>NC_070609.1:1152500-1475000 GCF_027172205.1 Podarcis raffonei
CTGTGCCCAGAAGGTTAGCATTCCTACTTGTTGAAGTATGCCGGTCACCTACGTATGCCTTGTGGTCTTGGGTGTCTCTCAGTAGGGGTTCCTGGTTCTGGCTCTTGTTCCAGGGCTGCCGGTTGTGACAGGGTCGTTGGGTTGGACGCCGCTGGTCCACTCGGTTGTGGTTCTGGTTCCTGTGGCTGCTCGGCCTCGGTCACTTCTGGACTTCCTAGTTCTGCCTCCCTTACCCGCTCCTTCTGCTCTATGGGCCTCACCCTTCTGCTATCCCCTTGGCATTCCTCTCTCCAGCCCTCCTTGCAGTTTCCCCCGAGGAATCAACTGGAAGTTCAATAGTCCCAAGAAGGCTTGGAGTTCTGCCTTACCCTTAGGTGCAGGGGCGTCGCAAATAGTCCTCACCTTGTCCCCAATCAGGTGGACTCTTAGACCCCGCCAGGGTGGCGAGGACATGGCTGACCATTGACACCGGGTATGCATGAGCCGTAAGGGCCTTGTTACATTTGTAGTCTGCACAGATGTGGACTGATCCATTGGGCTTGACGGGTGTGATGATTGGGGTTTCTCAGGGGGCATTAGGCACGGGCTAGAGCACTCCTTGCTCCACAAGCCAGTCTAATTCCTCGTCAATGCGGGGCTTTGAGGGTGAACGGGACCTGGTGGGCCTTGAACCTGATGGGTCGTATGGCGGGGTCTAGTTGTAGGCCAATGGGGGGGCAGTATATCATCCCAATGCCCCATCGAAAACCTCTGGAAACTCTTTGCACATGGCGTCCACTTCCACGTGGGAGCTGGTGCAGTTTACCCCAGTGATGACTAGCCCCAGTGGCCCAAATCACGCCAACCCCAGTAAGCTAACGTAGCACCCCTTGACCACGATCAAGTCCAACCGCCACTTCCACCCTCAATATTGTACATTGAAGGTTCCCACCCCCATCGTGGGGACCTTGCATTTGTGGAAGTCTCCCGGAGGGTGTATGGGGCTGGCCAAACTTGGAGCCGCCACTGGGACACAATTTCTTTAATGTCCATGCCAAAATTATGGACAGGGTTGAGCCTGTATCAAGCTCCAGGCGGCACGGGGCTGCCTCTATCTGTGCCTCAATGTAAATGGTTTCTGCATTTATTTTATTTTATTTTTTAATTAAAAATTTATTTTATTTATACAACAAGAAAAACAAACAAACAAAAATACCAAATTACACACAAATTACAAAAATAACCATAGACACTTAATTTTCTTAGCAAACAATAAAACATCTATTGGTCTTAACACTAAAGACCCAACCTCCCGTCTATTCCAAATTTCAAATTCATATTACTTATTGCCAGTACACATTTTTTTCATAATTAAACTTATTCTCAATAAATCTAATTTCTTATATCTACCTTACAACTATTACTGAAGTTCCTCGAATGCTGCAACAGAATTTAAACTACTATAATTATTTTTCAGATATTCTTTGAAAACTTCCCATTTAGAAACAAATTCCTGTTTTGATTTATTCTTTATTTTTTCTGATAAACCATCTAATTCAGCATATTCTGTCAGCTTTTGGATCCAATCTTGTATAGAGGGGATTTCATTACTCTTCCATTTTGCTGCGATCAAAACTCTTGCTGCCGCCGTCGCATATAAAAGATACCCTTCCTCTTTTGTGGAATATCCAAATCTGTTATTCCCAGGAGGTAGGCCTCTGGTTTTTTATTAGCATTTTTTGCAGTTCTGCATGTATACTCTTCCAGAATATCTGTATTTTCTTACATAACCACCACATATGGTAGAATGTTCCTGAGTCTCCACATCTCCAACAATTACTTGACACATTTTTATACATTTTTGAAAGTTAACATGGTGTTAGATACCATCGATGTTGCATTTTTTGAAAGTTCTCTCTAATCGTGTAACAATTTGTGAATTTCCAATTGTTCTTCCATAAATTTTCCCATTGGGCCATGGTTATTGAATGGCCAAAATCCTGGGACCACCTCACCATTGCCACTGTTACCTCCTCCTCCTTGACTGTCCAGTCAAGGAGGAGTCGATAAGTTTTGGAAAGAGTTTTTCTTTTAGAATTTACAAGATCAGATTCAAATCGGGAAGTTTCTGTTGAGAACCCCTTTTGTTTGTCAGATTTAAATTTTTCAAATAGCTGATGGTATTGGAACCAGTCTGAAATGTGTTCTCTTATTTCCTCAAAGTTTTTTAATTTTATTTGGTTATCTTCATTTTTTAGAAGTATTTTATATGTTGGCCAGCTTTCCTGAGTATTTTTCCGTTTTACTGCTATGGCTTCTACTGGAGAAGTCCACCACGGGACTTTAGGCTCCATCAGGTCTTTATATTTTTCCCATACAGCAAAGAGTGACTTTCTTATTATATGGTTG
The DNA here is from genome assembly GCF_027172205.1 of Podarcis raffonei. Taxonomy (NCBI): domain Eukaryota; kingdom Metazoa; phylum Chordata; class Lepidosauria; order Squamata; family Lacertidae; genus Podarcis; species Podarcis raffonei. Next base: position 1,154,889 of record NC_070609.1, read on the forward strand.
GTAAATTTTTTATGAATTTTCGCTTTTCCATATATTAGGTAGGCATGCCATCCCCAACGGTTGTCAAAACCTTCCAGGTCCAAGAGGTCCGGATCCTGCAGCGTGCACCAATCTTTTAGCCAGGTGAAACAGGCTGCCTCATAGTAAAGTTTTAGGTCGGGTAGGGAAAAGCCTCCTCTCTCTTTTATGTCTATTAAGATCAGGTGTTTAATCCTAGGTTTCTTCCCTTCCCACAGGAATTTGGAAACCTGCTTCACCCAGTATTGGGATCATTTGAAACAAAAAGATTAATTTTGGAAGCACATTCATCTTTATAATGGAAATCCTACCCAGAAATGTTAATTTTAGTTTACTCCAGGTTACCAAGTTTTTTCTAATCTTTAACCAAGTTTTGGTGTAATTATCCTGAAATAAGTTTATGTTCTTGGGGGTGATCCAAATACCCAAGTATTTCGCTTTTGAAGAGATTTTCAGGCCCAATATTTTTTCTAAGTCGTCCTTTTCTTCTGTGGTTACATTTTTAACAAGCATTTTTGTTTTTGTTATATTCAGCTTAAAGCCTGTCACTTCTCCAAACTCTTTAATCAATTCCAGCACTCTTTTCAGACTTTCTTTAGGGTTTTCAGTCATAACAAGTAAATCGTCCGCAAAAGCTTTAATTTTATATGTTTTGTTTCCCAGAGTGATGCCTTTAACAAGCTGATCCTTTCTTATTTGATTGTTCAAGACTTCCATCACCAAGATAAATATCAGTGGTGACAGTGGGCAGCCCTGTCTGGTTCCCTTGTTTATTTTGCACTCCTCAGTAATTCTGCCATTGATGATCAATTTTGCATATTGTTCCGAATAGATGGCATTTATTCCTTTACAAATATTTTCTCCCAGTCCGATTTCTTCCATTAATTTTTCCATAAACTTCCAGGACACATTGTCAAAAGCCTTTTCAGCGTCCACCAACATAATAGCTGCTGGTTTATCAATTTTAATATCCAAATATTCTAATACATTAATCACACATCTAATATTGGATTGCATAAATCGTCCGGGAAGAAATCCGGTTTGATCTTTATGAATTATCTCTTTCAGCACCATTTTTAATCTATTTGCAAGAATGTCTGCGAATATCTTGTAATCGTTATTTAGCAGTGCAATGGGTCTGTAATTGGCCATGTTTGTGGCATCTGTTCCCTGTTTGTGGATAAGAGTAATAAAGCTGTCCTTCCAGGTTTTCGGTAGCTTTCCATTTGCCAAAATATTATTCATTAGGTCTTTCATGGGAAGAAATAATGCTTGTTCTAACTTTTTATAGTAATTAGCTGGGAGGCCATCTGGGCCCGGTGTCTTTCCTAATTTTGATCTCTGTATAGCTTGTTGCACCTCCATAGCTGTTATTGGTGAATTCAAGATTTCAGTTTTTTCCTTAGGTATTATTGGTAGTTTATTTTTGCCCAAATAATCAATTATTTTTTCTAGAGTCTCTGGACCTTCTTTATATAGTTTTCCGAAAAAACTAGCAAAGTTTTTACTAATTTCCTTCGGTTCTTGAATCCATTTGTCTTCAATTTTAATTTTATTGCTAATTCTATCTTCCTTTTTCTTCTTTAATTGCTAGGCCAGAAGTTTGCCAGGTTTATTTGCAAATTCAAAATTTCTATGTCTCAACCATTTTATCTTCCATTCTATCTCTTCATTTATTAGAATGCATTAGAATGAGGCAACTGGTATACCTGACAGTCTGTTATCTTTGTCGAGTTGCCTTGGTGTGTCAGACCACAGGGCCTGGGACTCTTGGGTCGGCCATCTTGTTCGAGGCTTTGGGTAGGGCCGGCACGGCACACCAGGGCGATGTGTCCCACTTTTCTGCATTGTCGGCATTCTTCGTTGCGGAAATGGCAAGTACTCTGCTCGTGGCTCTCCCTGCAACTTTCGCAGTTCCCGTCTTCCGGACAAGGCTATCGTGGTGGGCGTGCAGCTTATGTGCGCTGCTGCATTCAGTGCACGTCCTCCCGGTCGGATTCTGAGTCGTGTGAGGGTTCTGAGGGTTTCTCCCCTGTACGTATTTTGTGATGGGCTGTGAGACTTTCGTTCCTGTTGAAGCTCTTTCCACATTTCAGACACTGATAAGGTTTTCCCCTGTATGAATTCTTTGATGGGATGTGACGCTTACTTTCCAGGTGAAGCTCTTTCCACATTCCAGGCACTGACAGGATTCTCTCCTGTATGATTCCTTTGATGGGAAGTGAGATGGTGGCTCTGACTGAAGCTCTTTCCACATTCCAGGCACTGATAGGGTTTTTCCCCTGTATGAATTCTACGATGGGAAGTGAGATCATGGCTGTGACTGAAGCAGTGATATGGTTTCTCGCCTGTATGAATCCTTTGATGGGAAGTGAGATGGGAGCTCTTACTGAAGCTCTTTCCACATTCCAGACACTGATAGGGGTTTTCCCCTGAATGAATACTTTGATGGGATGTGAAGCTTATTTTCCAGGTGAAGCTCTTTCCACATTCCACGCACTGATAGGGTTCTCCCCTTTATGAATCCTTTGATGGGAAGTGAGATGGGAGCCCTGACTGAAGGTCTTTCCACATTCCACGCACTGATAGGGTTTCTCCCCTGTATGAATCCTTTGATGGGAAGTGAGATGGGCCCTCTGAATGAAGCTCTTTCCACATTCAATGCACTGATAGGGTTTCTCCCCTGTATGAATCCTTTGATGGGAAGTGAGATGGTCCCTCCGATTGAAGCTCTTTCTACATTCTACGCACTGATAGGGTTTTCCCTCTGTATGAATTCTACGATGGGAAGTGAGATCGTGGCTGTGACTGAAGCTCTTTCCACACTCCAAGCAGTGATATGGTTTCTCCCCCGTATGAATTCTACGATGGGAAGTGAGATCAGAGCTCTTCCTGAAGCTCTTTCCACATTCCACGCACTGATAGGGTTTCTCCCCTGTATGAATCCTTTGATGGGAAGTGAGTTCGGACCTCGTCCTGAAGCTCTTTCCACATTCCAGGCACTGACAGGGTTTCTCCCCTGTATGAATCCTTTGATGGGAAGTGAGATGGGACCTCTGATTGAAGCTCTTTCCACATTCCAGGCACTGATAGGGTTTCTCCCCTGTATGAATCCTTTGATGGGAAGTGAGATGGGCACTCCGACTGAAGCTCTTTCCACATTCCACGCACTGATAGGGTTTCTCCCCTGTATGAATTCTACGATGGGAAGTGAGATCATGGCTGTTACTGAAGCAGTGATATGGTTTCTCCCCTGTATGAATTTTACGATGGCAAGTGAGATTGTAGCTTTGACTGAAGCTCTTTCCACATTCCACGCACTGATAGGGTTTCTCCCCTGTATGAATCCTTTGGTGGGAAGTGAGATGGGAGCTCTGACTGAAGCTCTTTCCACATTCCACGCACTGATAGGGTTTCTCCCCTGTATGAATCCTTCGATGGAAAGTGAGATGGGCACTCCGATTGAAGCTCTTTCCACATTCCAGGCACTGATATGGTTTTTCCCCTGTATGAATTCTATGATGGGAAGTGAGATCGTGCCTGTGACTGAAGCTCTTTCCACACTCCAAGCAGTGATATGGTTTCTCCCCTGTATGAATCCTTTGATGGGAAGTGAGATGGGAGCTCTGACTGAAGCTCTTTCCACATTCCACGCACTGATAGGGTTTCTCCCCTGTATGAATCCTTTGATGGGAAGTGAGATCGGCACTCCGAATGAAGCTCTTTCCACATTCCACACACTGAAAGGGTTTCTCCCCTGTATGAATCCTTTGATGGTAAGTGAGATGGGCACTCCGACTGAAGCTCTTTCCACATTCCATGCACTGATACGGTTGTTCCCCTGTATGAATTCTACGATGGGAAGTGAGATCGTGGCTGTGACTGAAGTAGTGATATGGTTTCTCCCCTGTATGAATTATGTGATGGGAAGTGGAATGGGAGCTCTGAGTGAAGCTCTCTCCACAGTCTGAATCCTCATATGGCTCCTCCACTGTGTGGATTTCGTTGTAGTCTCCCTTGTTCTTCATTTCCAATTCATCACCACCTGAAACTAAGAGGCAAACAAATTAGAGTCTCGGAAGAAGTGCACTCCCAAATTATGGAACAATGCTAATTAATGCTTGGGACAGAGGAAGAACTGAAGGGAGTTAGATGTTATAACGTTCCTTTTGTTCTGTAAAAATGTCTAGTTTCGTATACAAATCATGTTGAATATTAGATGTTTTCTCTCTCAGGTGTTTAAAAGTACAGCTTAACCTGGTAACGTCATTTTGTTCAAATTTAAATATGCATCTGTACTGTCTTCATAAATAAAATGTGCTTTTATTGAAAAAGGTGGCCAATGAGGAAAGGTTCCCTGTTAAAATTAAGATATATTCAATATGTAAGTTGTTCAGTATGCAGTAATAAATCTAAACAAATTTTAAGAGCTTGAGAAATATTTGGGAACGTTGACTCTGGACTGACTTGGTCATAGTCAGCTACCTTGTGGTGGGCGATGTAAGAGTAGGGGAATGAACTTCTGTGTGCTGAAAAACACATTTTGTATATTGAATAAATGTATGTATCAGCTACCAAATTTAAATTTCTTTAGCGGCTAAAAATTTAATGATGATATGCATCACCTTAAACCAATTTGGATGTTTTCTTAAATTCTTGACATCACAGAATGCAACAGAAACGTGTCATATCAGTATTATTATTATTATTCAAGTTTCCTTACAGTCGTACAGCAGGTTACATACACTTCAGGTTACAGACTCCGCTAACCTAGAAATGGTACCTTGGGTTAAGAACTTTGCTTCAGGATGAGAAGAGAAATTGTGCTCTGGCAGTGCAGCGGCAGCAGGAGGCCCCATTAGCTAAAGTGGTGCTTCAGGTTAAGAACAGTTTCAGGTCAAGAACGGACCTACGGAACGAATTAAGTTCTTAACCCGAAGTACCACTGTACTTAAATGTTACATTTTTGTGAGAAGTTACAGGGGACGAGGCAGGGGGCCTTCTCGATAGGGGAACCCACCCTGTGGAACGCCCCCCCCATCAGATGTCAAGGAAATAACTATGCAACTTTTAGAGGACTTCTGAAGGCACCTCTGTATTGGGAAGTTTTTAATGTTTGATGTTGGGTAAAAATAATAAAATTATCATTATTGTTACTACAGGGTTCACTGCCTGAGATTCAAAAAGCCTGGCTCTGTTTTGGGATGGAGTTTGTTTGGTTCAGTCGTGGAATCTGTGCCATCTCCAATGTCAAGCGACTCTTTGGTCAACCAGAGAGAGACAGAAGCAAGAACAAAAGCAGGAAACTTGACTGAAGCTACTTCAACATCCCAAATCACTCTGAATCCTACTTTTAAGAAGGCCTGGGCACTTCAGACAGCCTGATCATGGTTTTAAACGGCAGAATTGAAAGAAGAATATTCACAGGGAAAACAATCAATAGCCATCCATCCAAGGTTTGCTGTGGGAATGTTAACATCCCAGGTGCTGTGGGTGGCGCTGTTGAGCCTCATCAAAATATCAGAGGTTCGTCACATAGAGAGATGTCTTGCATTACAAAACAGATAGGATGATCCAATAGGGAGCCTTACCGAGAGAGTCCAAGATCCCACGACTCTCCTCCATGACTTCCTTATGGAGAGCTCTCTGGTCAGGATCCAGCAACGCCCACTCCTCGTCTGTGAAATGGACAGCCACATCTTCAAAGCACACTGGACCCTAACAGAAAAGGAAAAAGGCTGTCCTCTTAGAGAACATTCACTTGGCTCTGTTGTTTTCTACAGCGGCCAGACCCCTCTCTGCCTTCCTCATCCCTCTCTCCTGCTGCAGCTTCTGCCTCGGAGTCTGGGCTGCTCTCTGCCACAGACTCCCTCTGCTCCCTGAGCCCTCTTCCCTCTCCAGCTTCAGACACCTCCTCCTCCTCCTCCTCCCAGTCGGCTCCCTCTTCTCTGGCTCCTCCCACCATTCCTCTGCATCCAACTGTGTCCAGCCAGTCTGCATCCCAGCGCTCCTTCCCCACAAGGCTCCTTCCCCCTACCTGATCTGGGTCCACAGCTGCTGCCTCCCCTCCACCACCATGAAAAGATGAAGGAGCAGGTCTTGGTGGCATCATTCCGTCTCCTGGGAGAGAAAATGTAAGTGGGAAACTGTAAGTGCATCTCTAAGTACAGATGCAGCTTGTCAAAGTCTCCCCTGCTAGCTTCCGGTTCCGCTCTGCTTTAATGGAGGCAGCGGGAGATCGTTGGCAAATGAAAAACAAGGATGACTGAGGGTAATTCTCCTTGCAAGTTGCCCCCAGGGACAGGGGGGAACGGGCTTCACTCCCAGTTTGTCTCAGTACCAGGCTCCGGCTCCGGCATGGATTGCGGGAGGCAGGGAGGCGCTGAGTGCAAAAGCCCTTCGTCTGCCGAAAACCCTCCTTCGCTGCCATTAAGAAGCAGAGGTTCTCCTGTCAATCAGAGCTCAATTTGGACTAACGTACAGGCGTTGCTGGAAGAGATGAGATCATAAACTGCAGAACTGAACCAGCTGCAAGGTCTTTAAGGTTTGAATCTGAGAGAAGACTTCATTTGGTGCAAAAGACGGTGTGGGGGAGGGGAGCCTACGGATTCTTTATATAAAGCTTTATTCTCTACACTAATGAATTGGCAGTCCGCCATTGGATACTAGTTCAAAATATATATGTACAGGTGAGCAGGGATGAAACTGGATTGCCTATATGGAATATAACATCAAATGGAACTGTGTGTGTAAAAACAAAAAGGAAAAAGGGAGGGAAGCTCTATTTTGCAAAATGTTTACGATGGAAAATTAGAGCTGACTCTTCCCCGTCCTTTATTATATACAGACTGAACTGATTAATGCTAAAAGGACTTGGAATTTAATCTAATTGGATAAATGCGCATTTATCTTAGGCCAGACAGAGGGATGTAAGGAATCTGAAAGTTGTGAGGGAGCTGATAAGGTTCATTACTGAGTCATTTGCAGTTCTGACAGATCCCTCTCTTTCCCAGGCGGAGAAGAAAAATGGCAAAAAGAGGTTATTTATTTGGACTGTGATTTTTGAAGCTGCTGTTAAAGTTGCCAAACAACGAAGGACAGGGCAGAGCGATGGAGAATTTCTGAAACCACAAGGGGATATTTGCTCCACCCAAGGAATGGTGGAGAACAGCAACAACCAGGAAAAGATAGACAGAACATTTTACAAGGACAGGAAGAAATATCATGAACAGAAAGATTGCCACACACGGGAAGAGTAAGGATATCACTGGAGTGCCTCACTTGTAGTTTTATATATTATTTGATGTTTCCATACGAATGGAAGTCATTAATACTGCAGTTGTTGTATAAAGGATTGTTATCTTGACAGGAGTGTAATTGAAATTAATAAGATTTTGGAATGGAGAAATCAAGAAAATCATCAAACCATCGGTTTTAGCATGTGGGGGCCGCCTATATTATATAATTTTGTATAAGATTGGTATTAGTAATTGTATTGTAATTTCGCATTGTTATAAGGAGGCTATTATTGGACTGTGATTGTAAACTAATCAAATTACTATCGTAAATGTCTCCCCTGCTGAGTACATGTGGACATTTGTACCCATTTCATATAATAGTTGTGCAAAAATACACCTCCCCCCCCCCGAGCTCTGGGCTCCAGGTGTCTTCCCCCAAAAGATGCAAAGAACTCAGAGATTAGTTTCAAAACCAAGAGAATGTGACAAAACGGGGGAGAAAACACTCCTTCCTCCTTACCCAGAGGCCTCACTCTGGCGTCCAGCGGAGTCTTCTCTGCCTCAGAAGAATCAAGACCCATTTCTGCCAAAAGATCCTTCCTCTGAAAGAGCAACAAGGATTCAAAACAGAGAATGGAGAGAAGGGTTAGAGAAGGAATGGCAGAGGCAAGCGCTTTCGGGGGACAGAGGTGAAAGCTGCTTCCTGCTTCTGCTAGACTGGTGTCTGGGGTTGGCTGCCAGGACCATGAAACATTGGTCCTCAAGGATCTTCACTGGCTCCCAGAACGTTTCCCAGCACAATTCAAAGTGTTGGCCTCAAAGGCCCACTATACCCATGAACTGAGGTCCAGTTCCGAGGGTCTTCTGCTGATTCCCTCACTGTGGTAAGTGAAGTTACAGGGAACCAGGCAGAAGACCTTCTCCGCAGTGGCACCCACCCTGGGGAATGCCCTCCCATCAGGTGAGAAGGAGATAAAAAACTGCATAACTTTTAGAAGACATCTGATGCCTTCTTATGCTTTTATATGTGCTTGAAGGCACCCAGCCACATGGGTGTCATAAATAATAATAATAATATGCTTTCCAAAAAAGGATGGGCCATTAGGAAATGATTTGGGAATACTCTCCCTCCTCTTTGGAGCCCCTTGGGAGTATCCAGAGGAAAGTCTCTCTCACCTGCTGCTCTGCCTCCTTCCTCTCCTCTGCCTGACTCAGGAGGAAACCTTCGGCCAGGGCCACTGCCTGGGAAGTGGTCTCCGCTCCGCATTCCCTCACCCAGCTCTCCACCTCCAGAGGAAGGACAGCCAGGAACTGCTCCAAGATCACCAGGTCCAACATCTGAGATTTCGTGTGCCTTTCTGGCTTCAGCCATAGACGGCAAAGGTGGTAGAATTGGCTGCAAACCTCTCGGGGTCCTTTGGCCTCCTGGTAGCAGAACTGCCTGAGCTGCTGGCTCTGCACCTCTGAGCAAGGGGTGTCCTCCTCATCCAGGATCTTCTGCACGGCGTCTTCATGGAATCCCCCATTGCTCTCAGTTTCTATGGCATGGCCTCTTCCTGCTTCAGGGCCAGCTGAGTCTTGCTCATCCATCTGGGCTCTCTGGAGGTCTCCAAGAGATTGGAAGGAGCCCCTTGGTCCTCTGCCAAGTTCTGTGGGTACTAATGCAAGGTGCAGCAAATCCTATGAATCAAACACATTCTTCTCTTATAAGATGAGGAGAAGAAGAATGTTTCCTGAGGAAGCGTGGCTGAGTCTTGCTAGGAACCAGGGCTGGATTGCACCACAGCTCAGACTCCAAGCTGCCTGGGGTGGAAAAGGGGGAGGGAGAAGTCATAACTGTGAATGACAAGTGAGTGTAATCTGGAGCCAAGGCAAGGTTTCTCCCAACCCCACTTCATAGTCCAGAGCTTTGCCCCAACCCAGCCATATCTGCTTGGGTGGCTTGGTGAGCAGCAGGGCCCATGTCTAGCTCCAGCCACCGTCCCTTCGGGACTTCCGATGGGACAGTGGCAAGGCCCTCTGGGTGGAACTGCCCTGGAAGACGACTCGGAAACTGGACTATGAATTAGGGAGGGAAAATGGCTGACATACAGAGATTTGTTAACAGAGAGAGAAGGGAAGCGTCATCTTCATGGTATTTCCCTCCTAATATACTTCTCCCTCATAATAATGTCCCTCTTAATATACTTCTCCCTCATGTTCCTCTTAATGTCCTTCTCCCTCATAATAATGTTCCTCCTAATGTCCTTCTCCCTCCTAACTGTCTTCCAGTCCCACCTCCCTGGCCAGGGCCTGAGGTCCCTCTGCTCCCTCCCGGACCCCCAGCCTCTCTTCCCGCCTCCCGGGGTATTACTGTACTTCTCCTTCATGGTCTTTCCCTCCTAATGTACTTCTCCCTCATAAGAATGTCCCTCTTAATACACTTCTCCCTCATAATTATGTCCCTCTTAATATACTTCTCCCTCATAATAATGTCCCTCTTAATACACTTCTCCCTCATAATAATGTCCCTCTTAATGTCCTTCTCCCTCATAAGAATGTCCCTCTTAATACACTTCTCCCTCATAATTATGTCCCTCTTAATATACTTCTCCCTCATAATAATGTCCCTCTTAATACACTTCTCCCTCATAATAATGTCCCTCTTAATGTCCTTCTCCCTCATAATAATGTCCCTCTTAATATACTTCTCCCTCATAATAATGTCCCTCTTAATACACTTCTCCCTCATAATAATGTCCCTCTTAATGTCCTTCTCCCTCATAATAATGTCCCTCTTAATACACTTCTCCCTCATAATAATGTCCCTCTTAATACACTTCTCCCTCATAATAATGTCCCTCTTAATGTCCTTCTCCCTCATAATAATGTCCCTCTTAATATACTTCTCCCTCAGAATAATGTCCCTCTTAATACACTTCTCCCTCATAATAATGTCCCTCTTAATGTCCTTCTCCCTCATAATAATGTCCCTCTTAATACACTTCTCCCTCATAATAATGTCCCTCTTAATACACTTCTCCCTCATAAATAATGTCCCTCCTAATGTCCTTCTCCCTCATAATTATGTCCCTCCTAATGTCCTTCTCCCTCATAATTATGTCCCTCCTAATGTCCTTCTCCCTCATAATAATGTCCCTCCTAATGTCCTTCTCCCTCATAATAATGTCCCTCCTAATGTCCTTCTCCCTCATAATAATGTCCCTCTTAATACACTTCTCCCTCATGTCCCTCTTAATGTCCTTCTCCCTCATAATAATGTCCCTCTTAATGTCCTTCTCCCTCATAAGAATGTCCCTCTTAATACACTTCTCCCTCATAATTATGTCCCTCTTAATATACTTCTCCCTCATAATAATGTCCCTCTTAATACACTTCTCCCTCATAATAATGTCCCTCTTAATGTCCTTCTCCCTCATAATAATGTCCCTCTTAATATACTTCTCCCTCAGAATAATGTCCCTCTTAATACACTTCTCCCTCATAATAATGTCCCTCTTAATGTCCTTCTCCCTCATAATAATGTCCCTCTTAATACACTTCTCCCTCATAATAATGTCCCTCTTAATACACTTCTCCCTCATAAATAATGTCCCTCCTAATGTCCTTCTCCCTCATAATTATGTCCCTCCTAATGTCCTTCTCCCTCATAATTATGTCCCTCCTAATGTCCTTCTCCCTCATAATAATGTCCCTCTTAATACACTTCTCCCTCATAATAATGTCCCTCTTAATACACTTCTCCCTCATAATAATGTCCCTCTTAATACACTTCTCCCTCATGTCCCTCTTAATGTCCTTCTCCCTCATAATAATGTCCCTCTTAATGTCCTTCTCCCTCATAAGAATGTCCCTCTTAATACACTTCTCCCTCATAATTATGTCCCTCTTAATATACTTCTCCCTCATAATAATGTCCCTCTTAATACACTTCTCCCTCATAATAATGTCCCTCTTAATGTCCTTCTCCCTCATAATAATGTCCCTCTTAATATACTTCTCCCTCATAATAATGTCCCTCTTAATACACTTCTCCCTCATAATAATGTCCCTCTTAATGTCCTTCTCCCTCATAATAATGTCCCTCTTAATACACTTCTCCCTCATAATAATGTCCCTCTTAATACACTTCTCCCTCATAATAATGTCCCTCTTAATGTCCTTCTCCCTCATAATAATGTCCCTCTTAATATACTTCTCCCTCATAATAATGTCCCTCTTAATACACTTCTCCCTCATAATAATGTCCCTCTTAATGTCCTTCTCCCTCATAATAATGTCCCTCTTAATACACTTCTCCCTCATAATAATGTCCCTCTTAATACACTTCTCCCTCATAATAATGTCCCTCCTAATGTCCTTCTCCCTCATAATTATGTCCCTCTTAATATACTTCTCCCTCACAATTATGTCCCTCTTAATATACTTCTCCCTCATAATAATGTCCCTCTTAATGTCCTTCTCCCTCATAATAATGTCCCTCTTAATACACTTCTCCCTCATAATAATGTCCCTCTTAATACACTTCTCCCTCATAATAATGTCCCTCTTAATGTCCTTCTCCCTCATAATAATGTCCCTCTTAATATACTTCTCCCTCATAATAATGTCCCTCTTAATACACTTCTCCCTCATAATAATGTCCCTCTTAATGTCCTTCTCCCTCATAATAATGTCCCTCTTAATACACTTCTCCCTCATAATAATGTCCCTCTTAATACACTTCTCCCTCATAATAATGTCCCTCCTAATGTCCTTCTCCCTCATAATTATGTCCCTCTTAATATACTTCTCCCTCACAATTATGTCCCTCTTAATATACTTCTCCCTCATAATAATGTCCCTCCTAATGTCCTTCTCCCTCATAATAATGTCCCTCCTAATGTCCTTCTCCCTCATAATTATGTCCCTCCTAATGTCCTTCTCCCTCATAATAATGTCCCTCCTAATGTCCTTCTCCCTCATAATAATGTCCCTCCTAATGTCCTTCTCCCTCATAATAATGTCCCTCTTAATACACTTCTCCCTCATGTCCCTCTTAATGTCCTTCTCCCTCATAATAATGTCCCTCTTAATGTCCTTCTCCCTCATAAGAATGTCCCTCTTAATACACTTCTCCCTCATAATTATGTCCCTCTTAATATACTTCTCCCTCATAATAATGTCCCTCTTAATACACTTCTCCCTCATAATAATGTCCCTCTTAATGTCCTTCTCCCTCATAATAATGTCCCTCTTAATATACTTCTCCCTCATAATAATGTCCCTCTTAATACACTTCTCCCTCATAATTATGTCCCTCTTAATATACTTCTCCCTCATAATAATGTCCCTCTTAATACACTTCTCCCTCATAATAATGTCCCTCTTAATGTCCTTCTCCCTCATAATAATGTCCCTCTTAATATACTTCTCCCTCATAATAATGTCCCTCTTAATACACTTCTCCCTCATAATAATGTCCCTCTTAATGTCCTTCTCCCTCATAATAATGTCCCTCTTAATACACTTCTCCCTCATAATAATGTCCCTCTTAATACACTTCTCCCTCATAATAATGTCCCTCTTAATACACTTCTCCCTCATAATTATGTCCCTCTTAATATACTTCTCCCTCACAATTATGTCCCTCTTAATATACTTCTCCCTCATAATAATGTCCCTCTTAATGTCCTTCTCCCTCATAATAATGTCCCTCTTAATATACTTCTCCCTCATAATAATGTCCCTCCTAATGTCCTTCTCCCTCATAATTATGTCCCTCTTAATACACTTCTCCCTCACAATTATGTCCCTCTTAATATCCTTCTCCCTCATAATTATGTCCCTCCTAATGTCCTTCTCCCTCATAATTATGTCCCTCTTAATACACTTCTCCCTCACAATTATGTCCCTCTTAATATCCTTCTCCCTCATAATTATGTCCCTCCTAATGTCCTTCTCCCTCATAATTATGTCCCTCCTAATGTCCTTCTCCCTCCTCACTGTCTTCCAGTCCCACCTCCCTGGCCAGGGCCTGAGGTCCCTCTGCTCCCTCCCGGACCCCCAGCCTCTTTTCCCGCCTCCCGGGGCAGGGAGTTCCCCAGGCTTCCCCCGAGAGGAGACCCACCAGAGCCCGGCAGGCGAAGGCGAGGCCGCTCTGGCCCAGGAGACCCTCTGACGTCCCTTCCGGCCAGAGGAGGAGGAGGAGGAGCGGCCCGCCTTCCTTTCCTGTCCTCTCTAGGAAGCCAGCTCGGCTCCCCTTAACCCTTCTCTCTCCCTGCGGAGGAGCCCGGGGCGTCGCGCAGGCGCAGAGCTTCCCCTTCCGGGGGGGGGGCAGGGAGGGAGCCGGACCCAGAACCCGGGACTGGGCGCGTGTGCGTGTGAAGGGGGAACCCGTGTCCGGGAGGAGGAGCCCGTCTCTCTGCCTGGGGCTGCGAAGGGGCGTCTGGGCGGGGGAGAGGGGGGTCTTTGGGGGGGCCAGATGGGGGACCCGGGGTGTCTCTTCTCCGGGGGGGGGCGAGTCTCTCTTGGGGGCCTCTGGGGGGCCTGCGGGGCAGAGAGCCCTGTCCCAGCAAGAGGGGGTCCCGGGGGGGCTGGAGGGGGGAGACATTGCCAGACATGGCTGGGGGGGCCATTCTGTGTTGTCCCATCTGCTGCTTTGTGTCTGTATTTCAGCCATCAAGATCCTATGTTCTTCTCTGTTAGCGAAGTCGCCTTGGAAGCAACACAGGAGCAGCCAAGGGGGTTTTCCTAGGAAGCCTTTTATTCCCCCTCTGGTGACATTGTTATAAGTTTGTGGGTGCCCAAGCCCCGTAAAATACCTCAATTTCATAAATGTTGGAATTGGATTTGGACTTGGGTTGCCAACACCGGGGGCCAGACCCGTGTGGATGAAACGGTGTGTTTGACGCTCCTCATCCTCTGGAATCAGCGTGTCTTCACAGCTCCTTCAACCAGGCAAGGAAGGACGCCTGGATCCAGAATTGGCCCCCACAGTCACTGAGGGCCTCATGGTTGAAACCGTGTTTAGGGAAGACAGTCTTACTCGGCTACGAGGGACGCCAGAGAAGAAGGGTTGCCATGTGTCCTCTTTTTCCAGGACACGTCCTCTTTTTCAGGGGTAAAATTTCTGTCCAGGTGGATTTTTTTGTCAAAATGTCTCTGGCCAGACGTTCTGGAGGAGACATAACTGGGGGTGGAAGACTTGCGTTCCTCTTCTCTTCTCCAGCCCCCCTCAGCAAAACATCTCACAGCTTCTCTAGCCTACCTATAGTAGGAGTATTGAAAGTGAGAGTCATCATCGCGTCCTCGTTTTTGCTCCTCACAATCTGCCCACCCTCCCAGAGAAGGGCAACCAAGGAGATGAAGACTCCGTCCTCTTCCTTGTGAAGGCAGGTTGCTCTTGCTCCTTGTCCGCCTTCCAAAATGAAGAACAGAATCCTAAAGTTGTTAGGGACCCCAAGGTCCATCTAGGCCAGGGGAGGCAACCTAAGGCCCGGGGGCCGGATGTGGCCCAATCGCCTTCTCAATCCGGCCCCCGGACGGTCCGGGAATCAGCGTGTTTTTACATGAGCAGAATGTGTCCTTTTACTTAAAATGCATCTCTGGGTTATTTGAGGGGGAATAGGAATTCATTCATTTCCCCCAAAAAATATAGTCCGGCCCCCACATGGTCTGAGGGACGGTGGACTGGCCCCTGGCTGGAAAAGCTTGCTGACCCCGGATCTAGGGCTGTTTTTAAATGTCCCAACGCTGCCTGGCACTGGTCCCTCCAAATGCTCTTGTCTGGCTGGTCTTTCTTCTCCCAGTCATGTCAAGGAGCAGCATGGGGGCTAAAAGGAGGAATAAATGGAGGACAATACCCCACTCCCCCCAGAAAAGCTCTTCTTTCTCTTTCTGTGGAGGGTCCAGGCCCCTCTTGAAGGACCTTTGCCTTGCTCCAATCAGGTTGTAGATTTCCACCCCTTGGGACGGGACCGAAATATTTGACTTGCCTCATTTTGAAAACTGGCCTTTTTAAGCTTTGACCATTAGGCCTGCACACCATCACCTTTTACAGTGGTACCTCGGGTTAAGTACTTAATTCGCTCTGGAAGTCCGTTCGTAACCTGAAACTGTTCTGGGGCCTCCTGAAACTGTTCATGTGCCGCCGGAACATGATTTCTGTTCTCATCCTGAAGCAAAGTTCTTAACCCGAGGTACTATTTCTGGGTTAGCGGAGTCTGTAACCTGAAGCGTCTGTAACCTGAGGTACCACTGTACATACTTTACATTTGCTGAGGTAAAATCTCCACCCCCAACATTGCTTGCGGCAGTTCTGCCCTCGCCTTAATCTCCTCCATTTTTAAAGGAAACATCTCTTTTTCATGGGCCATCTTGGCCTGCCTGTCTCTTTCTTCTTGGGCTCATCTCTCTCTCTCTTTCTCTCTCTCTCTCTCTCTCTCTCTCTCTCTCTCTCTCTCTCCCTCCCTCCCTCCCTCTCTCTCTGCTAGATGAAGGGCAGCTGCCATTCTGGCCTCTTCTCTTTCTTTCTCTGCTTCCACCTTAGACAATTCCAATCTTAGCCTCATCATCTCTAACTCAATATATTAGGATTCTCCTCAGGCGCAGCAGCTGGGTCATCCTGAGTCTCTCTGGCTTGGCGCTTGCTGGTCATTTTCTGACAGGAATTTTTTCTCTTTTTAATCAAAGATCTTCACTCCTTTATTAAACTGGTTGTTCTGTGTCTCTGGGTACGTTGGTGTGTGGGATTTTACTTCGTATCACGGCTCTTCCCCCCCCCCCGGCACCCTTGGGCCTGCCCTTCAGGGCTGTCGTTTTGAGACCCCACTTCCTCCCTGGGTTACTTTTTCTTGAAGGGACTGAGCATTACTGCTCCCCCTAAGTCTCCTTTGATTTCATCTCCCAAGGTAGAGACTTCAGTTACTGTTTTCAGCCTAAATGAGCAGGAACCTCTTGAAAACATTGCTCTAAACTGATGAGCTGTTTGAGCTCATCTAACTTTCCTCCCATCTGTCCAGAGCTTTGTCAATTTGGCTGCCCAGTTGGGCCTAAGTCTCTCCTGGTTTCCTTTTAATTTCACGAAAGGCTTTTGGGCTTTGTTCTGCAGTCAGTCCAAAGCGCACTTTCACTCTCTCTTTAAATGTGAGGGAATCAGAGGTTTCATCCTCTCTGAGATCTGAGTATATTTCACTCAAAATTCCACATATCTGTGGGCGTAAGTGCAGCACCCAGTTTTCCTCATGAATGTTTAAGTCTGCCAGTCGGCTCAAAACTAAATAGGATCTGTGTGGGTTTTACCTTCCTATCCCACCTCTGCCCCCAATTAATATGCGATGACGCAAGGGCTCTTCCCCCCCCCCCCCGGCAGCCTTGGGCCCGTTCTCTCTCCTAAATATAGTGCACCCACCTCACAGAACACAATTTCCACAAATGCCCTCCAACTACCTCAGATTATCTTGTGGGGGACTCGCGTGAGGTCGTCGTCATTTAGTCATTTAGTCGTGTCCGCCTCTTTGTGACCCCCTGGACCAGAGCACGCCAGGCCCTCCTGTCTTCCACTGCCTCCCGCAGTTTGGTCAAACTCATGCTGGTAGCTTGAGAACACTGTCCAACCATCTCGTCCTCTGTCGTCCCCTTCTCCTTGTGCCCTCCATCTTTCCCAACATCAGGGTCTTCTCCAGGGAGTCTTCTCTTCTCATGAGGTGGCCAAAGTATTGGAGCCTCAGCTTCACGATTTGTTCTTCGCGTGAGGTAAAACTTACTAATCAGTTGTTTCACACTTAAGACTTTGGCTCTTAACAAGGTTGCACTTTCTGCCACTTACCCTACTCCCGAGGTACTCCAAGCCAAAGACCCAAGGGATCTCTGGTTTGGGAGTCTTCTCTTTCTAGAAGGATCTCTCCCCTCCTGACTGGGATGAGAGCTCAGCAGCCGGTCTCTTTCCAGCTCCTCCTCCTCCTGGCTCAGCCTCCCAGTTCATTCCTGGCCTGATTTACTCTCCCAGGACTCCACACACTGTCCTTCCCACTAGGCTCAGAGACTCCTTTCTCTAGCTGGTGATCTTTTCCTCAGAGTGGATCTTTCCACCCAGAACCAGCTCCTCTCACTCCCCATCTTCCCCACCTCCCTCCAAAGCTCCTAGCCATGGGGGGAACTGGGCCCAGGTCTCCCTCCTCCAGCTCCAGGGCTCTTAGTCTGCCTGCTAAACCACATGGGGTGTCTTTGGGTGTAATAATAATGTCAGCGCTGCCCGAGGTCCCAGCTCACAAAGGACCAACGCCACTTCGTTGTTAAGTATAAAAGTCTTTATTGAAGTTCAGTTTCACTTTCACAGCCGCAGCGTGCAGCGCTACGTCTCAAACTGTAGACCGCTGAAGCTCCGTCTGAATCTCCTCCCCCCTGACACCAGTTTAAGACTCTAGCCTTGCTCCACCTCTTCCTCTGCTCTTTCCTCCTCTGGTTCCGCCTGCCCGTCGGGGTCTCGCCCTTCCTAGACTCTTCTGACGCTGAGTCCCCTGAATCTTCCCCCTCCCTCCGGCGGGCTTTAGGACCTGGTTCCCAATCCGGGTTTCCTGCTGTCCCGCACGCCTGTACTTTTGAACTTGGCGCGCGCGCCCAGCCTGCAACCTTCCTCCTGACCTTTGCACTGCTGCTGTCACTGCTCCCCCCTTCGGGGAGGCTAGCTGGAACTGACCTCCCCTCCGTTTCCCCACTTTCCGATGGAGGCGTGGTCAACCCTGACTCATCTTCTCTCCCCGCTGGAGGAGACGCTGGTCCTGACACATGTGACTCTTCCCCCCCACTACGCTCTGGTGGGGAAGCTGGTCCTGATCCCCCGCTGCTGCTTTGGGAGTCCCCGCTGGCCCCTTGTTTCTGGTGCGTCCCCCCTGGGACCCCCCTTGCCCTGACCATCGGCGCCCCCTTCTGGGAATCCTCTGATTCGCTGGAGAAGCTCATGGAATCTCTCGGGTCACCGTCATACTCTCCTACGCTGCCCTCGGATTCCTCCCCTTCGCTCTCCATTTCCTCTCTCCCCTGCGCTTCTGCTCCTGAGCCCCTGACAAATAATAATAATAATTTATTATTTATACCCCCGCCCATCTGGCTGGGCCTCCCCAGCCACTCTGGGCGGCTTCCAAAAAAATATTAAAATACTGTAATACATCAAATATTTAAAGCTTCCCTAAACAGGGCTGCCTTCAGATGTCTTCTAAAAGTCTGGTAGTTGTTGTTCTCTTTGACATCTGCTGGGAGGGTGTTCTACCACGGAGAAGGCCCTCAGCCAGAAGGCCCTCGGCGCTGGACCTCAGTGTCCGGGTAGAATGATGGGGGTGGAGACGCTCCTTCAGGTACACTGGGCTGAGGCCATTTAGGGCTTTCAAGGTCAGCACCAACACTCTGAATTGTGCTCGGAAACGTACTGGAAGCCAATGTAGGTCTTTCAAGACTGGTGTTATATGGTCTCAGTGGCCGCTCCCAGTCACCAGTCTGGCTGCCACATTCTGGATTAGTTGTAGTTTCCAGGTCACCTTCAAAGGTAGCCCCACATAGAGCACATTGCAGTAGTCCAAGCAGGAGATAACCAGAGCATGCACCACTCTGGCGAGACAGTCTGCAGGCAGATAGGGTCTCATCCTGCGTACCAGATGGAGCTGGTAAACAGCTGCCCTGGACACAGAATGGACCTGTGCCTCCATGGACAGCTGTGAGTCCAAAATGACTCCCAGGCTGCACACCCGGTCCTTCAGGGGCACAGTTGCCCCATTCAGGACCAGGGAGTCCTCCACACCTGCCTGCCTCCTGTCCCCCAAAAACAGTACTTCTGTTTGTCAGGATTCAATCTCAATCTGTTAGCCGCCATCCATCCTCCAACCGCCTCCAGACACTCACACAGGACCTTCACCGCCTTTACTGGTTCTGATTTGAAAGAGAGGTAGAGCTGGGTATCATCCGCATACTGGTGGACACCCAGCCCAAACCCCCTGATGATCTCTCCCAGCGGATGCATGTAAATGTTGAAAAGCATGGGGGAGAGGACAGAACCCTGAGGCACCCCACAAGTGAGAGCCCAGGGGTCTGAAAACTCATCCCCCACCACCACTTTCTGAACACGGCCCAGGAGGAAGGAGCGGAACCACTGTATGACAGTGCCCCCAGCTCCCAGCCCCTCAAGACGGTCCAGAAGGATGTTATGGTCGATGGTATCAAACGCTGCTGAGAGATCCAGCAGAACTAGGAAACAGCTCTCACCTTTGTCCCTAGCCCGCCGGAGATCATCGACCAGTGCGACCAAGGCAGTTTCAGTCCCATGATGAGGCCTGAATCCCGACTGGAAGGGATCCAAATGGTCCGCTTCTTCCAGGCATGCCTGGAGTTGTTCAGCAACCACTCGCTCAATCACCTTGCCCAAGAATGGAAGATTTGAGACTGGGCGATAGTTGGCCATCGTGGCCGCATCTAAAGATGGTTTTTACGATACGATACAATATCTTTATTGTCATTGTCCCTTGCGGAACAATGAAATTGAAAAACTACATAAAACTACATAAAAACTACATAAAACATTCAAAAAACCCTAAAAACTCTAAAACCCCATTTTAAAATACTCTACAGAGTATTTTACAGGGACCCCTTATGCTGCGTTTAGAACCAGAATTGCATTAGCGTAGAAACTGTTTTTCAGGCGGCTAGTCCTGGCCTTTATAACCCTGGACCTTCTTCCAGAAGGCAGAAGCTGCCTTCCGGGGTGCGTACTATCATGTGCTATCTCTGCCGCTTTCTTATGGCACCTGGCAGCATAGATTTGATCTAAGGTGGGGAGAGTGCGCCCAATAATTCTCTCTGCAGTCTTTACAACCCTGGATAGCATTGTTTTTTCCCTGGCCGTGCAGCTCCCAAACCACACACACAGACCATAAGTTAGTACGCTCTCCACAGTGCAATGGTAGAATGCCATCAACAGGTCCTTTGAGAGATTGTTTTTCCGGAGGATTCTTTTAAAGAAGCGATTTAATAACTGCCTCTTTCAGCGGGTCTGGGAAGGCTCCCTCACGGAGGGAAGCATTCACCACCCCGCAGAGCCCATCACCCAGCCCTTCCCGGCTCGCTTTTATTAGCCAGGATGGGCAAGGATCCAGGAGACAGGCGGTTGGCTTCACTTGTCCAAGCAGCCTGTCCACATCCTCGGAGGTAACCGATTGGAATTGATCCCACGCAATTTGACTAGAGAGGACTCTAGCATTCTCCTGCCCCGGCCCTGCTCCCACGGTGGAGTCTACCTCTTCTCAAATCTGAGTGACTTTATCTGCAAAAAAACTTTGCAAAATCATTGCAGGAGATCATGTTGCCCATACTGGGCCCTGATGTCGCAGGTGGTTCCGCTAAATTGTGAACCACCTGAAAAAGTCTCCTGCTGCTGTTTGAGAGGCAGTGTCTTGTAGTGGTTAAGAGCGGTAGTCTCATAATCTGGGGAACCGGGTTCGCGTCTCCGCTCCTCCACATGCAGCTGCTGGGTTGTTATGATATGAGTACTACGCAGCTGTGAACAAGCAGTTCGATGTTTACATCACATGATGGGTCTAAGCGTGGGACAGGATGTTCCAGGCGATTCTCAGGGTTATGTACTCTGTGTAATATGAGACCTTCCTGTTGTTTGTGTCCAGGAGGACTTTTTCAGTTGCTCGGAGGATTCTGAGTGAGCAGACATGTTTTTGTACAGTGTACAGTCAGGAATAAAATAGAGATGAAATAGACCACTTTCTGAGAAGTCCAGTTGCACCAGGAAGTGATCTGACCATGGCACTTCTTTCGTTTCGCTTTTACTTAGTGTCAGATAACCAACATCCATAGAGGTAAACACCAGGTCCAAGGCATGTCCGCGGCTATGGATTGGGCCAGACGTATTCAGGGACAGCCCCATGGAGGCCATGCTTTCCACGAAGTCCCGAGCGGCCCCTTGTAAGGTCATGTCGGCATGGATGCTAAAATCCCCTAGGACAACCAAGCTAGGTGTCTCCAGGAGAACATCCGCCACGACCTGAAGCAGCTCAGGCAGGGAATCCTTGATGCAGCGTAGGATATTCTCCTAGATGCAGTGTAGGATATTCTCCTAGGTGCCCCAACCATCCACTTCCCCTGAGCTTCTTGCAGCCTGATGCCAACAAACAGGCGTGTGTGTCCTGCTTGTTGGCAAGTAAAGCAACACCCTCCCTGGTCGGATGGAGGGACTCGCCTCTTGAATGGTGGAAAGGACCATCCAGCCACGTAGCTGGTCAGGGGCCCAGGCCCCTCCTGAATCTTCTTCTGAGGGTCTCAGGATGGGTGATGAATTTGTTACGAAAAAGGACCAATGCAGAAGCAAGCACCAGGTGGCTGGAATGGTAAACAGGATGAGGATGTTATTGGATTGTCCCGTGGGAAACTGGGACTGTTTGTAAAGTGCTCTGAGAGCCGGATGTTACCTCAGAGCAGCACATGACCCTGTACTGGAAGTACATGGGTGGAGTTTATTCTCTCTCTGCAGTGGGAAGCAGAGTGTGCAGACATGTTTTCTCTGTACTGGTGAAAGACAGGAATAAAGACATGTAAATATATTTCTGTCTGTCTCTCTCCCCCTCCCTGGGAGAGGAGTGGGGGGGAGTGGTGTGTTCTCCTTCACGTTGAGGAGAATCGCCGATTGGAGACCTCCTTTGATCTTGCCGGGAGTCGCTGGCACGGGAGGTCATAAGGAATCAAGCCGGGCACCTGGAGGGTGGCCAAATTCCTCTGGACTAAGAGCTAAGCTGGAGGCTGTGCTCTGACTTTTGGCTTGAGTTCCGACAACTGGTAGCAGAGGATGGTTTATCTGATCTATGAGAATCTGCATGAGAGGTGAGAGGTCGATGAATCGTTGCCATCCTCTGCACCTAAGGAGATAAAGAAAGCGTCTGCCTGCAGCCAGAAGCTGAAACAGACAGCTGGACACCGAGAGGAGTGTGTTTCAAGGCAACGGAGCCTGAAAAAAGGTATGCTGCATTTCGGGCAAGAGAGAATGAACGCAGAAAGATTTATTTTCTGGTTCACAAGCTGCGTAAGAAAAACAGCTCTGAAAGAGCAAGCTTGCATACCAGGAATTCCTGTGGTTTAGATAAGGAGTTCCGTCCTGAGCAGGTTGCTAGGCAACGTCTGCCAGTTACTGAGTGGGCTAAAAGGAGCCTGGGAAATCGAAAGTGTATCTGCGCAGCTGTGCAAGGGTTTTGAAAAAACAACCCAAAGGTTTGCCTGCCAGTGAAGCAGTAAACAAAGACTTTTGGGAGTTTACTGGCTTGGAAAGTGAAAGCTGGCTTGAGATTGAGTGCAAAGCTGACCCTTGGATTCAGCATGGATGCCAAGAAGGGGGGAGTGCCCCTGAATGCCGTGGTTCTAGATGAACACAGCCGGCATGCTGCACTGGAAGTAAAGGACAGGGGGAGGGAGGAACGGAGTTCTAATTCCCCCACCGATGAGGCTACTGGAAAAGATGCTGTAGCTTTGAATGCTGTGCAGTGTTACACTTGTAGACAGGCTGGGCATCTTCAGCGGAGCTGTAAGAAGCCACGTCAGCCAAAAGGAGCGAAGGGCCGCTCAGCAAAGCCTGAGGCGTCAGGCAAAGGTCGTACCAAGCCTATGGTGGAACCTGCAAAGGCTTTGATGGCGAAAGGAACCACGCCAGATGTTGGGAACGCGTTTATTATCGACACTGCAGCGACGGTTCATATGTCCCCACACAGAGAACTCTTTTCAACGTTTAAGAAGCAAAGCTTCACTGTGACACAGTCCAACGGTCAGGAGCTAGAAGCAGCCGGCGTGGGGACTGTCTATCTTAAGAGTCTGGACTTGACAATAAACAATGTTTACTTGGTTCCTGAATTGAAGTTCAATCTGCTGAGTGTTTCGCAGATTGCAAAGAAAGGACTGAAACTGTCCTACGATGCTGAGAGCTGCGAGATCTACAAAGATGGAGAGTTATTTCTTTCTGCCAAACAGAAGGATGGACTATATTTGTTGACTTTTGCACAAAGTGATTACATGGAATGTAATTCATCTGTGTCTAACCTAGTTTCTCTTGCAGGTGTGAGCAAGAAGAAGACCGGAGTCAACAGAGCATTTCAGCGGGTGTATGCTGATGTGATTGGTCCTCTAGAACCATCTAGAGGCAATGCAAGATATTATCTTGTGTGTGTGGATCATTTCTCTAACTATGTCTGGGTTTATGTGTTGAGAAAGCCACAGGAAACCTTGGAAAGGTTTCAGGAGTTTTGTGACAAAGTTAAGAGTATGCATGATGCTAACATTGATTGTCTATTCACAGATGAGAAGCAGATTTTTCTTTTACAGGATTTCCAGAGGTTCCTGCAGAAGAAGGGAATAAGACACAAGGTTTCTGTTTCAGCGGAAGCGTGGAACAGGGGTGTCTGTGTACGGGTGAACAGAGAATTGCAAAAGGGGATGAAAGCGCAATTGCTAAGTTCACATCTGCCACATGAGTACTGGGCCGAGTCTCTAATGTCGTTCTGTTATACGAAAGTGAGAAAGGTTTCAAAAGAGTTGGGAAGTTCTCCTTTTGAGAAACTGTTCCACAGAAAACCTTCTGTTGCCCATTTCAAGGTTTTCGGGTCTCATGTGAGAACAGAAGCTCCAGGTGGAGTAAAGAATGCCAGAGGCATTTTTGTGGGGTATGAAAAGGGTCTCTACAGAGTAATTTTGTCTGAATCTGGTCAGGTGATTCTCACAAAATTTCTAGAGAGTGCTCCAGAACAGGAGAGAGTGATAGTACACACTTTTCCCACTGATGACGATTCAGATGATGATGATTTCACTGATTTCAGCTGTACAGAAAGTGATGACACTGATAGCTCGGAGAGCTCAGTTGTCACAGTCATTGAGAGGAAGTCTCACACAATAGATAGGCCTTCACAACTGAAGGATGAACCACTGTTTACCATTGGAACTAGTTCTCCAAAGAGTCCTGAGACTGGACCAGTGAGCAGAGAGGATCAGCACCTCATACGCAGGTCTGAGAGAGTTACAAAGGGTCAACCACCCAAGAGGTACTCAAAAGAGTTTGCTAACTTAGCTGTTGCATGTGTTGCTGTTGTAAACAACCGAGGACAGGTTGGAGCTGTGTCTAAGTCAGAGACAAAGACACAACAGAGAGTTGCTAGCCAAGGTAGTGCAGATGCACTCATTCCTTGGAAACCAGACAACCAGAGAGGTACACTGGGGAAACCAGTGGCGGGGAGTTCCAAGGGTGGAACTGAAACAACAGGGGAGTGTTATGTGTATAACAACTGTTTGTTTTCTTCTCTGGATCATGCTTTGCTTGCTGCAACACGCATTGATTCTTTTGGGGGAGGATGTTACGAAAAAGGACCAATGCAGAAGCAAGCACCAGGTGGCTGGAATGGTAAACAGGATGAGGATGTTATTGGATTGTCCCGTGGGAAACTGGGACTGTTTGTAAAGTGCTCTGAGAGCCGGATGTTACCTCAGAGCAGCACATGACCCTGTACTGGAAGTACATGGGTGGAGTTTATTCTCTCTCTGCAGTGGGAAGCAGAGTGTGCAGACATGTTTTCTCTGTACTGGTGAAAGACAGGAATAAAGACATGTAAATATATTTCTGTCTGTCTCTCTCCCCCTCCCTGGGAGAGGAGTGGGGGGGAGTGGTGTGTTCTCCTTCACGTTGAGGAGAATCGCCGATTGGAGACCTCCTTTGATCTTGCCGGGAGTCGCTGGCACGGGAGGTCATAAGGAATCAAGCCGGGCACCTGGAGGGTGGCCAAATTCCTCTGGACTAAGAGCTAAGCTGGAGGCTGTGCTCTGACTTTTGGCTTGAGTTCCGACAGAATTTCGGGGAATTGGATTGGCAGGCAGTGCCCCTCTGCATTTGTCCCTGCCCTGCCCCAGCGCATCATGGCACTCGGAAGCCACTCCTGAGAGGACCTGTTCTCCTCCCCAGCCTCCCTTTGATTCCATGGGCCTTTCAGAGTGGGACCTCCCTTTTCCCCACTGTCTCTCTAGGACACCTGGCTCACAACAAGGCCAGCTTGTCTTCCCAATGTTCCTGTAAGTGAGGAGAAAATGCTTGTGCTGAGAAGGGTGGTGTTGTGTATTGAGTCAAAGGATTTTATATCTGTATTATTATTGTCTGTATTTGCATTAGGGTAAAGTAACTGCCTTTTGGTTCCAGAGGGTACAGCTACTATTGGTTCATTTAAGCTGCTGTATTTGGATCCTCTGTCTTATTGGTTTCCTCCAAAAGGCAGGACTGTGATTGCCTGATATTGTTCCCTCCAAAATGTATCCTTTCTAGCTAGTTCCCTGTCCCTATAAATGTAGCTCTCCCCTCCTCAGTTCTCAGTCTTGTTTGCTTTAATAAAGAAGCGTTACTACAGAACTGTCTCCAGCATATTATGTCAAGAGAGCTGAAATCACAAACCCCACGTCACAACAGGTGTGAAGAGAGATTCATATCTGAAGTGATCTGAAAGGGACTTCACTGCCCTCAAACATCCCCCCTATTGGACGGAAGGAGTTTGGGGTGGGCTTGACAAAACCTTGTATAGTTGAAGGGAAAGGGGACAAGAATGGTCCCTCCTCCAAAACAGAAACCACCACTGCTTGTGGATGCTTGCGATGGGTGAAGCTGTCCATTTCCATTTCTTGGTTTTGCAATGCGATTTATCATTTAATGCTCTTTGCATTTAAAAAGGAGGACCATAGATTTACAATGTTTGCTTCTGACCAGCTCAGCCTTTCTCTCTTGCCCCCTCAGGGCTAGAAGGGATGTTTAAACATGAGCAGGAGTAGGGCAGCACCATCCATGTTGTGCATTGGGCTTTTGTACATCAGCCCAAGGGGAGGTGCCAGCGCTTGGTCTGGAGGCTGCGCAATTGCATCCGGAAGGAAGATGATCCATGCAACTTCTTGCGCTGCAGGCCAGGTAAGCTAGGCATATGGGGCGGGGGGTCGGGGCAAGATGACGACTATTTCGTTACTTTCAAGAATAGGAATTTTCCACACCTCTGTCGACAGAATTTTCTGCCATAACTATTCACCACTTGGGTTAATACATCAAGACTCAGTAAGTGGTGAGTAGGTATAAAATATACTTCTAAAGGCAAAGGAAACATCAAAACACAGAAAAATGTAAACAATGTAAACATGGTAATGAGTTAAGTGTGATGAAAGAAACACACGTAAAACTCACCTCATGCCCCACGGCAGAAGGAATGGCCCACATGGGAAAGAGCCAACCCAGACCCCCAATAGTCAAAGAGTCTTTCTGATAATGGCCAGCCGGCAGGGAAAGACTTCAGGGCTAGGAGGTCCCTGGAGGAGCCCTGCTTCCTCTCTCTCCCATTCAGGCAGCTGGACGGAACTGGTAGTTTCGGTTTGCCACTGAGCAGTGCTTTGGAGTCACAAGACTCTCTCTATATTCCACACATTCCATACTGTTGGAAGTCTCACGGGAGACGGATTCCTGTTCCTTTGTTTCTTTGGTGTTCAGTTGTTCTCTGCTCTCGCAGAGAGAGGATGTATTTTTCTGCCTGCGTAGCTAGATAATAAAACTCCTAGCGATGTAGCCCAAACCTCTCGTCTCTTCCCTGTGCTGGAAACTCTGCTGAATGGGGAATGTGCCTGGAGCCTTATCAGAGGCTCAGGTCGTCAATCACGTGGAGGCGATTCCGGAAGATGAGCTTTATCAGCTCGGTCGAACGGAGATCCCCAGAGGAACTACCAGGGAAGAAGTTCCCTTGAACTCAGTGCAATGAGTTCTGGGCAGACCTGCAGAATTCTCCAGTTCTAGGATTCCGCGACACCCCAGATCACTCTGTATCTGGGAAGGGACTGCAGCAGAGCTGTGAAGTCAAGGAGGGGGAGAAGAGGAGACAAGAAGAGCAAGCCTTCTCTTGGCTAAAAACCAAACAAACACCCCAGAAGGAGCAGGAAAGGCCCAGAGGGAGAGAGGCTCTGCAAGGACATCCCTCGGCAGGCCTTTTCCTCGCCAGGCTCTCCGGGCACCAGATAGGCTTTCATTTTGATGCCAAGGACATCCTGAAAGGACTTAGACCAGTCATGACGTGAAGGAGGTATTGAAGGAATAAATCATAATTTGGGTCAGCCACCGGCCATAGCAATAAAACAACAATATGATATACAAAGAAAAATAAATAAAAAGTTATAGAATATACTTTTAAGGATTCTGAGTCAATAGTCAAACGGTGGATCTTATTCTAATTGCCCCAGCTAAAAACCTTGCAACCTTGGCTCATCTTGATCTGCCAAGAGAAAGGACACTGTGAAGAAGATATTAAAAAGCTTGGCCAAGGACTTGCAAGTCCCAGCTCTGGGTACGTAGTAGGAATTGCTGTTGGGCACCTGATGTGGCAAAGAACCCAGCTGCAATCCTCTCCTCATATGAACTAAAGTCTCCTAAAATTAAATCTGTATACAGCCACTACTACAGTTTGCCTCCAATGTGAATTCTTTGATGGGAAGCAAGACAGGCCCTGTGACTGAAGCTCTTTTCACATTCCAAGCACTGAAATCATTTCCCCCCACTGGGAACTCTTTCATGGATCGTGGGTTTGGCCTTCTCAATGAACCTCTTTCCACATTTCAAGCACTAATAGGGTTTCTCCCCTGATGATTTCTGTGATGGGAAGTGAGATGGTCCTTTCGACTGAAGTTCTCTCCACACTCTTGGCACTCATAAGGTTTCTGAAATTGTTTCCCCTCACTCTGAATGCTTTGATGGATCGCGAGTTTGGCCTTCTCAATGAATCCTTCTCAATGAACCTGGATAGGGTTTCGCCCCTGTATGAATTCTTTGATGGACAGGAAGCTGGCGGCTGTCACTGAAGCTCTTTCCACATTCCTAGCAGTGATAAGGTTTCTCCCCTGTATGAATTCTGTGATGGGAAGTGAAACTGTCCTTTCGACTGAAGCTTTTTCCACATTCCAAGCACTGACGGGGTTTCTTCTCAATGGGATTTCTTTGATTTAAAGTGGAATGGGAGTTCTGACTGAAGCTCTCTCCATACTCTGAATATGACTTCCCCACTGTTTGACTTTTGTTGTGGTCTCCCTCATTCTCCTTCTCCAATTCCTCATCACCTGCAACTAAGTGACAAACAGATTAGAGCCTCAGGAAGCAATGGAGTCCCAAATTATGGAGCAGTGCTAATTAATGCCTGTAACAGGGAAAGAACTGAAGGGAGTTAGATGTGAGGCCTTCCTCCAGGGTTCACTGCCTGAGGTTCAAAAAGCCTGCTTATTTTCTGGGACGGATTTTGTTTGGCCCAATCTTGGTATCTGTGCCATCTCCAATGTCACTCATCTCTTTAGTCAGCCAAGGACAGATAGAAGAACAGAAACAAAACATCTGACAGAAGCCACTTCAACTTCCTGAATCACTTTGAAGATACATTTAAGAAGGCCTGGGCAGTTTAGAGGACTCTGGAAAAAATATGGGGGGGGTCTTATCTGCCCTGGAGGATCTTCCCCCCTGCTCAGCACCTTGCACCTCTGGTGGCCCTGCCCCTATGAGGAGATGGGAGCTGCTGATGGATGGAGTCTGAGGGGGAAGGAGAGCGGTCAGCGCCCCTCCTCCTCCTGTGCATCTGGCCAGAGCCATGGCTGCTTTCCTGAGGCCCTTCCTCTGCTTCTGCCCCCATGAAGGGGCCCTGATGGGAGGCTGTGGGGGCTGCAGACAGACCAGCCCTTCAAGAGCAAAAGGGGGCCATCTTGGAGGGGGGTAGGCATAATATTAAGCCTTACTGAGAGCGTCCGAGATCCCCCAATTCTCCTCCATGACTTCCTTATGGAGGGCTCTCTGGTCAGGATCCAGCAATGCCCATTCCACGTCTGTGAAATGGACAGCTACATCTTCAAAGCACACTGGACCCTAAAAGAAAAAGGCTGGCCTCTTAGATAACATAAAGGTGAACTGTTACACTTTGTTGTTTTCTGCCTCTTCATTGATGTTCTGTATTAATTGGATTCTTTTTCTGCACATTTTATGGATGCATATTTTGATGTGTTAACGGAATTATTCATTGTGTATTTTAATGAGGGGCATTAAGAAACTGGTGTTCTTCAAATCATTCTTCTAATCCTGTGCACAAACATTCCCGTTTGCCACATGGAAGGATCCCTTCTTCTGTCCCTCTGTGCTGTTCTTGCCGGGTAGGGAGTGTTGGGATCCCAGAATGCTGTGTGAGATAGTAAGTCTGCAGGCTTGAGTCTGCTAGCTGATGCAACTGGCTGATGCAATCGGCCTGCAATACTTTCTATGCAAGTGCAGGGTCAGAATGATGTGGGTCAGAATAATGTGCTGTCAGTTGATTGGCTGTCCTTGGTTTAAAAGGGAAACCTGTCCAGCAGTAAAGGTGGTGGTGCAGAGGAGTGTGGTCAGAGAGAGAGTCTTCCTCTTTGCCTTAAGGTGCAGCCAGGTACTCCGTTTGACTGTATGAACTGCTCCTGTATTATAGCCTGTAGATATTTGTATATATGGAGCTCACAATAAATATACTGCACTGAAGAACCTGGAACTTTAGCATTTCTGCTAAAGCGCCGCAAAGATTTCCCCATTGTGGGACTGATGGGGTGAATCCTGGCCACTCTTTGGTATGGGGTGTGAACTGCTTAGAAGCCTATTTGAGCCTACAACCCTCCTTCCTTGGCGGTTCCTCCCACCATTCCTCTGTGTCCACCAGTCCATGACATCCTCTCTCCCCACATGGCCTCTTCCTCCTACCTGCTCTGGGTCCACAGGGGCAGCTTCCCCTCCACCACCAATAAAAGATGGACAAGCAGGTCTTGCTGGCCTCGTTCCGTCTCCTGCGAGAGAAGAAGGTAAGTAGAAGCCAAGAGCGCATGCTTCACTCCGAAGGAAAACTACAGGTGCGCCTTCAAACAAGTAGGAGTTGCCACCTAAATGTGGACGTTTGCACCCATTTGACATACTAGTTGTGCAAAAATACATCTCCCTTTCTCTGGGCTCTTGGTCCCCTGTGAATTCTCCAATAAGATGAAAAGAATTCACAGATTAGTTTCAAAATCCACAGCTTGTGAGCAGACGGAGAAAGAACTCCTTCCTCCTTACCCAGAGGCCTCTCTCTGGAGTCCAAGGGAGTCTTTTCTATCTCAGAGGAATCCGGACCTATTTCTGCTAACAGATCCTTCCCCTGAAAGAGCAACAAGGATTCAGGGGGCCCGCTAGGGGCGCCTTGGAAGATGGCGGATAATGACATCTATCCGGCCCGCAAGAGGCAATTTGAGGCTGATTATGGGGAGTAAATCAGTCTCCTTCGTCTCTCCAGAGAATGGAAAGACGCAGTTTTCACCCGCGGTTGCCATAAATCACCCCCGAGTTCGGAAGAAGGAGGGGGTGCAAGGCACTGGGTGCACAACCCTCGGCGGGTCTCGGCACTCCTCCGAAGCTGCTTCCAGGAGCAAAACTAGTTGCGTTACTTAAAAGGAAAAATCTGGAGAAAGCTAACGCACATGCTTCGAGAGAGGCAGGAGGCTTTATCTGCTAATAATTTGGCGAGTGAAAGGAAGAAGATTGAGACGGAGGATTACATCAAAGCACTACAGACATGCTGGTATGTGGAAGCCAACGGAACGGAAAGGGGGGGAATGACTTTTTATTTCTTGCTTTATGTGATTACCTAATAACCCTCCCCCTCAGAAGATCCGTCACAGTAACCAATTGACAAATGGGGTTAAAAATGAGCTGTGTGTGGAAAAATAATATGAATTCAAAGGTTTTATTCTGTGAAGGACTTGGAAAAACAAAGGCTCTATCTGTGACGCAGCAAGAATTGAGATTTGATACAGAAGGACAGACATCTGTTGCAGGGAGTTTGGTCTTAGGGAGGGCGAGCCGAAGATTTGTTATCTGGATGGAATTGTGAACTGGAAGGGGCAGCCCTCCTGGAAAAGACTAATTTGCGATGCAACAGGTCTGGAAAGTTAACGAGCGGGCTTTTAGACTGTATTTCATCGGAACGGTAAGATGGCGATTGCCCGCTCGAGTGGAAACATCTGGACTATTGGAAGAGAGTGATTCACGAGAGAGCAATACAGAATCCACACACAAAAATAAATAACTGTTGTTGTTTTTTTTAACCCACTTGCGGAGATAACTCAGAGGTGAATGAAAAGGAAAATGAGTAACTACAAGGATTGAGAAGAGGGACTGAAAATATCATTGTAAATATGAAAGCAGCATAAATATTCGAGGATTGGACTCCTGCCCTTCAAGAAGCATGGGTACGCCCCACAAAAATTTTACAATTGGGAAATAATTGGATTATATGATGTGTATTGTTATAATTTGGATTAATTGGTTTGATATGTTTAATTTGGTAAATGGAAACTTAATAAAAATTATGAGGCCTATAATTTGGATTAAAAAATTGGCTTCCAGGTGGAGAAATCAAAATTGGAAACAGAATTGCTAGAACCAAAAGCTAAGATTTTGTCAAAGATGTATAACTTGCTGTTAAAATGGAATACACAGGATGAAACGGTCAAATCAGCGATGATTAAATGGGCGCAGGACATAGGTCATAACATTATGTTTGCTGACTGGGAGCAGTTGTGGACCACCGGTATGAAGTTTACGGCATGTAATGCCTTAAAGGAGAATATTATGAAAATGATTTACAGGTGGTACATGACCCCAGTTAAGCTTGCAAAAATTTATCACCTGCCTGATAACAAGTGCTGGAAATGTAAAGAAACTGAGGGAACATTCTTTCATCTTTGGTGGACGTGCCCAAAGGTTAAGGCTTACTGGGAAATGATATATAATGAACTGAAGAAGGTATTTAAATTTACCTTTCCTAAGAAACCAGAGGCCTTCCTTTTGGGCATAGTCGGCCAATTGGTGCCAAAGAAAGATAGAACATTTTTTATGTACGCAACAACAGCAGCAAGAATACTTCTCGCCAAGTATTGGAAGACACAAGATCTACCCACCATGGAAGAGTGGCAGATGCAAGTGATTGACTACATGGAGATGGCAGAAATGACTGGCAGAATCCGTGACCAGGGAGAAGAATTGATGGAAGAGGATTGGAAAAAGTTCAAGAACTACCTACAAAAATATTGTAAAATGTTTGAGTGTTAAAATGATGTGGGATGTGAAGGTAACATGGCATTTGGGATATGGTTAAAAGAGTTATGAAAAGAAGAATTTTAATAAGGAGGGGGTATGACTAGAATAATATTATGTCAAAGTATATAAGGTGGAGTAAAGGATCAAGATAAGGGAAATTAGAGACATAATAAGTGGAAATATATAATTATAAACGAGGTTGGAAATGGGTTAGAATTTGCTGAATCTGACGGAGTAAAGAGGAATACAAAAAAGGGAGATGTGAGGAGGTCAGGAAAGAGGGATATGGAATTTTGAAATTTAAAAGTGGAATTTTCTTTCTTTTTCTTCTTTTTCTTGTTATTTTTTGTCTGTTGTTTTTGTTTTTGTTTTGTTATATGTGATGTACGTTTTGTAAAACTTAAATAAACATTTTTTTAAAAAAAAGGAAACTTAATAAAAATAATTTTTTTAAAAAAAGAAAGAGCAACAAGGATTCGAAAGAAAGAGAGGGGAAAAGGATTAGAAAAGGAGCAGCTGACGCAAACACTTTAGGGCTATCCAATATCATTCCTTGGATGCTTTCCAAAAAAGGATGGGCCATTAGGAAATGATTTGGGAATACTCTCCTTCCTCTTTGGAGCCCCTTGGGAGTATCCAGAGGAAAGTCTCTCTCACCTGCTGCTCTGCCTGCTTCCTCTCCTCTGCCTGACTCAGGAGGAAACCTTCGGCCAGAGCCACTGCCTGGGAACTGGTCTCCGCTCCGCATTCCCTCACCCAGCTCTCCATCTCCGGAGGAAGGACAGCCAGGAACTGCTCCAAGATCACCAGGTCCAACATCTGAGCTTTCGTGTGCCTTTCTGGCTTCAGCCACTGATGGTCAAGGTGGTAGAGTTGGCGGCAAACCTCTCGTGGTCCTTTGGCCTCCTGGTAGCAGAACTGCCTGAGCTGCTGGCTCTGCACCTCTGAGCAAGGGGTGTCCTCCTCAACCAGGCGCAGAGGTGCTCCATCGGGGGAATTTGGGGGCCTGGCAAGCTTCTACCTCCGCGGGGAACAGATTTCTGTACATCTCAAGAGCAACAAGAATTCCTTCCCACCCTTTGCTTGAGAAGTAAAACTCTGCAAGTGTTTGGCTCCAGGGTCCCTTGAGAGAGTTGGTTCCGACTTTCTGAGCAAAGAGGAAGGAAAAGGGGGTCCTGCAAGGAGAGGATGAGGGGAAGACCCCCTTTTCTAGGGGTGGGGGAGAGGGATTGGGCTCCCAGGTCAAGAGAGCACCTTGTATCCTGGCACTGAAAATACACCCCCCCTCACACACTTTGTGGAATCTCCTTTTGGCAAAGGGTCAAAACATAGTCAAGAGAACAAGCTGGTCATCACAAACACACTTTTCCAACAACACAAGAGAAGACTCTACACGTGGACATCACCAGATGGGCAGTATCGAAATCAGATTGATTATATTCTCTGCAGCCAAAGATGGAGAAGCTCTATACAGTCAGCAAAAACAAGACCTGGAGCTGACTGGCTCAGATCATCAGCTTCTTATAGCAAAATTCAAGCTTAAACTGAAGAAAGTAGGAAAAACCACTGGGCCGGTAAGATACAATCTAAGTCAAATCCCTTATGAATACACAGTGGAAGTGAGGAACAGGTTTAAGGATTTAGATTTGGTGGACAGAGTGCCTGAAGAGCTATGGATGGAGGCTCGTAACATTGGGACTTCCGGGTTGGCGCCATTGTTTAATGGCGGATTCCCTCCGAGCTCCGGAGGGAATCGGCTCCGTAGCGTCTGGGTCTGGCCGCTGCGGCGAAGCGGAGACCCTTAAAATCACAGGCGCGGATGCCTGTGAACACAGAGACTCGGCGGGCACCATTTGCGCCCCCCCAATCTGCGACGGAGCCCTTTTAAAGGCTTCGGAACGGAGGCAGGGTGAGGCGTGGTGCTGAGAGTACTCCCTCGCCTACGGAGTGAAGCCGCAAGCCATTGACAGAGAGCGCCAACTTCTTCCAAGACCGATTGGACTCTAAAACATAAACCCGTGAGTAATACGGAGATTGGGATCTTAAAAAATCTTTAATTTTGGATTTGGAACGAGCGGGAAGGGGCTAAAAAGGAAGTCCACCCCCCCCTCTTTGTAAACAATTTAAAGCAAAGGACTGGGCAGCTAAAGTCGAGAGAATCTGTTTCTTGTTTTTTTAATGAAAGATCCTGACTTCACGGTTTTGACACTATAAGAAGATTTACTGGAGGATAAAAAGAATTTTGGGAGCTGAAATTTCACCCCCCCCCCGAGACCCGGGAACGTCCTATGAGAAAGCCTGTTGCATTGAAGATTTTGACAGCTGTCAAGTGAGCTGTTAGTCAGCTAGTTGTCAGCTGGAAAAAGAGAACATTGTTTCTGCTGTTTTTGCTGGTTTATTTGGTATAACTTGTTGAAAACAAGGTGGGCTGATACAAAATAACTGGACTTTTGGTTTTGAGCTGAAAGGAATACTAAGGGACTAAAATCCCCCTAGAGGGGTAATAGGGACACTACATCACAAAAATGGCTGGAGTATGTAAAATCCAAGCAGAATTGGACAGAGCACTCGTTCTCTTGGGAAACTTGCAAGATGAATACAATGCTTTGTCTACAGCGGTATCACTATTACACTGGACAGTAAACAACAGTTTTGAGTCTGATAAGGACTTGAAACAGGAAGCCTATTCAACTGAACAAATGAATGAAACTGGAAGTGTAGATACGATGGAGCAATATGTTGTTTTTGAAGAAAATGAAGGAGGAGCAGGAGATTTGCAGGAGTCAAAGGAGAGTTACAATATGAGGCCTGACATGATGATAAAAAAGGACAATAAAAATTGGATGTGGAAAGCCTGGTCTGAATGGGAGTTTGGAAAATGGAGAGATCCCCTTTGGAGGAGATCTGAAGACCTGAGGATTACAAATTTGTTGAAGGTGAAAGCTGGAGCCTGGGGGACATCTGGATCTGAAAGAAATTTGAAACAAGAGTTGGAGCACCCCATAGGCTTTGCTTTTAAGTATGGAGGACTGGCTGGAAGCAACATGGAATCTGTTGGGCCGGAGCACCTCCGAGACTTGGGGCTTAACATCAAGGACTATCAAAGAGACCGGCAGAAAGGAACTGAGAGAGATATAAGGGCCTCGGACGTGAGATCTCCAGGCTAAATAAATAACATAAAGACTGATGGATATTGGTTGGGGACTGGAACCGGGAAAAGGGCGGGTGGAGGTTGGGAATCCAAAGGGTACATAAGGATAATTTGCTTTTTATATTTTGTTAGGGGTAAGGAAATTGGGTAAATCGTGGAAGGGAAATTTTGGTCGACTTTAGGAAAAAGGTTCAAGAATAATTAATGAGGTATAAGTATTGATGTGTAATTTTAATAAGGTAAAATTGGTTTTCTCTTATTAAATTAATTGAAAATAAGGTTGTTAAAAATAAATTGAGGAAATGGAAAAAAGAAGTAAAGTAAAACAATAGGATGTTAGAACAAATGTTTAAGCTAAGGTAAAGAAATAAGTTAAGGACTTGCTGAACTGACAATTTAAATTGGAATACAAGAAGGGGAGGTGTGAGGAGGTCTGAGAAATAAGGTTAAGAATAATAAGTATCAGAAACTTTATGTGTTTTTTCTATTTTTTTGTTTAGTTTTGAATATTATGTATTTTTGTGTTTTTTTTGTTTTGTTTATTTTTTGTTTTGGTTTGTTGTGTGTTTCTTGAAAATGCCAATAAATATTTAAATAAAAAAAAAAGGATGGAGGCTCGTAACATTGTACAGGAGGCAGCAACGAAAATCATCCCAATGAAAAGGAAATGCAAGAAAGCAAAGTGGCTGTCCAATGAGGCCTTACAAATAGCGGGGGAGAGAAGGCAAGCAAAATGCGAGGGACATAGTGAAAGATACAGGAAATTGAATGCAGATTTCCAAAGAATAGCAAGGAGAGACAAGAAGGCCTTCTTAAACGAGCAATGCAAAGAAATAGAGGAAAACAACAGAATGGGAAGAACCAGAGATCTGTTCAAGAAAATTGGAGATATGAAAGGAACATTTTGTACAAAGATTACCATAATAAAGGACAAAAATGGAAAGGACCTAACAGAAGCAGAAAACATAAAGAAGAGGTGGCAAGAATACACAGAGGAATTATACCAAAAAGAAATGGATGTCTCGTATACCCCAGGTAGTGTGGTTGCTGACCTTGAGCCAGACATCCTGGACAGTGAAGTCAAATGGGCCTTAGAAAGCACTGCAGATAACAAGGCCAGTGGAAGTGATGGTATTCCACCTGAGCTATTTAAAATTTTAAAAGATGATGCTGTTATGGTGCTACATTCAATATGCCAGCAAATTTGGGAAACTCAGCAGTGGCCAGAGGATTGGAGAAGATCAGTTTACATCCCAATCCCAAAGAAGGGCAGTGCCAAAGAATGCTCCAACTACCGAACAATTGCACTCATTTCACACGCTAGCAAGGTTATGCTTAAAATTCTACAAGGAAGGCTCAAGCAGTATGTGGATCGAGAACTCCCAGAAGTGCAAACCAAATTGCAAACATGCGCTGGATTATGGAGAAAGCTAGAGAGTTCCAGAAAGACATCTACTTCTGCTTCATTGACTATGCAAAAGCCTTTGACTGTGTCGACCACAGCAAACTATGGCAAGTTCTTAAAGAAATGGGAGTGCCTGATCACCTCATCTGTCTCCTGAGAAATCTCTATGTGGGACAAGAAGCTACAGTTAGAAATGGAACAACTGATTGGTTCAAAATTGGGAAAGGAGTACGGCAAGGCTGTATTTTGTCTCCCTGCTTATTTAATTTATATGCAGAATACATCATGCGAAAGGCTGGGCTGGATGAATCCCAAACTGGAATTAAGATTGCCAGAAGAAATATCAACAACCTCAGATATGCAGATGACACAACCTTGATGGCAGAAAGTGAGGAGGAATTAAAGAACCTTTTAATGAGGGTGAAAGAGGAGAGCGCAAAATATGGTCTGAGGCTCAACATCAAAAAAACGAAGATCATGGCCACTGGTCCCATCACCTCCTGGCAAATAGAAGGGGAAGAAATGGAGGCAGTGAAAGATTTTACTTTCTTGGGCTCCATGATCACTGCAGATGGGGACAGCAGCCACGAAATTAAAAGACGCCTGCTTCTTGGGAGAAGGGCAATGACAGGCCTAGATAGCATCTTGAGAAGTAGAGACGTCACCTTGCCAACAAAGGTCTGTATAGTTAAAGCCATGGTTTTCCCAGTAGTGATGTATGGAAGTGAGAGCTGGACCATAAAGAAGGCTGATCGCCGAAGAATTGATGCTTTTGAATTCTGGTGCTGGAGGAGACTCTTGAGAGTCCCATGGACTGCAAGAAGATCAAACGCATCCATTCTTAAGGGAAACAGCCCTGAGTGCTCACTGGAAGGACAGATCGTGAAGCTGAGGCTCCAGTACTTTGGCCACCTCATGAGAAGACTCCCTGGAAAAGACACTGATGTTGGGAGAAGGGGGCGACAGAGGACGAGATGGTTGGATAGTGTTTTCGAGGTTACCAGCATGAGTTTGACCAAACTGCGGGAGGTAGTGGAGGACAGAGGTGCCTGGCGTGCTCTGGTCCAGGGGGTCACGAAGAGTCGGACACGACTAAACGACTGTAAAGGGAATTGGGGGTTGCTTGTGCCTAAAGGGTGCTGCAGCTCTAGGCAACGTTGCCTGGCTAAACCTTTCCCTGGCTGGACAGCCCTTTCTCCATGGCTGTGTCAGTCGCTGGCAGAATCCGTCAGTGCTGCTCCTGCTCAGAGTGCACAGAAAAAGCATTTTGGTTCCAGGAATTCATTCTGATTGCGCCAATACAATATAACTGATGGTATTCTACAGGATTGGGTATTAGTGTGTGAAAACAGTCCAGATCCAATGATACCCAGATGGTGGAGATGCCAGCTGCTATCCTGGTACCCAGGCAGCTTCACTTGATTGCTCAGAGTCTGAGTTGCGGTGCAGTCCAGCCCTGGTTCCAAGCAAGACTCACCCATGCTGGCCCAGGGATCATTTCTCTTCTCCTTAAAGTAAAGGTAAAGGGAGCCCTGACCGTTAGGTCCAGTCATGGCTGACTCTGGGGTTGCGGCGCTTATTTTGCTTTATTGGCTGAGGGAGCCGGCGTACAGCTTCCGGGTCATGTGACCAGCATGACTAAGCCGCTTCTGGCGAACCAGAGCAGCGCACGGAAACGCCGTTTCCCTTCCCACCTATTTATCTACTTGCACTTTGATGTGCTTTCAAACTGCTAGGTTGGCAGGAGCAGGGACCGAGCAACGGGAGCTCACCCCGTCGCAGGGATTCAAACTGCCAACCTTCTGGGAAGTCAAGGAGGAGGAGGCTAAGTCGGCCATGATTAAATGGGCCCAAGATCTAGGTCACACCATAGAGATGTCCCAATGGGAGAATTTGTGGAAGGTAAATTGGAGGTTTACCGCCTGTTGTTCCATAAGGGAAAATATGCAAAAAATGTTATACCAGTATTACCTGACA
Source organism: Podarcis raffonei (assembly GCF_027172205.1). NCBI lineage: Eukaryota > Metazoa > Chordata > Lepidosauria > Squamata > Lacertidae > Podarcis > Podarcis raffonei. The sequence continues at coordinate 1,193,813 of NC_070609.1, forward strand.
CCGCAAAAACTCTTCAAGATGTATAAAAATACACCAGATGTATGTTGGAGATACAGGGAAGCAGGAGGCACCATGCTTCATATATGGTGGCCATGCCAGAAGATCAAAGAGTTCTGGAACGACATTCACACAGAACTAAAAATAATGTTAAAGGTCGATTTCCCTAAAAAACCAGAAACATTTCTTCTGAGTATTACAGGCACAGATATCACCAAGGGTCTAAGGAATTTTTTTTGTATGTAACTGTAAAGGGAATTGGGGGTTGCTTGTGCGTAAAGGGTGCTGCAGCTCTAGGCAACGTTGCCTGGCTAAACCTTTCCCTGGCTGGACAGCCCTTTCTCCATGGCTGTGTCAGTCGCTGGCAGAATCCGTCAGTGGGCGTTTTCTGAACTTCTTCCAACATAAAAACTCTTTGACCCCAAGTCTCCTCCTAGCCTCCCTGCGCGGAAGTCTCCTGCGCAGAGTGGGCGTGCCCAACGGAGGTCCTGGGCTCTCCCCGCTGGTCTCTGTGGAAGAGTCTTGAAGCCCTCTCTCCGCAGTCCCACCTTGCTTCCTGGTGTCCCTCCTATTTCCTTCCTCAAAGGAAGTTTGCTCTCTCTCCCTGCTGGTCCCTTCTCCTGCATCGTTAGGGAGCCTTACCTCCACTCTAGGCTCCGATGGCAGTTCCCTGACATCCACCTCCCCTCCAGGACCCCCCTCACCTCCGTTCCGTTCCTTTGGCCTAAATTCCTCCCTTTCCCCTGACGGTGATGCGGGGAATCCCCGGAAGGAGCTATCTCCCTCCTCCGAAGATTCAAACATTGCTCTCCACCTGCTGCTATCTCTTCGCACAGGGTACTCTTCCCAGTCCGATTCCTCTCCCCCGGATACCTCTCCTCCCTCCTCTTCAGAGGCCGGAAACCCCATAAAATCTTCTTCCTCATCTGTGGTGCCAAATTGCTCCTTCTAGAACCTCGATGTGGGTTTGGGCTTCCTTGGGAACCTGCCGTGAAACTCCCCCGGAGATACTCATCTCTGATGTTTTCCGCAGGAACCCACGTGTTTTCCGATTCTGTTTCCCCCTCCCAAGCCACCAAATACTCCACTTGTCCCCCTCGCCATCTTGAATCGAGTATTTCCATGGCTTGACTACTGAGTTCCCTCTCCTCTACGTGTGGGTGAGTGGGGACCTCTCTCTCTCGCCCCGGCAGTTCCAGTCCCTCCCTGTACGGAGAGTAGGGATCTATGGAACACCAGGTATAGTTTCATGCTGGTCGGCAACTTGAGTCTAAAGGCCACGGGATTAACCTGCTGTGTCACCTCGAATAGTCCCAGCTGCATTGGCCGCAACTTCTTGCAACCCCCCTTGAACGGTAACCCTTGGGTTGACAACCACACCCGGTCCCCTACCCGTATGGTTTCTCCTTCCCTACGGTGTTTGTCGGCCTGCCTCTTATACACTTCCTTGGCCCGTTCCAAGTTCATCTTAAGTTGTTGGTGTAAGGCCTCCATTTCTTCCACAAACTGCTCCGCTGCTGGTACACTCCACCTCTCCTCCCCTCCCCCTGGGAAGGCCCTGGGGTGACACCCATGATTGGCCATGAACGGGCTCATTCCCGTGGACACATGTTCCGCGTTATTGTACGCAAATTCAGCCAACGCTAGTTTCTCCACCCAATCGTTCTGCCTCTCGCTGACATAGCAGTGTAGGTATTGTTGGAGTATACTGTTCGCTCTTTCCGCTTGCCCGTTGGTCTCCGGGTGTCTGGCCGTTGAGAAGCTTACCTCGACTTGCAGCAAGCTCATGAGCTTCCTCCAGAACCAGGAAGTAAATTGCTTCCCTTGGCCGGACAAAACCCTCAAGGGGGCGCCATGCAGCCTGAAGATGTGCTCCACAAACAGCCTGGCAGTTTCCTCTGCTGTCACCGCATGTGAGCAAGCGATAAAGTGGCACATTTTTGTTAACAGGTCGACAACCACCATGACGGCTGTTTTACCCCTTGACTTGGGCAAATCGGTCATAAAATCTATGGATACCACCTCCCATGGTCTTCCCGGTGTGGGTAAGGGTTCTAGTAACCCCGCGGGCGCCGCCCTCTCCCCCTTTGCTCGCTGGCAGCAGTCGCACCCTCGTACGTACTCCCGTACATCTTCCCTCACCCTTGGCCACCAGAACTGCCTGGTGACCAGCAACATGGTTTTGTGTTGACCAAACTGCCCCACCGTCGGGTTATCATGGAGCCGTTTGAGCACCCTTCTCCTCAAGTCATCCCCTGGTACGTACAGTGCTCCCCTGTAATACAGTACCCCTTCTTTCTCCTCAAAACCCCCATGGTTTCCCCCCTTGCCCCTGAGTTCCCTGATCTTGGTTTGGGCGAACTCGTCGTCCTTCGTCAGCCCGGCTAGTTCTCGTCTCTCTACTAATACTCCCCCACACACCCATCGGTTCTCGGGGATCACATGTCGGGCTTCTGCTGGTCCTTCTCCTTCCATATACTCTGGTTTCCGGGAGAGGGCATCTGCTCTGACGTTTTTCTCTCCCGGCACGTACCGAATCTCAAAGAAAAACTTGGAGAACTCCTGAGCCCATCGCACCTGTCGCTGGTTGAGTACTCGTGCAGTCCTCCATTATTCCAGGTTCTTATGGTCCGTGCACACCTGGATCTTGTGCTGCGCCCCTATTAACAAATGTCTCCCGCGTCGAAAGGCTTCATAAATTGCAAGCAGTTCCCGGTCATACACCGTGTAGTTTTGCTCCGACTTGCTCAGCTTCCTCGAGAAGAACGTGCACGGCCTCCAGCTGGACTGGTCTCCCAGCTGGAGTAGCACCGCCCCTACGGCTCGGTCTGACGCGTCTGTCTCCAGCCTCATTGGCTTCTGCAGATCCACGTGCAAAAGCTGCTCTTCCGAAGCGAAGGCCTTCTTCAGCCTTTCAAAGGCCTGCTGTGCATCTTCCGTCCAGACGAATTTCTTTTTGCTACTGAGGCAATCTGTAATGGGCGCTGTCAAGTGGGCGAAGTTCTTGATGAACTTCCGGTAGAAGTTCCCAAACCCCAGGAACCTCTGTACGTCCTTCCGGGTCTTGGGGGTCTTCCATTCCAGCACCGCCTGCACCTTGCCTGGGTCCATTGCTAGGCCCTTGTCCGACAACCTGTATCCCAGGAACTCAACCTCTCGGGCGTGGAACTGGCACTTCTCCAGTTTGACCCACAACTGATGTTCCTGTAGCCTCTTTAGCACTTCCCGGACATCTCTGACATGCTGCTCCTCGTTGTCCGAATAGATTAACACGTCATCTAAAAAGGCCACGCAATTCTTGTACAGCAGGGATCCCAACACGTGGCGCATGAAAGATTGAAAACAGGCAGAGCCTGATTGTAATCCAAAAGGCATAACGAGGTATTCAAAGGCCCCCAGAGGGGTGAACATGGTGGTTTTCCATTTATCCCCCTCCCTCATCCTAATCAAATTGTACGCACCCCGAAGGTCCAGCTTAGTAAAAATTTCCCCCTTCCTCACCCTGGTTAAAATATCGTCAATCCCGGGCATTGGGAAGGTCACTGGTTCCGATACAAGGTTCAAGGCCCTAAAATCTACGACCAATCTGGGCTGTTTGGTGTCTTTTTTGTCCACAAAGAACACCGGACTGCCTCCCACCGCCCTTGATTCTCTTATGAAACCTCTTTTCAGGTTCTTGTCAATAAACTCCCGCAACTCCTGCATCTCCCTGTCCGACATGGCATACAGTTTACCCACTGGTAGCTGAGCCCCTGGGAGTAGGTTGATTTGACAGTCGAAGGGTCTATGGGGGGGTAGTTTATCCGCTTCCTTCTCGCCGAAGACATCCTGCAGGTCAGCGTATTGTGGCGGTACCTTCCCCTTTTCCCCCACCGCCATCCCTGCCACCCTGGCTACAGCCATCCTCGGGGTTTCCCCCCCGTGACAGTGTTCCAAGCAGTGAGCTGACCCAAAAGAAACTGTCCGCTGGTGCCATGCCACTACTGGATCATGTAGTGCCAACCAGCTCATTCCCAGTATGATGGGTGGTCCTGCCAGTGTGGCTACGTGAAAGGCAATGGTCTCTGTGTGTCTGGAAACCCTCATTCTCATGGGGGGAGTCTGGTGCGTCACTTCCCCTCCCAAGAGTTCTCTGCCATCAATGGTCGTTACTTGTAAGGGACAGTCTAGAGGCAGGAGGTACAGCTGGTGCTCCAGGGCAAAATCCTTGCTGAAAAAATTACAGGAACTACCTGAATCCAGCAGTGCTTTAACCTTGATTGGGTGCCCATTGGGGAGTTCTAGCACCACCTCTAAGGCTATGGCTGCTGGGGGGGGTCTGGCTTGGGCACTTTTACTGGTTGCTGGCCTGGCTGCTGTGCCCGGTGATCGGCAGCCAAGCGTTGGCTTTTCCCTGCTCCTCCTTGCCCCCCTCCTCACAGCCAGCAGCCCCCACCATTCCTTGCCATGCTTTCCTTTGAGGGCAGACCCTGGCAAAATGTCCTGGCTGTTGGTAGAGGAAACACTTCTTGGCTGTTTTCCCCTCCTTTCCCTCCTTCTTTTGAACTTCGCTGGAGTTTGAAACCCCGCGCGCGCTCCCCCAATCTCCATTGGTTCCACTGGCTGGGAAGGTTGGTCCGGTATTTCAGGAATGCGGTTGTCATGCCAACGCTCTCCTCTCCCCTCCCGCTTCTCTAAAGCGCGCGCTTCTTGGCGCGCTCCAATCGCAAGTACAGCCTTAGTCAGCTGATCCATCGATTGAGGGCGGGCCGTGCGGGAGAGTTTGTCCTTCACTGAGGGGGATAAGCCTTCCTCAAACAACATTTGCACTGGTTCCGAGCCCAGTTCCCACCCAAGTCTATGGATAAGCATGGCAAAACGTGACCAGTACTCTCTGACTTGCCCCCTTGCTTGCACGCCATCAGTTCCCTGCGAACCACACTCTGCTCCACTCCACTTGAGAACATGGCGTCCATGGCGCCAAAAAATTTCCCAAGGTCCTTTAGGGCAGCATTCTGCGTTGCCATTAATGGCTGGATCCATTCCCTGGCAGCGTCTTGAAGATGCCCAATAACATAAGCGACCCTCACCCCATCCTCCGCAAAGTCATCATACTGCAGTTCCAGCACGTACTGTACCTCAGTCCTGAATGCATTATAATCCCTGGGGTTTTCCCCAAACTTGTGCACCAGTCCTGGTACCTTCCTTGCGATGGGGGTGGGCTTCCCCTGGGCATCCTGAGTCCTCCTTTCATCTAGCCGCGCCGCTAACAGAGCCACCTGCTGTTCCAAATCTCGGTTTCTCTCCTCCAGATTTGGCGCTGCCGCTGCTCCCTCTCCGGCGCCTGCTCCTCCGGTTTGACTCATGATGCTGCCTGTCTTGTCTTTGTGCACAAGCAACGTCAAAGACTGACGGATTGCTGTAAAGGGAATTGGGGGTTGCTTGTGCGTAAAGGGTGCTGCAGCTCTAGGCAACGTTGCCTGGCTAAACCTTTCCCTGGCTGGACAGCCCTTTCTCCATGGCTGTGTCAGTCGCTGGCAGAATCCGTCAGTGGGCGTTTTCTGAACTTCTTCCAACATAAAAACTCTTTGACCCCAAGTCTCCTCCTAGCCTCCCTGCGCGGAAGTCTCCTGCGCAGAGTGGGCGTGCCCAACGGAGGTCCTGGGCTCTCCCCGCTGGTCTCTGTGGAAGAGTCTTGGAGCCCTCTCTCTGCAGTCCCACCTTGCTTCCTGGTGTCCCTCCTATTTCCTTCCTCAAAGGAAGTTTGCTCTCTCTCCCTGCTGGTCCCTTCTCCTGCATCGTTAGGGAGCCTTACCTCCACTCTAGGCTCCAATAGCAGTTCCCTGACAACGACTAAACAACAACAACAATACAACCGCTAGGGCCTCTTCTGGCGACATTCCGTCTTTCCCACCTGCCGTAGCACTCAATAGATTCAAGGTCAGTCTCACAGTCTCACGATTTTTATCTTACAGCTGGAAATTTCCCAGCCCAGTTATAGCCGCCAGTTTCAAGAACTTCCACTAGAGGGAAACTGTTTCTATTTGTATTGATAATATCCTCTCATAAGCACAGTTCAAATGACCCAAAACTAGTTTCAATTTTCAGTTACTTTCACTGCTGGAGACAGTAGAAACAATGTATCTTCTCTTATGCTAACTGTCAATGAACTATCGAAACGCTGTCAATAAACGTCCCATCAAACGTCGGACCTACTAGCAGCCCGTTCCCAGGGTCCGAGCGGCGGTATTTTACCTCTCTTGGTCTCTTCCGCAGGCAAACTCAGTCCACAACTCCCCCCCCCTTCTCCTGCCTCCAAGGGGGGATTGTATTCTTTACTTATGAAAATTTAGTCTTTTACAAAAATCTTTCCAAGACTTCAGCTTGCAGCCTCAACTGCTTCAGACTATTTACAAAAGGGGAAGGCGGACTTCCTGTACTGAACCTTTCCCATTTCGATGCCAAATTAGACGTTTTAAAAATCCAATTTTCCCGATTAAGCTGTACTCACAGGTAGTTACTTTAGAGTCAAATTGTCCACAGGAAAAAGCCAGCGCTCTCCGACAACAGCTATGCGGCTTCGCTCCGTGAAGAAAGCAGATGATTCGAAGCACCGTGCCACTCACCCCACGTCGCTCCGGATCCCCAAAACCGGGTTTCCCCATGAGTGGGGGAGGCGCAAAAGGTGCCCGCTGAATCCCACACTCACAGGCTTCTCCCGCCTGTGATTTTTAACGGGTCTCCGCCTTCGGCATGGCGGCCAGACCCAGATTTCCACGGAGCTGATTCCTCCCGATCAGAGGAATCCAGCCATTGCCGGAGGCGCCTCCCCGGAAGTCTCCCCCGATCAGGTGGACTCTTAGACCCCACCAGGGTAGCGAGGACATGGCTGACCATTGGCACCGGGTATGCATGAGCCATAAGGGCCTTGTTTATGATACATTTGTAGTCTGTGCAGATGTGGACTGAGCCATTGGGCTTGACGGGTGTGATGATTGGGGTTTCTCAGGGGGCATTAGGCACCGGCTAGAGCACTCCTTGCTCCACAAGCCAGTCTAATTCCTCGTCAATGCGGGGCTTTGAGGGTGAATGGGACCTGCTGGGCCTTGAACCTGATGGGTCGTATGGCGGGATCTAGTTGTAGGCCAACGGGGGGGGGCAGTAGATCATCCCAATGCCCCATCGAAAACCTCCGGAAACTCTTTGCACATGGCGTCCACGTCCACGTGGGAGCTGGTGCAGTTCACCCCGTGATGGCTAACCCCAGTGGCCCAAACCACGCCAACCCCAGTAAGCTAACGTAGCACCCCTTGACCACGATCAAGTCCAACCGCCACTTCCACCCTCAATATTGTACATTGAAGGTTCCCACCCCCATCGTGGGGACCTTGCATTTGTGGAAGTCTCCCGGAGGGTGTATGGGGCTGGCCAAACTTGGAGCCGCCACTGAGACACAATTCCTTAATGTCCATGCCAAGATTATGGAAAGGGTTGAGCCTGTATCAAGCTCCAGGCAGAACGGGGCTGCCCCTATCTGTGCCTCAATGTAAATTTTGTCCGCATTAGAATGAGGCAACTGGTATACCTGACAGTCTGTGGTCTCCGTCGAGTTGCCTTGGTGTGTCAGACCACGGGGCCTGGGACTCGGCCATCTGGTTCGAGGCTTTGGGTAGGGCAGGCACGGCACACCCGGGTGATGTGTCCCACTTTTCTGCATTGTCGGCATTCTGCGTTGCGGAAATGGCAAGTCCTCTGCTCGTGGCTCCCCACAACTTGCACAGTTCCCGTCTTCCGGACGAGGCTGTCGTGGTGGGCGTGCAGATTATGTGCGCTGCCGCACTCAGTGCATGTCCTCCCGGTCGGATTCTGAGTCGTCGGTGAGGTCCTCATGGTGGATCCTTGGTTGGGATGACATGTTTGACTGGAATCCTTGCGCTGACCTCTCAGCAGCTTCAGTTGCTAAAGCCTCCTCTACGGCAGCCTGGAGTGTCAGTTCCTTCTTGGTGTAGAGGTGCTGTGCTGGTCCCCGGGGGGGGGTTACTGTTACCGTAGTCAAAGTTCAGTCCTGAGTCACTAGCCTGGTAGTAGTTCACAAGATGCGAGGCGAGGTCCGAAGCAGACAGCCGGGCAGGGACAGGAACACTCGAAGATCAGAAGCAGGAAGCTGGGCGGGGAACAGGAACGCTGGAAGGTCAGAAGCAGGAAGCCGGGCGAAGAACAGGAACACTGGAAGATCAGGTCTGGGTCCGGGTAAGAGCTGGTACTCAACAACGACGTTGCTCCCGCAACCTGGGACCGGGCTGACTGGCCTTTATCTTCTCTAAGGCCAGGGGCGGTCCGGGCCCCCAGGAGCCCCGCCTCTCCTGGCCTTAAGACGAGCACTCCTCCTAGGAGAAACCAGTTCTCTTTGCATCTCTGCCCTAAGCCTCTGCAGTTCAGGAGAGGCTGAAGGGTTACTGGGCCCCGGGGGAGACTCACCTGTAGACACTGAGTCCTCGACCACCTCTGGGGCCAGAATAGATTCACCTGGTGCCTGCTCCTGAGGATCTGGCACAGGTGCAGGCTCCTCAGAATCCAGGCCTTGCCCCAGTGCAGCCGGCCCTGGAGGACTCCTGTGCCGGCTGGGATTCCTCCGGTTCACTCTCAGAATCGGAATCCCAGGCCATCACACCATCCCCCCTCCCAGGCTCCCCCCTCAATCGAGGGTCTGGACCCGGCTTGCTGGGGTACGTCACATGGAAATTCGGAGGCAGGCAGGCGCGTTAACGTTGGCTGCTGGTTCCCAGGAACGGTCCTCCGGTCCATACCCCTTCCAGTCTATGAGATACTGAAGCTTTCCCTTGCGGTATCGGGAGTCCAGAATGCGTTCAACCTCGTACTCAGGTTCCCCCCGAACTAAAACTGGCTGCGGTCGGGGATGGTTCGGGTGGAACTCGTCGGGTGGGGCCACCGGACTCAGAAGTGACCTGTGGAATACCGGGTGAACCTTCAGGGTTGCAGGCAACCGGAGACGGAATGCCACAGGCGAGACCTGGTCCACGATAGGAAACGGGCCGGTGAAACGGGCGTCCAGCTTCTGTGAAGGTCAAGAGGGGTGGAGGTGGCGAGTGGAGAGCCATACCAGGTCACCGACGTGGAGTTTCGGCCCCACCTGGCGGTGGCAGTCGGCCTGGGCCTTGTACGCCTCCTTGGCCTGGCGCAGTTGCTCCATCAATAGCTGTTGCTGGGACTGGAGCTCCTGAAGCCACTCCGTCACCGCAGGGACCGTGGATGCCGGCAGCACATCTGGAAACAGCCGTGGATGATACCCGTAACTGGCCTGGAACGGGGTCTGCTGCATTCACCGCGTTGTTCTAGGCGAACTCCGCCAATGCTAGGTGGTCGACCCAGTCATCCTGCTTGTAGCTGCAGTAACACCGAAGGTACTGCTCCAGCACCGCGTTCGCCCGTTCCGTCTGGCCATCGGTCTTTGGGTTGGCTGATGAGAGACAGACCTCTGTCCCGAGGGTCTGGTGCATTGCTCACCAGAACCAGGATGTGAACTGACGCCCCGGTCGGACACCACATGCTCAGGTAGGCCATGCAGGCGGAAGACATGCTGAAGGTACAGCTGAGCGGTTTCCTTAGCTGTGGGTATGGATGGGCAGGGGGCACAGTGCACCATCTTAGTGAAACGGTCGGAGAAAACCAAAAGGCAGGTACAGCCACGAGACGGGGGTAAGTCCACTACAAAGTCCAGTGAAACCGTGTGCCAAGGACGTGGTGGGACCGGCAATGGCTGAAGCAGGCTGGGGGGTCGCCCGGTAGGGCCCTTGGCCCGCTGGCAGACATCACAACCAGCGACGTAGCGAGCCACGTCAGCCTTCAGGCGGGGCCACCAAAACTCACGGTTTACCAGATGGGTGGTCCGATACCGCCCAAAGTGCCCCGCTGCTGGGGCATCATGGGTCATCCAGAGAACCTCAGCCCGCAGTGGCCCTGGCGGGATGTACAGGCGACCGTGGTGCAGCAGAAGTCCCTGATGCAAGACCAGCCCCGGATACTGAGCGCTGGACCCTTCAGCCAGCTCCCGGAGTCGTTCCTGGGCCCAAGCGTCGACCCGCTGCTGTTCCCGCACCCGAGCCTGCAGTGGCTCAGCCTCCTGGGTGGCCAGGAATGCAGCCGGCGGTAGGATCGTGGTGGGTACTGCTTGCTGTACCATGTCTGCATTGTCTTCAGGTTTCCGGGACAGGGCATCCGCCTTCTGGTTTTGGGAGCTAGGGATGTAGCGGATCCAGAACTGGAACCGGGAAAAGAACAACGCCCACCGGATCTGCCTTTGGTTCAGCTTGCGGGTGGTCTGGAGGTACTCCAGGTTCCGGTGGTCGGTTCTCACCTCCACCGGGTGTCGTGCCCCCTCAAGATGGTGGCGCCAGACCTCAAAGGCCACCTTGATGGCCAGTAGTTCCCGCTCCCATACAGTATAGTTACGCTCCGCTGGCAGGAGCTGGCGAGAATAGAAGGCGCAGGGTAGGAGTGGCGCAGCAGGTCCATACTGCTGAGACAAGACGGCACTGAGAGCCGTACTGGAGGCGTCGGTCTCTACCACAAAGGGTCGAGAGAGGTCAGGATGTTGCAAGATCGGCGCTCTCTGGAAACAGGCCTTCAACCCCTGAAACGCCTCCTCTGCCTCCTTGTCCCAGGAAAACGGCGTCTTGGGGCGCAGTAGCCGGGTCAACGGGGTGGTGCAATGAGCATAATCTGCAATGAAGGTCCGGTAATAGTTGGCGAACCCCAGGAAACGCTGTAGGTCCTTGCGGTTCCGAGGTGCCGCCCATTCCCGAACCGCTGCCACCTTCCCAGGATCCATCTGCACCCCATATGGAGAGAGTCGGTGACCAAGGAAGTCCACTGACCGCTGATGGAACTCACACTTGCTGAGCTTTGCATACAGGCGGTGCTCCCGCAAGCGCTGCAGCACGGTCCGGACATGACCCTCATGGCGAGCCGGGTCACGGGAGAAAACCAAAATGTCATCCAAGTACACCACCACGTACTTGTCTAGCAAGTCCTGGAACACGTGGTTGATGTACCGTTGGAACACAGCGGGCGCGTTGCATAATCCGAAGGGCATAACCAGGTATTCAAACTGCCCGTACCGGGTCCCGAATGCTGTCTTCCACTCATCCCCGGCTCGAATCCGAATTAAATTGTAGGCCCCCCGGAGGTCTAGCTTGGTGAACACCTGCGCCCCTTGCACCCGCTCCAGCAACTCCGAAATAAGGGGCAAGGGGTACCGATCTGGGACAGTAATTTTGTTCAGGGCCCGGTAATCATGGCAAAGGCGAAGCTCCCCACATTTCTTCTTAACGAAGAGTACTGGCGCAGCCGTGGGCGAGGTAGAAGGCCTAATGAAACCACGCTCCAGATTCTTGTGCAGGAAGTCCTGCAAAGCTTCGCGCTCTGGCTCTGTTAAAGAGTATAAGCGACTCACCAGTAGGGGCGCTCTGGGCTGGAGGTCTATGCCGCAGTCAAAAGACCGATGCGGCGGCAGCTGGTCTGCCCCCCATTCCTCGAACACGTCTTGGTAGTCCCGGTACTCGGCTGGGAGTGTGGATGCAGCCTCCTCAGTGGGGGCGGCTGCTAGCATCTCGGACTGAGCATGGGAACATGGGTCTGGGAAATGCACAGTCCGTTTGACCCAGTCAATCTACACATTGTGAGCCTCCAGCCAGTCCATCCCGAGCACCAGGGGGAACCGGGGCATGGAGGCAATGTCCAAAGTTTGGGTCTCCCGGTGCTGCTGGAGACACAGGACCAAGGGCTGGGTCTCCTGAGTAACGGCACCTGAACGCAGGAGCCGCCCGTCAATTGCCTCCACCTGTACCGGTTCTGGCTTGTTCTGAAGTGGCACCTGATGATGGGCAGCAAAAGCAGCGTCCATATAGGAGCGGGTTGCCCCCGAATCTACCAAAGCATGGGTAAGAATCCAGGGCCCACCTGGAGGGTATAGACGTACCGGGACCATGAGGGGTCGCAATTCCACTGGTGAGGGCCCCTCTAGCATGGTCTGGGACCCCAGGTCGCCAGGGCCCTCGGCTACTGGGGTTGGCGGTTTCCCTGCGGCTGGCAACTTCTCGGGACAGGACCGGGCGTAGTGTCCGCTTCCGCCACAGTAGAGACATAGGTTCCTCTCCCGATGCTGCGCCTTCTCCGCGGGGGACAGACGAGGTCACGAAGCCCCGAGCTGCATAGGCTCCTCCGATAACTTGGGTGTGGCCGTGGGCCTGCTAGGAAGGACTGGCACCAGGAGCCGGGAGTGCTGGCGGTCCCGGGCCTGGCGACGGTCTTCTAACCGATCGTCTATCTGTAGGCTCCGCTGAATGAGGGCGTCCAGCGTGGTGGGACGATCCATTGTGACCAACTTGTCCAGTATCTCGTCCGACAGTCCCTCAAGATACAGGTCCCGAAGTGCAGAGTCATTCCAAGAAAAGTCTTGTGCCAACAGCCGAAATTCTGTGGCGTAGGCGGCGGCTGTGGACTTGTCCTGTCTCAACTGACGAATCGCCTGATTGGCTTGGCTCTCCTTCAGAGGGTTGCCAAACACAGTCTCTAAGTGGTTACAAAACCCCACATAGTCTGTTAGCAAAGGAGAGTCTTGCCTGAGTAGCGGCAATGCCCACTTGGCCACCTGGTCCTTTAACAAACTGATCAAAAAGTGCACCTTGGTGCGGTCGTCAGGGAAGTTCCGGGCTCGCCCCTGAATATACAACTTGGCCTGGGCGAGGAACATGGGAAAGCTGGCCAGGGCCCCATCAAATTTCTCTGGCAATTTGCCTGGAGTACTTGTCTGGAGCTGGGGCGTCGGCCCCAGGATCTGGTAGGGCATCCAACTGCTGCTGAAGTGCCGTAACCACATCACTTAGCTGCTGAACGGTGTGAGTCAAGGCCTGGTTCTCCTGGGCCAATGCCACCAGCGCAGCTACCTGGTCAGCCATGGCCTCTGGCTCTTCCTGAACGCACCCCAACGAAGGGGGAGTGCGGGTGTGGCGGGAGCAAACTGTGCTGGTCCCGGGGGGGGGGTTACTGTTACCGTAGTCAAAGTTCAGTCCTGAGTCACTAGCCTGGTAGTAGTTCACAAGATGCGAGGCGAGGCCCGAAGCAGACAGCCGGGCAGGGACAGGAACACTCGAAGATCAGAAGCAGGAAGCCGGGCGGGGAACAGGAATGCTGGAAGGTCAGAAGCAGAAAGCCGGGCGAGGAACAGAAACACTGGAAGATCAGGTCTGGGTCCGGGTAAGAGCTGGTACTCAACAACGACATTGCTCCCGCAACCTGGGACCGGGCTGACTGGCCTTTATCTTCTCTAAGGCCAGGGGCGGTCCCGGCCCCCAGGAGCCCCACCTCTCCTGGCCTTAAGACGAGCACTCCTCCTAGGAGAAACCAGTTCCCTTCGCCTCTCTGCCCTAAGCCTCTGCAGTTCAGGAGAGGCTGAAGGGTTACTGGGCCCCGGGGGAGACTCACCTGTAGACACTGAGTCCTCAACCACCTCTGGGGCCAGAATGGATTCACCTGGTGCCTGCTCCTGAGGATCTGGCACAGGTGCAGGCTCCTCAGAATCCAGGCCTTGCCCCAGTTCAGCCGGCCCTGGAGGCGGGGACTCCTGTGCCGGCTGGGATTCCTCCGGTTCACTCTCAGAATCGGAATCCCAGGCCATCACAGGTGCCACTGCAGCTTCTCGTCCCTCAGGCCGCCCACGAGGCAGTCGCGGAGCATGTTCTCCAGCTCTGTGACGTTGCAGAGCCGGGCAGCCTGGCGGAGGGAGGTCACATACCCGGTTATGGTTTCTCCAGAGACCTGCCGCTTTGCCTAGAAGGCATTTCGACACGCTACCCCCGAGGATTATTGCGAGAAGTGCCCCTTCAGCCGTTCTATTATCGTGTCATAGGGAACGGTCGCAATATTTGTGGGAGCGAGGAGGGCTCGGGCGATCTTGAACGTTTCTTCTCCACAGATGCTGAAGAAGGTTGCCCTCTTCTTGGCTGTGTCTCATGACGTCCTTTGCCTCCAGGAGGAACGGGAAGCGGGTGGCGTATTCTTCCCAGTCTCCTGAGGCTGGGCTGAACGGCATGAAGCGGTTGCCTGTCGCCATTCTGGGTCCTTGGGTCCTGGAGCTGTAGCCTGGATGTGCAACAGTGCAATGCTGTGCTGCCTGTGGCGGCTGTGTGCGGTTCGCGGCAGACAGCTCAGCAGGATCCCACCTTCATCGCCAGTGAAATATATTCGGAGTCCTGTAGTGATTTCATGCTCTTTATTGCAGTTTGTAAAACAGTGATTTAATTGCCCCCCAAACCTCAGGCTTTTATATACATTATTTACACAACGAGTCTCGTCTGATTGGCTGTTTCTGTTGGGATCCTGCCAGGGAGACAGAGGCATCAGGCCTCCATGTCGTCTCCAGACGATCTCCGGTCTCCCATTGGAACAGCATCAGTCAAATAGCGACACGAGCCTCAGACGCATTCCAAGACTCATGCACGCCCTTCTCGCAGAGTTTCCACAACGGAAGATTCACCCAGGAGAGCATATTTACAGCTTTATTCAACGTTGGTCGGAACAAAGGAAAAACATGTCTGCTTGCATCCATGTCAAGGAAAACAGCCAGAACAAAAGCTATATACAAAACGGAAACTCCCAGTGAGCAGGAAGTAAACAGCCATGTGACACACAACAGCCTGTTCCCTTTTTAAAGGAGGAACAGAAATATCCTAACAGATTCTGCTTCCCTCCTGGAGCCTGATTAGTCTTTTCCTGCAAGCCAATCAGTTGTTGCATTCTAAGATCCTACTTGCCCGCATGCCTTGAGGCCCCAAGGTGGGCGGAGGAAGGCCTGGGGGGGGGCAGCTGCTGGCTGGGACTTTGATTGGGGCAGGGTGGGGGCACAAGGAGAGGGAGACAGGAAGACCGGCCAGGGGGTGGCACTGGGGGGATTTATTCACATTGGTTTTCTACCCAAAAGCCACCACCCCCAGCTGTGAGGAGGGTGGCGCCTCCTCCATGAATTCCTCTTCCACTCCCAGCCACTCCGCTCAAACCTTTGCTAAAATCCTGCTCTCCTCCCTCCTCTCCGTCTCAGAGGCTGGGCTTTCTGTCTCATCTCTAGGACCGCCTAAACGCCCGCAGTTGCCTCTTACCTTCCACCCAAACCGTCCACATCAATCCTAAGCATCTCCTGTTCTGATTTCCACTTTTTGTCTTCCAGCTTTTCAGACTTCTCCCTTCCTTCCTTTCATAGAGATATCTAGTGCTTCTGTTTTCTCTGTCAGTGTCTCTACTTTAGTGGTCAAATTTGTCTCCATTTCATTATTTTTATCAATTCGGGCTAATAGCTTCTCCAAATCTAACACAGGCCTGGTGTAAACTGTTTTTGAACTGCGATCTTCAAAATCTCCCTCTCCCTTGTTCTCAAAGCAGCACCTTATCAGTTTGTCAAGGTCACAGAATAACTCTTTCCCAAGAGATCCTGTTTCCTGCATTTTTCCAGCCTTCCCTCTTCCTTCCAGCCTGATACCCAACACACATAATATGTTTAACATAAAATCCAATTTCTTAAATTAAGATTCAAATTAAACAAACAAACCAAATAATTACTTTAGGAGAGGAACCATAAAACAGAAAATAGAAATAATGTGTCCAAGAGGACATAGCAGTTTAGGTGTCCAGATAAGAGTGGTTGTCTTGCAGGAATCCAATTCTCTTTAAGTGGCTCAGAGTAGAAGAAATATTATCCTTCAAAGAGAAACAAACTTGTCCAAACCTGTCTTGATTTTAGCTTTTTCAGCCAGTCCTTTTAAGAGCTCCAATTCTATTTTATAAAAGAACTTTAAAAATGAGACCAGACTTTCATAAATCCCTCCGATCACACTCTTGGCACTGAAATAGTTTCTACCCTGTGTGAATTCTCTGATGGGAAATGAGATTGTTGCTTTGACTGAAGCTCTTTCCACATTCCAGGCACTGATATGGTTTCTCCCCTGTATGAATCCTTTGATGAGAAGTGAGTTGGGAGCTCTGACTGAAGCTCTTTCCACATTCCACGCACTGATAGGGTTTCTCCCCTGTATGAATCCTTTGATGGGAAGTGAGATGGGAACTCCGATTGAAGCTCTTTCCACATTCCACGCACTGATAGGGTTTTTCCCCTGTATGAATTCTACGATGGGAAGTGAGATCGTGGCTGTGACTAAAGCTCTTTCCACAATCCAAGCAGTGATAAGGTTTCTCCCCTGTATGAATTCTACGATGGGAAATGAAACCCCGGTTTTGACTGAAGCTCTTTCCACACTCCAAGCAGTGATATGGTTTCTCCCCTGTATGAATTCTACGATGGGAAGTGAGACTTTCTTTCCAGGTGAAGCTCTTTCCACATTCCATGCACTGAAAGGGTTTCTCCCCTGTATGAATTCTTTGATGGGAGGTGAGAGAGGAGCTTTCAGTGAAGCTCTTTCCACATTCCACGCACTGATAGGGTTTCTCCCCTGTATGAATCCTTTGATGGGAAGTGAGCTTGTCCCTCTGATTGAAACTCTTTCCACATTCCATGCACTGAAAGGGTTTCTCCCCTGTATGAATCCTTTGATGGGAAGTGAGCTTGGCCCGCTGACTGAAGCTCTTTCCGCATTCCACGCACTGATAGGGTTTCTCCCCTGTATGAATCCTTTGATGGGAAGTGAGATCTGAGCAATTTCTGAATCTCTTTCCACATTCCACGCACTGATAGGGTTTCTCCCCTGTATGAATTCTTTGATGGGAAGTGAGATTGGCACTCCGAGTGAAGCTCTTTCCACATTCCACACACTGATAGGGTTTCTCCCCTGTATGAATTCTCTGGTGGGCAATGAGATAGCGTCTGTCAATGAAGCTCTTTCCACATTCCAAGCACTGATAGGGTTTCTCCCCAGTATGAATCCTTTGATGGGAGGTGAGCATGGCCCTTTGATTGAAGCTCTTTCCACATTCCTCGCACTGATAGGGTTTCTCCCCAGTATGAATCCTTTGATGGGAAGTGAGATCGGAGCTCTTCCTGAAACTTTTTCCACATTCCAAGCACTGATAGGGTTTCTCCCGTGTATGAATTCTACGATGGGAAGTGAGATCGAAGCTTTGACGGAAGCTCTTTCCACACTCCAAGCAGTGATATGGTTTCTCCCCTGTATGAATCCTTTGATGGGAAGTGAGTTGGGAGCTCTGACTGAAGCTCTTTCCACATTCCACACACTGATAGGGTTTCTCCCCTGTATGAATTCTACGATGCAAAGTGAGATAGTTGCTGTTACTGAAGCTCTTTCCACACTCCAAGCAGTGATAGTGTTTCTTCTCAAGGGGATTTATTTGATGGGAAGTGGAATGGGAGCTCTGACTGAAGCTCTCTCCACAGTCTGAATCCTGATATAGCTCCTCCACTGTGTGGATTTCGTTGCAGTCTCCCTTGTTCTTCATTTCCAATTCATCACCACCTGAAACTAAGAGGCAAAGGGATTAGAGTCTCAGGAAGAAGTGCAGTCCCAAATTATGGAACAATGCTCATTAATGCTTGGGACAGGGGAAGAACTGAAGGGAGTTAGATGTTATAATGTTCTTTTTGTTCTGTAAAAATGTCTAGTTTTGTATACAAATCAAGTTGAATATTATATGCTTTCTCTCTCTAGTTTTTAAAAGTACAGTTTAACCTAGTAACGTCATTTTGTTCAAATTTAAATATGGATCTGTACTATCTTCATAAATAAAATGTGCTTTCATTATTATTTTAAAGGTGGCCAAAGCGGGAAAGTTCCCTGTTCAAAATTAAGATATACAGTGGTACCTCGGGTTACATTCATAGAATAGAATCAGAGAATCATAGAGTTGGAATAGACCACAAGGGCCATCGAGTCCAACCTCCTGACAAGCAGGAAACACCATCAGAGCACTCCTGACATATGGTTGTCAATGTTGGGATACTGCCGGGGAGACAAAGTCCATCTGAGCCCCCAAGCTCCTGCCGGACGATCCATCGACCTCCCATAGACACGCAGTATCAGCAATAGCGACACGAAGCCTCAGAATAGATTGCCACATTCTTTGGCTGGTGCACACTCTATCAGCAGAATTCACACAGCAAAAGATGCACAGCAGGAGAACATATTTACAGTTTATTTAGCGTTGGTCAGAACAAAGAAACCATGACCGTCTGCTTCGGCTGCTCAGGCAACAAAAAGGAAAACGAAAGCAATGACACAACATAAACATCCTGTGAGACAGGAAATACGCAGGCTGTGACACAAACATCCTGCTCCCTTTTAAGGTGGAACGGAAATATCCTAACATCCTCCCCCTTTCCGTGTAACCTGTAGTACCTGTGGTTCAACCCAACTGCAACCTTTGTACGTAAACCTTAAGTTGTTCTCTGTTAACAACCTTAGACAACAGATCAGCAGGAATTTCATTTCCTGGCATATAGGACACCTGAATGAGTCCTTTCTGAATACACTCTCTTGCACGATGTAGCTTAATCTGCAAGTACTTGGTTCTTTGCTTGCAACTCTCTGAGTTCAGCAAAGCCAAACAAGATCTATTGTCTTGATACACTTGTATAGGACATTTCACAGAAACCCCGATGTCCTTAAACAGTTGCATCAACCATTCACAATCCATGAGTGAAAATGACAGAGCATTGAGTTCTGCTTCACAGGAACTTAGGCTAACTGTCGTCTGCTTTTTGCACAACCAGTCAAACAGGCAGTGGTTGTACATGTAGCATACTCCAGAAGTGCTTGTACCATCCATGGTGTCACTTCCAAAACTCACATCTGCAAAGATTTCAAGACCTCCAGTCTTCTGACTGGTAAACCTCAGCCTGTAGTGCAAAGTCCCTTTCAAATAGCGGGCTATGCGCTTCAGAGCTTTCCAATCCTGAACAGTAGGATTGTTAGCATGTCTGCTAAGCAGGTTAGTGCTTACAGCAATGTCAGGTCTTGAACATCTAGCAATGAAATTCAACTTGCCTAGAATGCATCTGTACAGCGTTGTGTCAGAAAACGCTTCAGCAGTACTATCTACCTGGTAACCTGTCACCATCGGTGTGTCTGCTGGGTTTGCATCAACCAAATTCAACCTGGTTAATACATCAGCAATTTTCTGTGTTTGGTGTACCAGAAAATTACCTGCTTGGTCCCTCTCCACCTGCAGAGAAAGATAGTTGGATACCTCACCAAGATCCTTCATGTCAAAGTGCTCCTTCAGCTGAGCTAGGGTGCTTTGGTAAAAAGCCTGATTCTTCCAAAACATCAGAAGATCATCAACAAAACATAAACAATACAGTTTGTTTTGCCCCTCCTCCTTGACAAACACACACGGATCAGCTTTGCCCTGGTGAAAACCTAGAGAAAGCAACGTCTCAGTGAGTTTTGTGTTCCAACACCTGGCACTCTGCTTGAGACCATATAAGGATTTCCGCAGTTTACAGACCATTCCCTTCTGTATCTGCATCCCGTCAGGTGGAAGCATGTACAGCTCCTCCCCCAAAATCCCGTCCAAAAAAACTGTATTATTGTCATGATGGGAAACATGCAGTTTCTCCTCTGCAGCGATCTTGAGCATCAGCCGAATGCTCTCATATTTGACGGTGGGCGAGAAGGTCTCGTGGTAATCCTGTCCTGGTGCCTGTGAAAAACCTCTGGCAACCAATCTGGCTTTGTGTCTGACAACCTTGCCATTCTGGTCTGTCTTGGCCTTGAAGACCCATTTGCTGCCAACCAGTCTCATCCCTGGGACTACCGGTACCAGCTCCCAAGTTTGGTTCCTGTTCAAGGAATCAACTTCAGCCTTCATGGCGTTTAGCCAAGGCTCAGCATCTTTAGAGGTTAACTCCTGAACCTCTTTGAAGCTTGAAGGTTCCCACACCTTCTCTGAGCTACTAAGAACAGCAGTTGCCGTCTTAGCAAACTCATCAGCAAATCTCTTCGGAGGTCTGCCTTTGGTCGCCCTTTCAGACCTGCGAACCAGACGCAAGTCTTCTGGACTCATCTCCTCTTTCTTAGGAGAAAAATGACCAATGGTGAACAGTGGTTCTTCTAGTTCATTGTCAGACTCATCAGATGGTCTGACTGAGGCCTTTGCGCTCTTGTAGTCTGCTGTGTCATCACTGTCACTGACACCAGCAGCAGCGCCGCCCACTGAACTGGAATCCGAACTCTGATCATCATCATCATCATCAGTTTCCTCAGCTTTCTCAGCATGATCTGCTTTCTTCACATCACCTTCATCCTCCTCTGGGTAACTCTGGAAAATTCCCACATTTCCCCCCCACTTAGGATTGTACTCAACACTCCTTGTGAACTTTATAGATTTAGAGTTAGTCATCCATACCCTGTATGCACCTTTTTCGTACCCCATGAACAAACCATGTGCCCCACGCTTCCCAAGCTTGTTGCTTTGTGGGGTGTGTATCCACATGTCAGAACCAAAGATTCTCATGTGCTTGACGTTAGGTTTGTTACCAAACATCTTCTCATAGGGAGTACAACCAATAGGTGATGACAATCTGCGATTAAAAGTGTAAACAAAATTCGCCAAAGCCTCCCCCCAAAACTTCTCAGGGAGGTTGGCATCATGCAACAAGGTTTTTAGTCCTTGCAGCAACGTTTGATTTGCTCGCTCCGCAAGCCCATTCATCCATGGCGATCTAGGCGTTGACAAGTCATGCTGGATTCCCTTCTCAGTCAGGAAAGCTTCAAACTGCTGAGAAGTGAACTCCCCGCTCCGATCAGTAAACAGACAGCCGATACGTTTACCGTGAGCATTCTCCAACCAAGCACAGAATGCCTTGAACCTAGGAAACGCTTGCAATTTCTGCTCGAGCATAAACACATGAATGTACCTGGAAAAAGAATCAATTAGAACCATGAAGTACCTTGCTCCTCCCAAAGAGGGCGCAAGAGGACCTACCAGGTCTGCGTGCACTAGCTGGTAGGGTTTGGAAGCCTGCCTGCTAGACTCCTTGCCTTTTGGAGCAACCTTTACCTTGTTCTCTGCACAAGATACACATTTCATGTGAAACTTACAGGGTTTGATGTTCAAACCTTCAACCAACCCAGGCATCTTGGCCAGCGCTTGCCAAGACATGTGACAAAATCTTCGATGTGCATCGTGAATACATCCCGCATGAAGAACCTTGTTAGTTTGTGCAACACAACAAGAATCAGCATCAGACACATTAACAGCACTGTCATCATAAGTTATACAGAATAAGCCATGCATAAACTTTGCATGCAAAATGTCCTCTTTGCCTTTCCTGATGACACAGACAGTCCTCTTGAAGGATATCTCAAAACCACGCCCAATCAGCTGTGGGACACTAAGCAAATTGTCCGCAGCTCCTGGAACAAAAAGTACATCTCTGATGGTAGTATGCAGACTTGCAAGTTTCTTTTTTTTATATATAAAATTTTTATTGGTTTTTCAACATATAATATAAAACAATACAAAAGACAAACACAAACAAACATATAAACATGTATAATTTCATAAATTTTTTCATGTACCCAATTTCAGCGACTTCCCCATGCCTCCCTTTTCTGCATCCCTGTTTTGAGCTTTTTTTTTTTCAGCAACCCCTGGTCCAGATTACTTATTAATTCCTTTCTTTAACCTCTTTCTTTCCTCTTATCCAATCATTTATCGCTGCAAATCTGTTATGCTTTACCCATGACATTTTAACACTCAATAATTTTACAAGAATTTTTAAGATAAAGTTTAAATTTCTTCCAATCTTCTTCCGCCGTCTCTTTCCCTTGGTCACGGATTCTGCTCGTCATCTCTGCTAGTCCCATATACTCGATCACCTTCGTCTGCCACTCTTCCAGTGTGGGTAGTTCTTGTGTCTTCCAATACTTTGCTAGTAGAACTCTTGCTGCTGTTGTAGCATACATAAAAAACATCCTATCTTTCTTTGACACCAATTGGCCCACCATGCCCAGGAGAAAAGCCTCTGGTTTTTTGTGAAAGGTACACTTAAGCACCTTCTTAATTTCATTATATATCATTTCCCAGAAGGCCTTAATCCTTGGGCACGTCCACCAAAGGTGATAGAAAGTACCTTCAGTTTCATTACATTTCCAACATTTATTATTGGGCAAATGATAAATTTTTGCAAGCTTGACTGGGGTCATGTACCACCTATAAATCATTTTCATAATATTCTCTCTTAAGGCATTACATGCCGTAAATTTTATACCGGTGGTCCATAACTGTTCCCAGTCAGCAAACATAATGTCATGACCAATGTCCTGTGCCCATTTAATCATAGCTGATTTAACCATTTCATCCTGTGTATTCCATTTCAGCAGCAAGTTGTACATTCTAGACAGGTTCTTCGTATTGGGTTCTAACAATTCTGTTTCTAACTTTGACTTCTCCACCTGGAAGCCGATTTTCCTGTCCTGTTTGAAGACTTCATTTATCTGGTAATAATGTAGCCAATCTCTTACTTTAAACTTCAGTTTCTCATAACTCTGTAATTTCACATTTCCACCTTCTTGTTCTACAATTTCCCAATATTTTGGCCATTTAGATTCCATATTAAATTTTTTAACTTCCTTAGCCTCCATTGGTGACAGCCACCTAGGGGTTTTATTTTCCAACAAATCTTTATAACGAATCCAAACATTATATAATGCTTTCCTAACAATATGGTTTTTAAAGCTTTTATGAATTTTTACCTTGTCATACCATATATATGCATGCCAACCAAATCTATTATTGAACCCTTCTAGGTCCAAAATGTCTGTGTTCTCAAGAAGTAGCCAGTCTTTCAACCAGCAAAAAGCTGCTGCTTCATAGTAAAGTTTTAAGTCCGGCAGGGCAAACCCCCCTCTTTCTTTTGCGTCAGTTAATATCTTAAATTTTATTCTGGGCTTTTTGCCCTGCCAGACAAATTTCAATATATCTTTCTGCCACTTCTTGAAACAGTCCATTCTGTCCACAGACTTGCAAGTTTCACAGTCCCAACTCCTATAGCTTGCAAAGTCCTTCCATCAGCCAGGTGGATCTCACCAACTTGAGGTGTGAAGGAGATAAACAGATGGCGGTCCTTCGCAAGATGGCGGGTGCACCCTGAATCCACAATAAACCTGGCTTTGGCCTTTGGAGAGGCTGTGCCAGCAAACAAAACCTTGTTTTCCACTGGCGTGGGCTTTTGCAACTTGCCCCCCTGCTCCTGGCCATCAGACGTGCCTTTAGCCTTTGGTGAAGCTGTGCCAGCAAACAAAGCCTTGTTTTCCACTGGCGTGGGCTCTTCACCCTCCCTCTGCCTCTGGCCATCTGCAAGCATCTTGCTCTGTTTACATCTGGTCTTCCGGCCTCTGCAAAGGCTTTGACCTTAGTTCTCACGAGAAACAGAGCTCTCAGCTGCCGACTCCTTGGCTCCCCCTGGAGGCTGGAATGCTGCCTGGGATGACGTGACAGTCTGCTCCCCCTGCAGCTTGCAACCGGTGCCCTCAGCATCCCTGCATTCACTCGCATTCTGGGAAACAGCCAGGACCTCCGATGCATTCAAACTCTGGGCTGGGATGATTGGCAGATGGGCAGCTTTCAAAGCATTCCACATCTCACATGCAGTCGTATTTCGAGCTAGCGTGTTTAATTCCTCCAGAGAGACGGACAAGACTATTACGTCTATGGCCCTCGAATTCTGGGCACTCCATTTCTCTGTCCGAGGAACTGGAGTGGCTTCAGACACAGTATGCCACACTCCAAACTGACGCAGCAAACTCTCACACCATTTTGCCCAGGTCTGATAATTGTGCCGATTTAACTTTGGGCACTCAGTGGCCTCAGAAGCTTGGAAAATCTCCATTCCAGCTTTTTACGTGAGCCTTTATGCCTTCAAAGACATCGTATCTCGGCAGCCCATTAATCACGATGCCTCTGGCTCGGCTCCCAGGCCAATTAGACCAGCCGGACTTCAAAGACTCTTGCCGGCATTCAGAAAAGCCTCTACTTTCGCTTTTCCAACACATACCTTTCAGCTGTTTGTCGCAGTCTTACTCTCCTGTAAGTGCCGTGAATCTGGGCCCGAAACCTGTTGTTGGGATACTGCCAGGGAGACAAAGTCCATCTGAGCCCCCAAGCTCCTGCCAGACGATCCATCGACCTCCCATAGACACGCAGTATCAGCAATAGCGACACGAAGCCTCAGAATAGATTGCCACATTCTTTGGCTGGTGCACACTCTATCAGCAGAATTCACACAGCAAAAGATGCACAGCAGGAGAGCATATTTACAGTTTATTTAGCGTTGGTCAGAACAAAGAAACCATGACCGTCTGCTTCGGCTGCTCAGGCAACAAAAAGGAAAACGAAAGCAACGACACAACACAAACATCCTGTGAGACAGGAAATACGCAGGCTGTGACACAAACATCCTGCTCCCTTTTAAGGTGGAACGGAAATATCCTAACAGTCAAGCCTCTGCTTAAAGACCTCAAAAGAAGGAGACTCCACCACACTCCTTGGCAGCAAATTCCACTGTCGAACAGCTCTTACTGTCAGGAAGTTCTTCCTAATGTTTAGGTGGAATCTTCTTTCTTGTAGTTTGGATCCATTGCTCCGTGTCCGCTTTTCTGGAGCAGCAGAAAACAACCTTTCTCCCTCCTCTATATGACATCCTTTTATATACTTGAACATGGCTATCATATCACCCCTTAACCTCCTCTTCTCCAGGCTAAACATGCCCAGCTCCCTTAGCCGTTCCTCATAAGGCATCGTTTCCAGGCCTTTGACCATTTTGGTTGCCCTCCTCTGGACACGTTCCAGTTTGTCAGTGTCCTTCTTGAACTGTGGTGCCCAGAACTGGACACAGTACTCCAGGTGAGGTCTGACCAGAGCAGAATACAGTGGCACTATTGCTTCCCTTGATCTAGATGCTATACTCCTATTGATGCAGCCCAGAATTGCATTGGCTTTTTTAGCTGCCGCATCACACTGTTGGCTCATGTCAAGTTTGTGGTCAACCAAGACTCCTAGATCCTTTTCACATGTAGTGCTCTCAAGCCAGGTGTCCCCCATCTTGTATTTGTGCCTCTCATTTTTTTTGCCCAAGTGCAATACTTTACATTTCTCCCTGTTAAAGTTCATCTTGTTTGTTTTGGCCCAGTTCTCTAATCTGTCAAGGTCGTTTTGAAGTGTGATCCTGTCCTCTAGGGTGTTAGCCACCCCTCCCAGTTTGGTGTCATCTGCAAATTTGATCAGGATGCCCTTGAGTCCATCATCCAAGTCGTTGATGAAGATGTTGAATAAGACCGGGCCCAAGACAGAACCCTGTGGCACCCCACTAGTCACTCTTCTCCAGGATGAAGAGGAACCATTGATGAGCACCCTTTGGGTTCAGTCAGTCAGCCAGTTACAAATCCACTGAGTGGTAGCATAGTCAAGACCGCATTTTACCAGCTTCTTTACAAGAATATCATGGGGCACCTTGTCAAATGCCTTGCTGAAATCAAGGTAGGCTACATCCACTGCATTCCCTTCATCTACCAGGCTTGTAATTCTGTCAAAAAACAAGATCAGGTTAGTCTGACATGACTTATTTTTCAGAAATCCATGCTGACTATTGGTGATCACAGCATTCCTTTCTAGGTGCTCACAGACTGTTTGCTTAATGATCGGCTCCAGAATCTTTCCTGGTATTGATGTCAGACTGACTGGGCGGTAATTATTTGGGTCCTCTCTTTTCCCCTTTTTGAAAATAGGGACAACATTTGCCCTCCTCCAGTCTGCCGGGACTTCGTCTGTTCTCCAGGAATTCTCAAAGATGACTGCCAGTGGTTCTGAGATCACATCTGCCAGTTCTTTTAATACTCTTGGATGCAGTTCATCTGGCCCTGGAGACTTGAATACATCTAAACTAGCCAAGTATTCTTGTACTATCTCCTTAGTTATTCTGGGCCGTGTTTCCTCTGCTGAATCATTTGCTCCAAATTCTTCAGGTCGGGTATTGTTTTCTTTATCGGAGAAGACTGAGGCAAAGAAGGCATTGAGGAGTTCAGCCCTTTCTGTGTCCCCTGTTTGCATTTCACCATCTTCTCCTCTGAGTGACCCCACTGTTTCTTTGTTCTTCCTTTTGCTACGAACATACCCATAAAAGCCTTTTTTGTTGCTTGTTGCTTTCAGGTTACATACGCTTCAGGTTACAGACTCTACTAACCCAGAAATAATGCTTCAGTTTAAGAACTTTGCTTCAGGATAAGAACAGAAATCATGCCGCGGCGGCGCGGCGGCAATAGCAGGAGACCCCATTAGCTAAAGTGGTGCTTCAGGTTAAAAACAGTTTCATGTTAAGAAAGGACCTCCGGAACGAATTAAGTACTTAACCCGAGGTACCACTGTATTCAATATGCTATGTTGTTCAATATGCAGTAATAAATCTAAACAAATTTTAAGAGCTTGAGACATATTTGGGAACATTGACTCTGGACTGACTTGGTCATAGTCAGCTACCTTGTGGTAGGGGAATGAACTTCTGTGTGCTGAAAAACACATTTTGTATATTGAACAAATGTGTGTAGCAGCTGCCAAATTTAAATTTCTTTAGTGGCTAAAAATTTAATGATGATGTGCATCACCTTAAACCAATTTGGATGTTTTCTTAAATTCTCGACATCACAGAATGCAGCAGAAACTTGGCATATCAGTATTATTATTATTCCAGTTTCCTTACAGTGGTACCTCAGGTTACATACACTTCAGGTTACAGACTCCGCTAACCTAGAAATGGTACCTCGGGTTAAGAACTTTGCTTCACGATGAGAACAGAAATCGTGCTCTGGCAGCGCAGCGGCAGCAGGAGGCCCCATTAGCTAAAGTGGTCTTCAGGTTAAGAACAGTTTCAGGTTAAGAACGGACCTACGGAACGAATTAAGTTCTTAACCCGAAGTACCACTGTACTTAAATGTTACATTTTTGTGAGAAGTTACAGGGGACGAGGCAGGGGGTCTCCTCGATAGGGGAACCCACCCTGTGGAACGCCCTCCCATCAGATGTCAAGGAAATAACCATGCAACTTTTAGAGGACTTCTGAAGGCACCTCTGTATTGGGAAGTTTTTAATGTTTGATGTTTTATTATGTTTTTCTATTTGTTGGAAGTTGCCCAGAGTGGCTGGGGCAACCCAGTCAGATGGGCAAGGTAAAAATAATAAAATTATTAAGATGGCGACGGAGATAGCAGCATAGTCAGGTTCGCCTGCCTTCAATTAAGATTTTAAGTAGTTTTTTTAGCCTTTTTTAGCCTTCCTGGACTCTAATTTTACAGTTTTAATGATTTATTGGCTGCCTTATCACCTCACCACTGCCTCTGTTTTTCTTAGTTAACGTTTTATTGTTTTACTGGCTTGTTGCTGTGCTACTGACCAAGCTGCCCTTCCCCATTAACAAATGCCTAAAGAAGCAGCTCCTGTGATTGATTGCCTGCTTTGATTCCTGGCTAAAAACTTAAGACTAACATAGGGTCAGGGAGACCTGGCACTAGTTCAAACTGAAAGTTGAAGCCGTCCGCCATCCCCGGGGCTGCGGGGAGGGGAGCCGAGACCCAACGCGACAGGACGCCGGTGCAGAAAGGGAGCTAGACAAAGGAGGCTGCCGGAGAGGGAGAGTTCGCCCTGTGTTCAGTGCCCAGCCAGATGACCGCCACGGCAAAGGAGCTCAGCAAATTGGTCTTAATTACTTGCCTACCTTGGAGATAGTTTCTTCGGCAAGTAAGATGGCGGTTTAAGCCAGATAGGATTTTATCGCCCTCCTCCCCTCAACGTTTCATCTGCCACAGTCGCTGTAAGTAATGCCACTGTAAAAATCTATTCCATCTATCCCCCTCTATCTCTGACTGCTAGACTGTGAACTGTCGGAAAGTCTGGCACGCAGTGGACCACAGCCACTCCTAATTAATTAACTAGATGTGGAGCTTCTGGGGAGAGCGTTATTTAACGAGAGGAGTGTTAATTCTAGCTTGTCTAATTGGGACGAAGTGGTGCTATCCTCACATCCACATATCCCACATAACTCCATATACTCTACGGAGATGGTGCTCACCAGACAGAAATGTAAAGTTCTGGGGGTCTCCCCAACGCAGAGGGTTGAATCACCACCAGCAACCTCGCAGACGAAAATTTTGCATTATTTTAAGCCTGAAACAAAAACGCCCACATGCTCCGAGCCCCCACTTCTCCATGATTGGTCTATTGACCGAACATGGTATGGGAAGGAACCTGATATTGGTGAGGAGAGAGAGGGGATCAGTCTGGCAATGGAGATGGCTCAGATAGTCTCCCAATCTAGTGCTACCGACACTCGTAGAACACACACTAGATGGATCAGTCAATGCAGCCAGCCCCAGCGAAAAGGCTAGGATGGAACCCTCAAGTGCGACGAGAACAGAGGAAAATCCAAGTCAGCTAAAAGGAGCCTGCTGGGACACAGATAGCAACATCTGTGTCCTGATTGGGTTTTTCAATGAAATGATGAAAGAATGCCAAATGCACATAAACAAAGAATTAAGACCAATCAGGAACTTTCTTACGGAATGCGTGGGTCTGCTAGTAAGCCTGACAGAGCTTATCAGGAAGGGAGCAATCTCACACACCCCTACTCCAGCGGCCAAAATTCCAACAGAGCCCAGTATCTCAGAGAAGGTCCCAAAGAGAGCCACTCCCATGTCTACCAACAGTCGAGTCACACACTCCTCACCTAAAAAGAAGCATCGCCACCAAAGAATACACCTACTTCACAAGAAGAAGTCTAAAAACATAAAAGTGGGAAGGCGGACTAAGAGTCATACACAAACTAAGAAATTGAATTTTTCTAAGTTATTCAAGCTCCTGGAGAATCCCACAATAAAGGAATCAAATATAAAGAATACTAAACCCGTGACCCCAAAACAGAGCATTATCCAGCAACCTAAAGTGACAAGCGCATCACAACCCCCTAATCCTCAATCAACGAAAGATCGGAACGAACAATTAGATAAAGACCGGCAAACCCCCTCTGCTACTGTGGAGACTATCACCCCCATTCGCAATAAGACAACCCAGAACAATCAAACGCTGATCCTCAACAGAAGCAGATTGGTTATTTGCCCTACGTACTACCGTACAGAATTACATTCACTGGACCAACAAAGAACGTATATATTTTAAAAAATTGACTTAGTACTTAGAGGCCTCCTACTACAAGGTAACGTTATCAAGGCAGATTTTCTCCCAAATGACAATAAGTATAATCGAGTGATGCTGACATTTAAAGATGACTCGACCGCAAAACAAATATTAATTAATAAGGAGAAGCTGCAAAGGGTGGGCCTGACAGTGACTCACCTATTCGAAGTGCCCGGCCCCCCCCTCGCACCTCATCAAATCAAATAAGACAGACATCTATTCAAAGGTGGTGGAAAACAATAAAGCTGAATATCAGAATAACCACCAGTCGCCTCACGAACTGGATACCCCTACACACAATTTCTCCTTTGAAGAAAATACCTTAATTAGTCAATTCTGGACATTCCCACCTTTAATACAAGCTGAAATCCTAGAAAGATTAGAAACGCTAAGAAATAAGCTGGCCGGGAAAGAGTTATATAAGGAAACCAAGGCAGATGTCCAAAGAAAGAGCAAGAGCCCTCCCAAAACGATCATCTCACAAGAACTCGATTCAGTGGCTCGTCGACCACGTAACCTTCAGATAAAAGCAGAGATTAATCTACCTGCAATCAAGAAAGTACAACTCACAGAGGAGAATAATGCATCGCTCCCTATAAGGAAAAACATGCCTAAGGAAACTTCACCAGCCGCGGCGGCGATGTGGGGACCCTCAGAAACCACAGGCGCTGAAGCCTGTGGACCTGGTGACTCGGCGGGCACCATTTGCGCCCCCCCCCCGACCCGCGAAGGAGCCTTTTTAAAGGCTTCGGAACGGGGGACGGAGAGCGGTGCGGTGCTGAGAGTCGACTGCTTCCCCTACTGAGTGAAGCCGCATGCCATGGACGGAGAGCGCTGACTTCTTTCTCTGAACATTTGGACTAAAAGTAACAACCCGTGAGTAATACGGAAATTGGACTTAAAAAGGGAAATTTTTCTTGGGAATTAGGCACGATCGGGTAAGGCGCAAAGAGGAAGTCCGTCTACCCGCCTTGTAAACATCTTAAAGCAAGGATTTTATAACTAAGGTTGAGAGAACACCTTTCTCTTTTGTGGATAAAAGCAATTAACTCCACGTTTTGGCAATATAAGTGATTGTGCTGGAGGATAAGAGCTAATAATGAGAGCGGAATTGTCACCCCTCCCCCAAGACCCAGGAGCGATCGGTGAGAGAGCCTGCTGAAGAGATATAGAAGACTTTGACAGCTGTCAAACTAGCTGTCAAAGTTGGGGGAAAAGGAGAACTTTGTTTCTGTTGTCTTTGCTGGTTATATTTGTTACAATTTGGTAATAAATTGTTAAAAATAAAGAAGAAAAGGCTAATTTGACTTTTGGGTTGGAACTGGAAGATACTAAGAAACCAGAACCCCTCTAGAGGGGGTTCAGGACATTACAAGAATGGCTGTAAGTGGAAAAATACTGGCTGAACTGGAGAGGACTTTTTTTCTCTTGGTAAAGTTACAAGAACAAAGTGATGTTTTGGCTACAAATGTTACAATATTGAATGGAGCAGTAAATAAAACTACTGAGCCTGGAAGGGACTTGACTCAAGTCTTTGCAGCTGAACAAAAAGGTTTTGCAGCTGAACTAAAAATCTCTGCAGCTGAACAAGAAAAGAAATCTGAGAAATTTGAGAATGTGAGGAAAGAGATACATGATGATTTGAAGGAAAAGGAAGGAGGAGCTATAATGCCACAGATGATTAAGGAGAGCCAGAGGCCAGTTAAGATGGATACAAAGGAAAATAAGATCAGGATGATGAAAATTTGGTTTGAATTGAAGAATGGAGAATGGAGAGATCTCCTTATGTGGAGATCTGAAGACCTATGGATTACAAACCTGGCTAAAGTGGAAACTGGAGCTTTTGGGACATTTGGACTTAAGAGAAGTAAGAAACAAGATTTTGGCTCCACTTTTAAATATGGAGGCCTGGCTGAAAGAAACATGGACCTTATTGGGACAGAGCTTCTTCGAGATTTGGTGTTCAATATAAAGGACTATCAAAAAAACCGGCAGAGAGGAATTGAGAGAGAATTAAGAGCCTCGGACGTGAGGTCGCCAGGCTGACAGCAGATAGACTGATGGACATTTGCTGGGGTTCGAAACCGGGAAAGGGGGGGTGGGGCTTTGGGAATTCAAAGGGTGTACAATTATATTCTGTTTCTTTTAATTTTGTTTTGCTACTAATATAAAAATGGGGAATTCGTGGAAGGGAATTGGGGTCGACCTTAGAAAAAGATTTTTAAGAATAAGTACTGATGTATAAAGACTGAGGTTTATAAGTTAAAATTGGTTAACTAAAATGAATTAAAGAAAATAAGGTAAAGTTTGGGGACAAGAACTTGCTGAGCTAAAAATTGGAACTGGAATACAAGAAGGGGAGGTGTGGGGAAGTCAAGGAAATTGGTTATTGATAGTAAGGAATGTAAATTTTATGTGTTTTTAATTGCTGTTTTTTTTGTTTTTTCTTTATTTTTTGAAAATTTCAATAAATATTTATATATATATAAAAAAGGAAACTTCACCAGGCTTCTGGTCCAAAATGAGATATTTAGATGAAGCGGAATTAGGCCACAACCAGGTAGAGTACCCCCAGGAGGAGGCCTTGTATAGCAAAGGCCCAGTCTCTACCAATGTGAGCACTCTATATTTACCATCTGACACCATAGAATACCTGGGCAGCTCTCCATGTAAGGATGATAGTCGGCTGCCATGCGGAATGGTAAACTCCAACAGTACCTTGGAAGATAATTGACAAGGAGTGGATCTTGGTAAAGCCAACCTTAGCTTTTTATCATGGAATATCGCAGGATGGCAAAAAAAGGCAGCTGATCCATCCTTTGCTAAATTTATCCAAGGCTACGACACAGTATTTTTACAGGAGACATGGCTCACAGGGGACCTAGAAGTTAACGGCTTTTCCTCAATGTCCCTCACAGGATCTCCAAGCACTAAAGGGGGGAGAGTCAAGGGTGGCCTAGGCATTTTAATATCTACAAGGTTGAGGGCGTCCTTAGTAAAGTTAGAGACACTGAAACACCTGGCTATGGCCTTACTAGTGAAAAGTAGATTCTTCACCCTGCTACTGATTAATGTATATCTTCCCCCCCAAAGAGGCAAGCAGCTGATTAAAAACACCTGGCATGGGCTGGAAACATACATTGTCCAGGAAAGAATCGGAATACCATAGTTTAAAACTACTGCTAGAGTACAAGAATCCCAAGACTACATTAAATGTAGCTAAATTCTGTGCGTCTGCAATCAATCGCAGGAAGCAAGTGGTATCCCATAATGACCAAACCCCTAAATGTTAATTACGGGGGCACGCTAACAATTAATTTTAATTTTTATATTTAAATCCTTGTTATATTCATATTGTCCCTTGTATTTCTGATATTTTTTATGATCTGTGATATTGTGTGTGTTGACGCTGGTCTGTGACCGTATTAATAAATTCATTCATTCATTCATTATTGTTACTACAGGGTTCACTGCCTAAGATTCAAAAGGCCTGGCTCTGTTTTGGGATGGAGTTTGCTTGGTTCAGTCGTGGAATCTGTGCCATCTCCAATGTCAAGCGACTCTTTGGTCAACCAGAGAGAGACAAGCAAGAACAAAAGCAGGAAACGTGACTGAAGCTACTTCAACACCTCAAATCACTCTGAATCCTACATTTAAGAAGGCCTGGGCAGTTCAGACAGCCTGATCGTGGTTTTAAATGGAGGAAGAATATTCACAGGGAAAACAATCAATAGCCATCCATCCAAGGTTTGCTATGGGAGTGTTAACATCCCAGGTGCTGTGGGTGGCGCTGTTGAGCCCCATCGAAATATCAGAGGTTCATCATATAGAGAGATGTCTTGAATTACAAAACAGATAGGATGATCCAATAGGGAGCCTTACCGAGAGAGTCCAAGATCCCACGATTCTCCTCCATGACTTCCTTATGGAGAGCTCTCTGGTCAGGATCCAGCAACGCCCACTCCTCGTCTGTGAAATGGACAGCCACATCTTCAAAGCACACTGGACCCTAACAGAACAGGAAAAAGGCTGTCCTCTTAGAGAACATTCACTTGGCTCTGTTGTTTTCTACAGCGGCCAGACCCCTCTCTGCCTTCCTCATCCCTCTCTCCTGCTGCAGCTTCTGCCTCGGAGTCTGGGCTGCTCTCTGCCACAGACTCCCTCTGCTCCCTCAGCCCTCTTCCCTCTCCAGCTTCAGACACCTCCTCCTCCTCCTCCTCCCAGTCGGCTCCCTCTTCTCTGGCTCCTCCCACCATTCCTCTGCATCCAACTGTGTCCAGCCAGTCTGCATCCCAGCGCTCCTTCCCCACAAGGCTCCTTCCCCCTACCTGATCTGGGTCCACAGCTGCTGCCTCCCCTCCACCACCATGAAAAGATGAAGGAGCAGGTCTTGGTGGCATCATTCCGTCTCCTGGGAGAGAAAATGTAAGTGGGAAACTGCAAGTGCATCTCTAAGTACAGATGGGGCTTGTCAAAGTCTCCCCTGCTAGCTTCCGGTTCCGCTCTGCTTTATTGGAGGCAGCGGGAGATCGTTGGCAAAGGAAAAACAAGGATGATTGAGGGTAATTCTCCTTGCAAGTTGCCCCCAGGGACAGGGGGGAACGGGCTTCACTCCCAGTTCATCTTGGTACCAGGTTCCGGCTCCGGCATGGATTGCGGGAGGCAGGGAGGCGCTGAGTGAAAAAGCTCTTCATCTGCCAAAAACTCTCCTTCGCTGCCATTAAGAAGCAGAGGTTCTCCTGTCAATTAGAGCTCAATTTGGACTAATGTACAGGCGTTGCTGGAAGAGATGAGCTCATAAACTGCGGAATTGAACCAGCTGCAGTAAAAGTCTCCCCTGCTGAGTACATTTGGACTCATTTGTACCCATTTCATATATTGGTTTTGCAAATATACATCTCCCCCCCCCCCCGAGCTCTGGGCTCCAGGTGTCTTCCCCCAAAAGATGCAAAGAACTCACAGATTAGTTTCAAAACCAAGAGAATGTGACAAAACGGGGGAGAAAACACTCCTTCCTCCTTACCCAGAGGCCTCACTCTGGCGTCGAGCGGAGTCTTCTCTGCCTCAGAAGAATCAAGACCCATTTCTGCCAAAAGATCCTTCCTCTGAAAGAGCAACAAGGATTCAAAACAGAGAATGGGGAGAAGGGTTAGAGAAGGAATGGCAGAGGCAAGCGCTTTCGGGGGACAGAGGTGAAAGCTGCTTCCTGCTTCTGCTAGACTGGTGTCTGGGGTTGGCTGCCAGGACCATGAAACATTGGTCCTCAAGGATCTTCACTGGCTCCCAGAACGTTTCCCAGCACAATTCAAAGTGTTGGCCTCAAAGGCCCACTATACCCAAAGGAGCATCTCCATGAACTGAGGTCCAGTTCCGAGGGTCTTCTGCTGATTCCCTCACTGTGGTAAGTGAAGTTACAGGGAACCAGGCAGAAGACCTTCTCCACAGTGGCCCCACCCTGGGGAATGCCCTCCCATCAGGTGAGAAGGAGATAAAAAACTGCATAACTTTTAGAAGACACCTGATGCCTTCTTATGCTTTTATATGTGCTGGAAGGCACCCAGCCACATGGGTGTGGTATTAATAATAAGAAGAAGAGGAAGAAGAGCAAGAAGGAGAAGGAGAAGATCTGTTCCTAGATGCTTTCCAAAAAAGGATGGGCCATTAGGAAATGATTTGGGAATACTCTCCCTCCTCTTTGGAGCCCCTGGGGAGTATCCAGAGGAAAGTCTCTCTCACCTGCTGCTCTGCCTGCTTCCTCTCCTCTGCCTGACTCAGGAGGAAACCTTCGGCCAGGGCCACCGCCTGGGAACAGGTCTCCGCTCCGCATTCCCTCACCCAGTTCTCCATCTCCAGAGGAAGGACAGCCAGGAACTGCTCCAAGATCACCAGGTCCAACATCTGAGATTTCGTGTGCCTTTCTGGCTTCAGCCATAGACGGCAAAGGTGGTAGAATTGGCTGCAAACCTCTCGGGGTCCTTTGGCCTCCTGGTAGCAGAACTGCCTGAGCTGCTGGCTCTGCACCTCTGAGCAAGGGGTGTCCTCCTCACCCAGGATCTTCTGCACGGCGTCTTCATGGAATCCCCCATTGCTCTCAGTTTCTATGGCATGGCCTCTTCCTGCTTCAGGGCCAGCTGAGTCTTGCTCATCCATCTGGGCTCTCTGGAGGTCTCCAAGAGATTGGAAGGAGCCCCTTGGTCCTCTGCCAAGTTCTAATGGAAGGTGCAGCAAATCCTACGAATCAAACACACTATTCTATTGTAAGATCAATACACAGCCAAGAGAAGAAGAATGTTCCCTGAGGAAGCATGGATGAGTCTTCCTAGGAACCAGGGCTGGATTGCCACCGACCCTGTTGTTGTTGTGTAGTCGTTTAGTCGTGTCCGCCTCTTTGTGACCCCCTGGACCAGAGCACGCCAGGCACTCCTGTCATCCACTGCCTCCCGCAGTTTAGTCAAACAAATAAAGAATTAGGGAGGGGAAATGCCCTACATACAGAGTTTTATGAATAGAGAGAGAAGCTAAAGCGTTTGCAAGGAGGACGGTTTGTAAGCAGAGGTATTACTGTACTTCTCCCTCATGTCCCTCTTAATACACTTCTTCCTCATAATTATGTCCCTCTTACTATACTTCTCCCTCACAATTATGTCCCTCTTAAGATACTTCTCCCTCATGTCCCTCCTAATGTCCTTCTCCCTCCTAACTGTCTTCCAGCCCACCTCCCTGGCCAAGGCCTGAGGTCCCTCTGGCTCCCTCCCGGACCCCCAGCCTCTCTTCCCGCCTCCCGGGTTATTACTGTACTTCTCCTTCATGGTCTTTCCCTCCTAATATACTTCTCCCTCATAATAATGTCCCTCTTAATATCCTTCTCCCTCATAATTATGTCCCTCTTAATATACTTCTCCCTCATAATAATGTCCCTCTTAATATACTTCTCCCTCATAATAATGTCCCTCTTAATACACTTCTCCCTCACAATAATGTCCCTCTTAATATCCTTCTCCCTCATAATTATGTCCCTCTTAATATACTTCTCCCTCATAATAATGTCCCTCTTAATATACTTCTCCCTCATAATAATGTCCCTCTTAATACACTTCTCCCTCATAATAATGTCCCTCTTAATACACTTCTCCCTCATAATAATGTCCCTCTTAATACACTTCTCCCTCACAATAATGTCCCTCTTAATATCCTTCTCCCTCATAATTATGTCCCTCTTAATACACTTCTCCCTCACAATTATGTCCCTCTTAATACACTTCTCCCTCACAATTATGTCCCTCTTAATGTCCTTCTCCCTCACAATTATGTCCCTCTTAATACACTTCTCCCTCATAATTATGTCCCTCTTAATGTCCTTCTCCCTCACAATTATGTCCCTCTTAATATCCTTCTCCCTCATAATTATGTCCCTCTTAATATACTTCTCCCTCATAAGAATGTCCCTCTTAATACACTTCTCCCTCATAATTATGTCCCTCTTAATATACTTCTCCCTCATAATAATGTCCCTCTTAATACACTTCTCCCTCATAATAATGTCCCTCTTAATGTCCTTCTCCCTCATAATAATGTCCCTCTTAATATACTTCTCCCTCATAATAATGTCCCTCTTAATACACTTCTCCCTCATAATAATGTCCCTCTTAATGTCCTTCTCCCTCATAAGAATGTCCCTCTTAATACACTTCTCCCTCATAATTATGTCCCTCTTAATATACTTCTCCCTCATAATAATGTCCCTCTTAATACACTTCTCCCTCACAATTATGTCCCTCTTAATGTCCTTCTCCCTCATAATTATGTCCCTCTTAATATCCTTCTCCCTCATAATTATGTCCCTCTTAATACACTTCTCCCTCACAATTATGTCCCTCTTAATACACTTCTCCCTCACAATTATGTCCCTCTTAATATACTTCTCCCTCACAATTATGTCCCTCTTAATGTCCTTCTCCCTCACAATTATGTCCCTCTTAATACACTTCTCCCTCACAATTATGTCCCTCTTAATGTCCTTCTCCCTCATAATTATGTCCCTCTTAATACACTTCTCCCTCACAATTATGTCCCTCTTAATACACTTCTCCCTCACAATTATGTCCCTCTTAATACACTTCTCCCTCATAATTATGTCCCTCTTAATATCCTTCTCCCTCACAATTATGTCCCTCCTAATGTCCTTCTCCCTCCTCACTGTCTTCCAGTCCCACCTCCCTGGCCAGGGCCTGAGGTCCCTCTGCTCCCTCCCGGACCCCCAGCCTCTTTTCCCGCCTCCCGGGGCAGGGAGTTCCCCAGGCTTCCCCTGAGAGGAGACCCACCAGAGCCCGGCAGGCGAAGGCGAGGCCGCTCTGGCCCAGGAGACCCTCTGACGTCCCTTCCGGCCAGAGGAGGAGGAGGAGGAGCAGCCCGCGTTCCGTTCCTGTCCTCTCTAGGAAGCCAGCTCGGCGCCTCTTAACCCTTGGCGAGCCGGGCGCGCCCCGCTCATCCTTCTCTCTCCCTGCCGAGGAGCCCGGGGCGTCAAGCGGGCGGAGAGGAGGAGGCAGGGAAGAAGCAGGACCCAGAACCCGGGACTGGGCGCGTGTGCGTGTGAAGGGGGAACCCGTGTCCGGGAGGAGGAGCCCGTCTCTCTGCCTGGAGCTGCGAAGGGGCATCCGGGCGGGGGAGAGGGGGGTCTTTGTGGGGGGCCAGATGGGGGACCCGGGGTGTCTCTTCTCCGGGGGGGGGCGAGTCTCTCTTGGGGGCCCCTGGGGGGCTGCGGGGCAGAGAGCCCTGTCCCAGCAAGAGGGGGTCCCGGGGGGGGCTGGAGGGGGGAGACATTGCCAGACATGGCTGGGGGGGCCATTCTGTGTTGTCCCATCTGCTGCTTTGTGTCTGCCTTGGAAGCAACACAGGAGCAGCCAAGGGGTTTTTCCTAGGAAGCCTTTTATTCCCCCTCTGGTGACATTGTTATAAGTTTGCGGGTGCCCAAGCCCCGTAAAATACCTCAATTTCATAAATGTTGGAATTGGATTTGGACTTGGGTTGCCAACACCGGGGGCCAGACCCGTGTGGATGAAACGGTGTGTTTGACGCTCCTCATCCTCTGGAATCAGCGTGTCTTCACAGCTCCTTCAACCAGGCAAGGAAGGACGCCTGGATCCAGAATTGGCCCCCACAGTCACTGAGGGCCTCATGGTTGAAACCGTGTTTAGGGAAGACAGTCTTACTCAGCTAGGAGGGACGCCAGAGAAGAAGGGTTGCCATGTGTCCTCTTTTCCCAGGACACGTCCTCTTTTTCAGGGGTAAAATTTCTGTCCAGGTGGATTTTTTTGTCAAAATGTCTCTGGCCAGACGTTCTGGAGGAGACATAAGTGGGGGTGGAAGACTTGCTTTCCTCTTCTCTTCTCCAGCCCCCCTCAGCAAAACATCTCACAGCTTCTCTAGCCTACCTATAGTAGGAGTATTGAAAGTGAGAGTCATCATTGTTAGGATATTTCCGTTCCACCTTAAAAGGGAGCAGGCTTTGTGAGTCACAGAGTCTGCGTATTTCCTGTTCACAGGATGTTTATGTTTTCAGTTGCTTTCGTTTTCTTGTTGCCTGAACATACCGATGCAGGCGGTCATGGTTTCTTTGTTCTGACCAACGCTGAATAAACTGTAAATATGCTCTCCTGCTGTGCATCTTTTGCTGTGTGAATTCTGCTATAAAGTGTGCACCAGCCTAAAAATGTGGCAATCTATTTCTGAGGCTTCGTGTCGCTAAATGCTGATACTGCGTGTCTACGGGAGATCGATGGATCGTCCGGCAGCCGGCTTGGGGGCTCAGATGGACTTTGTCTCCCTGGCAGTATCCCAACAATCATCGCATCCTCGTTTTTGCTCCTCACAATCTGCCCACCCTCCCAGAGAAGGGCAACCAAGGAGATGAAGACTCCGTCCTCTTCCTTGTGAAGGCAGGTTGCTCTTGCTCCTTGTCCGCCTTCCAAAATGAAGAACAGAATCCTAAAGTTGTTAGGGACCCCAAGTCCATCTAGGCCAGGGGAGGCAACCTAAGGCCCGGGGGCCGGATGTGGCCCAATCGCCTTCTCAATCCGGCCCCCGGACGGTCCGGGAATCAGCGTGTTTTTACATGAGCAGAATGTGTCCTTTTACTTAAAATGCATCTCTGGGTTATTTGTGGGGCATAGGAATTCGTTCATCCCCCCCAAAAAAAATATAGTCCAGCCCCCCACATGGTCTGAGGGACGGTGGACCGGCCCCCGCGTGGAAAAGCTTGCTGACCCCGGATCTAGGGCTGTTTTTAAATGTCCCAACGCTGCCTGGCACTGGTCCCTCCAAATGCTCTTGTCTGGCTGGTCTTTCTTCTCCCAGTCATGTCAAGGAGCAGCATGGGGGCTAAAAGGAGGAATAAATGGAGGACAATATCCCTGTCCCCCCAGAAAAGCTCTTCTTTCTCTTTCTGTGGAGGGTCCAGGCCCCTCTTGAAGGACCTTTGCCTTGCTCCAATCAGGTTGTAGATTTCCACCCCTTGGGACGGGACCGAAATTTGACTTGCCTCATTTTGAAAACTGGCATTTTGAAGCTTTGACCATTAGGCCTGCACACCATCACCTTTTACAGTGGTACCTCGGGTTAAGTACTTAATTCGCTCTGGAGGTCCATTTATAACCTGAAACTGTTCTGGGGCCTCCTGAAACTGTTCATGTGCCGCTGGAACATGATTTCTGTTCTCATCCTGAAGCAAAGTTCTGAACCCGAGGTACTATTTCTGGGTTAGGGGAGTCTGTAACCTGAAGCGTCTGTTACCCGAAGTACCACTGTACATACTTTACATTTGCTGAGGCAAAATCTCCACCCCCAACATTGCTTGCGGCAGTTCTGCCCTCGCCTTAATCTCCTCCATTTTTAAAGGAAACATCTCTTTTTCATGGGCCATCTTGGCCTGCCTGTCTCTTTCTTCTTGGGCTCATCTCTCTCTCCCTCCCTCTCTCTCTCTCTCTCTCTCTCTGCTAGATGAAGGGCAGCTGCCATTCTGGCCTCTTCTCTTTCTTTCTCTGCTTCAACCTTAGACAATTCCAATCTTAGCCTCATCATCTCTAACTCAATATATTAGGATTCTCCTCAGACGCAGCAGCTGGGTCATCCTGAGTCTCTCTGGCTTGGCGCTTGCTGGTCATTTTCTGACAGGAATTTTTTCTCTTTTTAATCAAAGAATTTCACTCCTTTATTAAACTGGTTGTTCTGTGTCCCTGGGTACGTTTCTGTGTGGGATTTTACTTCGTATCACGGCTCTTTCCCCCCCCGGCACCCTTGGGCCTGCCCTTCAGGGCTGTCGTTTTGAGACCCCACTTCCTCCCTGGGTTACTTTTTCTGGAAGGGACTGAGCATTACTGCTCCCCCTAAGTCTCCTTTGATTTCATCTCCCAAGGTAGAGACTTCAGTTACTGTTTTCAGCCTAAATGAGCAGGAACCTCTTGAAAACATTGCTCTAAACTGATGAGCTGTTTGAGCTCATCTAACTTTCCTCCCATCTGTCCAGAGCTTTGTCAATTCGGCTGCCCAGTTGGGCCTAAGTCTCTCCTGGTTTCCTTTTAATTTCACGAAAGGCTTTTGGGCTTTGTTCTGCAGTCAGTCCAAAGCGCACTTTCACTCTCTCTTTAAATGTGAGGGAATCAGAGGTTTCATCCTCTCTGAGATCTGAGTATATTTCAAGATTTCTACTTAACAAATTAACGACCTGGATGGAAAGCAACAATATCATCGCAGAGGAACAGGCGGGTTTCCGCCCCGGAAGATCAACAACAGACCAAATCTTAATCCTAAATCACTTGGCCACCAAGTACGCTGGCAATGGCCTAAAAGCCCTCCACGTCGCCTTTATAGACTTTAAGCAGGCCTTTGATCTAATTCCCAGGAACCAGCTATGGACAAAATTGGCAGCGACATCTATCGACCGCCGCCTTCTCCTGCTGATTATTAATTTGCATACAAATACCCTCCTGAGGATTAGGCTAGATGGTAAGGGGCTAGTCTCCAATCCGGTTGCCACCACTAGGGGGGTAAGACAGGGCTGTTTGCTTGCCCCTGCTTTGTTTAATTTCTATATTAATTCGCTAGTGGTGCATATGGCAAATGCTGATTTCCATCCACCAAAACTGGCAGGACGAGCCTTGAATGTCCTACTGTATGCGGACGATGCCGCCCTATTAGCTACCTCCCCCATCGGATTAAGGAGGATGCTTCGAGCTCTTCATGAATATGAGACCCAACATGAGCTCCAACTAAATTATTCCAAGACCAAAATAATGGTCTTTGCTGCTCGACTGAAACCTAATTTATGGTCAATTAATGGTATCCCTTTAGAGCAGGTCAGTTGCTTCAAATAGCTGGGTCAGGTTGTAAGATCAAATAGGTCCTTCTGGGCGCACAGAGAATACATAGCCTCGAACGCATCCAAAGCAGCCTTGGTGATTAGAACCCTGTACTCCAAGAAACAGGCACAAACTGTCAAAGTTGCCTTGCGACTCTTTAAAATGAAAGTCCTCCCTCTTCTGCTGGTGGGCATTGCCTTGGGCTCACGTAGGGACTTTGAAAAATTGGAATCTATCCAAACCCAATTCCTCAGGGCCATACTCAGGATCCCGCCCTCCGTGGCAGGCGCGATCATGAGATTGGAAACTGTCATATGTCAGGAGTGCTCTGATGGTGTTTCCTGCTTGGCAGGGGGTTGGACTCGATGGCCCTTGTGGTCTCTT
This sequence comes from Podarcis raffonei, assembly GCF_027172205.1. Lineage (NCBI taxonomy): Eukaryota > Metazoa > Chordata > Lepidosauria > Squamata > Lacertidae > Podarcis > Podarcis raffonei. The sequence continues at coordinate 1,235,746 of NC_070609.1, forward strand.
CCAACTCTATGATTCTATGATTCTATGACATGAGTAGATAAAACTTAGGATATTTCAGTTTACAATGTTATTTCCCTTCAAGGTTTTCTCAGTTGTTTCACACTTAAGACTTTGGCTCTTAACAAGGTGGCGCTTTCTGCCAGTTACCCTACTCCCGAGGTACTCCAAGCCAAAGACCCAAGGGATCTCTGGTTTGGGAGTCTTCTCTTTCTAGAAGGATCTCTCCCCTCCTGACTGGGATGAGAGCTCAGCAGCCGGTCTCTTTCCAGCTCCTCCTTCTCCTGGCTCAGCCTCCCAGTTCATTCCTGGCCTGATTTACTCTCCCAGGACTCCACACACTGTCCTTCCCACTAGGCTCAGAGACTCCTTTCTCTAGCTGGTGATCTTTTCCTCAGAGTGGATCTTTCCACCCAGAACCAGCTCCTCTCACTCCCAATCTTCCCCACCTCCCTCCAAAGCTCCTAGCCATGGGGTCAAATGGGCCCAGGTCTCCCCACTCCAGGGCTCTTAGTCCGTCCGCTAAACCACATGGGGTGTCTTTGGGTGTAGGATATTCTCCTAGCTGCCCAAACCTGCCACTTCTCCATGTTCTTTTCTGATAGATCAAGACGCACGGCAAGGACGTTGTCCGGGTGCCGCCCTGAGCTTCTTGCAGCCTGATGCCAACAAACAGGCGTGTGTGTCCTGCTTGTTTATGGGAAGCAAGACAGGCCCTGTGACTGAAGCTCTTTCCACACTCTTGGCACTGAAATCATTGCCCCCCACTGGGAACTCTTTCATGGATCGTGGGTTTGGCCTTCTCAATGAACCTCTTTCCACATTTCAAGCACTGATAGGGTTTCTCCCCTGATGATGACAGAAGCCACTTCAACTTCCTGAATCACTTTGAAGATACATTTAAGAAGGCCTGGGCAGTTTAGAGGAGCCTGAAATAAATATTGGGGGGGGGGTCTTATCTGCCCTGGAGGATCTTCCCCCCTGCTCAGCACCTTGCACCTCTGGTGGCCCTGCCCCTATGAGGGGATGGGAGCTGCTGATGGATGGACTCTGAGGGGGAAGGAGAGCGGTCAGCGCTCCTCCTCCTCCTGTGCATCTGGCCAGAGCCATGGCTGCTTTCCTGAGGCCTTTCCTCTGCTTCTGCCCCCATGAAGGGGCCCTGATGGGAGGCTGTGGGGGCTGCAGACAGACCAGCCCTTCAAGAGCAAAAGGGGGCCATCTTGGAGGGGGGTAGGCATAATATTAAACCTTACTGAGAGCGTCCGAGATCCCCCAATTCTCCTCCATGACTTCCTTATGGAGGGCTCTCTGGTCAGGATCCAGCAATGCCCATTCCACGTTTGTGAAATGGACAGCTACATCTTCAAAGCACACTGGACCCTAAAAGAAAAAGGTTGTCCTCTTAGATAACATAAAGGTGAACTGTTACACTTTGTTGTTTTCTGCCTCTTCATTGATGTTCTGTATCAATTGGATTCTTTTTCTGCACATTTTATGGATGCATATTTTGATGTTTTAATGGAATTATTCGTTGTGTATTTTAATGAGGGGCATTAAGAAACTGGTGTTCTTCAAATCATTCTTCTAATCCTGTGCACAAACATTCCCGTTTGCCACATGGAAGGATCCCTTCTCTGTCCTTCTGTGCTGTTCTTGCCAGGTGGGGAGTGTTGGGATCCCAGAATGCTGTGTGAGATACTAAGTCTGCAGGCTTGAGTCGGCTAGCTGATGCAACTGGCTGATGCAGTCTCTGCTCCCTCACCCAGTTCTCCATCTCCAGAGGAAGGACAGCCAGGAACTGCTCCAAGATCACCAGGTCCAGCATCTCAGCTTTCGTGTTCCTTTCTGGCTTCAACCACTGATGGGCCAGCGTGGTGTAGTGGTTAAAAGCAGTAGTCTTGTAATCTGGTGAACCGAGTTCGCATCTCCGCTCCTCCACATGCAGCTGCTGGGTGACCTTCGGCCAGTCACACTTCTCTGAAGTCTCTCAGCTCCACTCACCTCACAGAGTGTTTGTTGTGGGGGAGGAAGGGAAAGGAGAATGTTGGCCGCTTTGAGACTCCTTAGGGTAGTGATAAAGCGGGATATCAAATCCAAACTCTTCTTCTTCTTCAAAGGTGGTAGAGTCGGCTGCAAACCTCTCGGGGTCCTTTGGCCTCCTGGTAGCAGAACTGACTGAGCTGCTGGCTCTGCACCTCTGAGCAGACGGTGTCCTCCTGACCCAGGTTCTTCCTCACAGTGTTTTCCCAGACTTCTTTGTTCTGAGGGCAACTCTCTCCCCCTTCAGAAGCATGGCTGCCTCCAACTGGGGGGCCTGGAGCCATCGCTAGCCCTCTGCTCCTCCCTGAATTGGCCTCATCCTCTTCTCAAGCCATCTCTTCCTCCTGTGGCAGGGAGTTCCATGGGTCTAACTGCACTGCGAGATGGAAGGACTTTGTTTAGCACAGAGGCCAAGTTTTTATTTCTGCCTCCAGATATTTCCAGGGCTAAGGAACGTGGCTGATTCCTCAATCCCATCAGGGTTCCTTTGCAGGCCCTTTTCTTCCTGACTCAGTGACCCCTCCCCAAAGGAGCAAGCGGCCTCTTGAATGTGAAGGAAGGAGAAGGAGAAGGAGAAGAAGTGGAGGAGGAGGAGTTTGGATTTGATATCCCACCTTTCACTCCCTTTAAGGAGTCTCAAAGCGGCTAACATTCTCCTTTCCCTTCCTCCCCACAACAAACACTCTGTGAGGTGAGTGGGGCTGAGAGACTTCAGAGAAGTGTGACTGGCCCAAGGTCACCCAGCAGCTGCATGTAGAGGAGCGGAGACACGAACCCGGTTCACCAGATTACGAGTCTACCGCTTTTGACCACTACACCACACTGGCTCTTGCAGACCTCCTGCTACTTGCAGCCTCCCTGGCTTTGCAGAGAGGAAGGGGGGCAGAACCTCTTAGCCCTGGCTGGGGGATCCCCTTGCAGGAGCTGAGCAGAATCCCCACGGATCCCCATCATGACTCCCTGGCCCTCGTGGCTGTTCTTCTGAGCCCTTGCAAAGCGGAGCTCGCCCTGCTCCCTTCTCTCTCTCTCTCTCTCTCAGGAGCCAAGGCCCCAGAGGGGTCTTCTTTGGGGGACCCTCCCCTGCAGCCCTGGGACCCCCCATCTCCCCAAGGCCACTCACCGGATCCCAGAAGGTGCCCCCAGGCAGCACTTGCGGAGTAGAGAGACAAAAGCCCTGATGGGGGCGGAGCTTTTCCTCTAGGGAGCCTCCTTCCTTTATTCCTCTCTAGGAAGCCAGCTTGGTGCCACTTAACCCTTTTGCTGGTCCCTCTCTCCCTGCGGAGGAGCCCCGGGCGTGGCGCAGGCACAGAGCTGCTCCATCGGGGGACTTTGGGGGCCTGGCGAGCTTCTCCCTCCGCGGGGAACAGATTTCTGTACATCTCAAGAGCAACAAGAATGTATTCCTTCCCACCTTTTGCTTGAGAAGTAAAACTCTGCAAGTGTTTGGCTCCAGGGTCCCTTGAGAGAGAGTTGGTTCCGACTCTCTGAGCAAAGAGGAAGGAAAAGGGGGTTCTGCATGACCCCCTTTTCTAGGGGTGGAGGAGAGGGATTGGGCTCCAGGTCAAGAGAGCACCTTGTATCCTGGCACTGAAAAGACACCCTCCCGACACACACTTTGTGGCATCTCCTTTTGGCAAAGGGTCAAAACATAGTTCCAACTTGAAAACCACCTCCCCTCAATGGGCTTTGCACTACAACTCCCAACCGGGCCTGCCAGCAGAAGGCAGGGGGGATGGAAACAGCCGCCCAAAAGGTCCGGCCAGCTCCAGAGGCGACCCAAGGCTGCTCTCCAACGGGCGCTGCTCCAGGCATCTGAGTTGCCCAGTTCAAGGGAGCTGGTGGGACTAAGAACCGGGCTTCCTGAATTGCAGGGGTTGGACTAGATGAGCCTGGAGTGTCCTCTTCCAGGATTCCTCATCTGGCTGCCAATGCCACGGCTGGAATGTCTCCCAAAACTGCCCCCCCCTTTCACAAGGAGGTCTTTTCCCCCCTGCGTCTTAAACTACCCTTTGACTGGCAACCATCTCCAATCTCCTTGCTGGACAATCCCAACCAAAGATGCATTAGATTCTCTGAAATCTACTCAGGAGTCCTGTAGTGATTTCATGCTCTTTATTGCAGCTTGTAAAACAGTGATTTAATTGCCCCCCAAACCTCAGGCTTTTATATACATTATTTACACAATTAGTCCCGTCTGATTGGCTGATTCTGCTTCCCTCCTGGAGCCTGATTGGTCTTTTCCTGCAGGCCAATCAGTTGTTGCATTTTAGGATCCTACTTGCCTATTGTTCTAGGATCCAAGCTTAGTACATAAGCCCCCTCCCCTCTACGTTCCTGTTGCGCCCAGAAGGTTAGCATTCGTAGTCGTTGAGATATGCCAGTCACCTACGTATGCCTTGTGGTCTTGGGTGTCTCAGTAGGGGTTCCTGGTTCTGGCTCTTGTTCCAGGGCTGCCGGTTGTGACGGGGTCGTTGGGTTGGACGCTGCTGGTCCACTCGGTTGTGGTTCTGGTTCCTGTGGCTGCTCGGCCTCGGCCACTTCTGGACTTCCTAGTTCTGCCTCCCTTACCCGCTCCTCCTGCGGGTTTTCCTTAAAACAGGGTGGGGGGTAGAGAGGGCTGAGTCTTCCAAACAACCCTTTATCCATTAGTTAGTAGACAAGCTTCCCAGTGGAAGGAGAGGAAAGCAGACCTCTGAGCCCAGCCTGGCCCCCCACCAAATTCTGCCTGCATGCCTTGAGGCCCCAAGATGGGCGGAGGAAGGCCTGGAGGGCAGCTGCTGGCTGGGACTTTGATTGGGGCGGGGTGGGGGCACAGGGAGAGGGAGACAGGAAGACCGGCCAGGGGGTGGCACTGGGGGGATTTATTCACATTGGTTTTCTACCCAAAAACCACCACCCCCGGCTGTGAGGAGAGGGCGCCTCCTCCATGAATTCCTCTTCCACTCCCAGCCACTTTGCTAAAATCCTGCTCTCCTCCCTCCTCTCCGTCTCAGAGGCCGGGCTTTCTGTCTCATCTCAAGGACCGCCAAAGCGCCCGCAATTGCCTCTTATCTCCCACCCAAACCGCCCACATCAATCCTAAGCGTCTCCTGTTCTGATTTCCATTTTTTGTCTTCTTTTCCAGCTTTTCAGACTTCTCTTCCCTTCCTTTCATGGAGACATCTAGTGCTTCTGTTTTCTTTGCCAGTGTCTCTACTTTAGCGGTCAAATTTGTCTCCATTTCATTATTTTCATCAATTCGGGCTAATAGCTTCTCCAAATTTAACACAGGCCTGGTGTAAACTGTTTCTGAACTGCCATATTCAAAATCTCCCTCTCCCTTGTTCTCAAAGCAGCCTATTTTCCAACAGCACCTTATCAGTTTGTCAAGGTCACAGAATAACTCTTTCCCAAGACATCCTGTTTCCTGGATTTTTCCAGCCCTCCCTCTTCCTTCCAGCCTGATACCCAACACACACAAGATGTTTAACATGAAATCCAATTTCTTAAATTAAGATTCGAATTAAACAAATAAACCAAATAATTACTTTAAGAGAGGAACCATAAAAAAGAAAAAAAGAAATAATGTGTCCAAGAGGACATAGCAATTTAGACGTCCAGATAAGAGTGGTTGTCTTGCAGGAATCCAATTCTCTTTAAGCGGCTCAGAGTAGAAGAAATATTTTCCTTCAAAGAGAAACGAACTTATAGAATCATAGAATCCTAGAGTTGGAATAGACCACAAGGGCCATCGAGTCCAACCCCCTGCCAAGCAGGAAACACCATCAGAGCACTCCTGACATATGGTTGTCAAGCCTCTGCTTAAAGACCTCCAAAGAAGGAGACTCCACCACACTCCTTGGCAGCAAATTCCACTGTCAAACAGCTCTTACTGTCAGGAAGTTCTTCCTAATGTTTAGGTGGAATCTTCTTTCTTGTAGTTTGGATCCATTGCTCCGTGTCTGCTTCTCTGGAGCAGCAGAAAACAACCTTTCTCCCTCCTCTATGTGACATCCTTTTATATATTTGAACATGGCTATCATATCACCCCTTAACCTCCTCTTCTCCAGGCTAAACATGCCCAGCTCCCTTAGCCGTTCCTCATAAGGCATCGTTTCCAGGCCTTTGACCATTTTGGTTGCCCTCCTCTGGACACGTTCCAGTTTGTCAGTGTCCTTCTTGAACTGTGGTGCCCAGAACTGGACACAGTACTCCAGGTGAGGTCTGACCAGAGCAGAATACAGTGGCACTATTACTTCCCTTGATCTAGATGCTATACTCCTATTGATGCAGCCCAGAATTGCATTGGCTTTTTTAGCTGCCGCGTCACACTGTTGGCTCATGTCAAGTTTGTGGTCAACCAAGACTCCTAGATCCTTTTCACATGTACTGCTCTCAAGCCAGGTGTCACCCATCTTGTATTTGTGCCTCTCGTTTTTTTTGCCCAAGTGCAATACTTTACATTTCTCCCTGTTAAAGTTCATCTTGTTTGTTTTGGCCCAGTTCTCTAATCTGTCAAGGTCGTTTTGAAGTGTGATCCTGTCCTCTGGGGTGTTAGCCACCCCTCCCAGTTTGGTGTCATCTGCAAATTTGATCAGGATGCCCTTGAGTCCATCATCCAAGTCGTTGATAAAGATGTTGAATAAGACCGGGCCAAAGACAGAACCCTGTGGCACCCCACTAGTCACTCTTCTCCAGGATGAAGAGGAACCATTGATGAGCACCCTTTGGGTTCGGTCAATCAGCCAGTTACAAATCCACTGAGTGGTAGCATAGTCAAGACCGCAAACCTGTCTTGATTTTAGCTTTTTCAGGGAGCTCAAAGTCCTTTTAAGAGCTCCAATTGTGTTAAGAACTTTAAAAATGAGACCAGACTTTCATAAATCCCTCCGATCACACTCTTGGCACTGAAATAGTTTCTACCCTGTGTGAATTTTCTGATGGGAAATGAGATTGTTGCTTTGACTGAAGCTCTTTCCACATTCCAGGCACTGTTAGGGTTTCTCCCGTGTGGATTTTGTGATGGGCTGTGAGACTTTCTTTCCTGGTAAAGCTCTTTCCACATTCCAGACAATGATAGGGGTTTTCCCCTGTATGAATCCTTTGATGGGAAGTGAGCTTGGCACTCCGACTGAAGCTTTTTCCACATTCTAAGCACTGAAAGGGTTTCTCCCCTGTATGAATTCTACGATGGGAAGTGAGATTGTACCTGTGACTGAAGCTTTTTCCACACTCCAAGCAGTGATAGGGTTTCTCCCCTGTATGAATCCTTTGATGCAAAGTGAGTTCAAAGCTCGTCCTGAAGCTTTTTCCACATTCCACGCACTGATAGGGTTTCTCCCCTGTATGAATTCTTTGATGGGAGGTGAGAGAGGAGCTATCAGTGAAGTTCTTTCCACATTCCATGCACTGATAGGGTTTCTCCCCTGTATGAATCCTTTGATGGGAAGTGAAATTGGCACTCCGAGTGAAGCTCTTTCCACATTCCACGCACTGAAAGGGTTTCTCCCCTGTATGAATCCTTTGATGGGAAGTGAGATGGGCCTTCTGATTGAAGCTCTTTCCACATTCTACGCACTGAAAGGGTTTCTCCCCTGTATGAATTATTTGATGGGAAGTGAGAGAGGAGCTATCAGTGAAGCTCTTTCCACACTCCACACACTGATAGGGTTTCTCCCCTGTATGAATTCTTTGATGGGAAGTGAGATGGGCACTCCGATTGAAGCTCTTTCCACATTCCATGCACTGAAAGGGTTTCTCCCCTGTATGAATTCTTTGATGGGAGGTGAGAGAGGAGCTAGCAGTGAAGCTCTTTCCACACTCCAAGCACTGATAGGGTTTCTCCCCTGTATGAATCCTTTGATGAGAAGTGAGATGGGCCCTCTGACTGAAGCTCTTTCCACATTCCACGCACTGATAGGGTTTCTCCTCTGTATGAATTCTTTGATGCGAGGTGAGAGAGGATCTATCAGTGAAGCTCTTTCCACATTCCATGCACTGATAGGGTTTCTGCCCTGTATGAATCCTTTGATGGGAAGTGAAATTGGCACTCCGAGTGAAGCTCTTTCCACATTCCACGCACTGAAAGGGTTTCTCCCCTGTATGAATCATTTGATGGGAAGTGAGATGGGCCCTCTGACTGAAGCTCTTTCCACATTCTACACACTGATAGGGTTTCTCCCCTGTATGAATTATTTGATGGGAAGTGAGAGAGGAGCTATCAGTGAAGCTCTTTCCACACTCCACACACTGATAGGGTTTCTCCCCTGTATGAATCCTTTGATGGGAAGTGAGATGGGCACTCCGATTGAAGCTCTTTCCACATTCCATGCACTGAAAGGGTTTCTCCCCTGTATGAATTCTTTGATGGGAGGTGAGAGAGGAGCTTGTCCTGAAGCTCTTTCCACACTCCAAGCAGTGATAGGGTTTCTCCCCTGTATGAATTCTTTGATGGGATGTGAGTTCAGAGCTTGTCCTGAAGCTTTTTCCACATTCCAAGCACTGATAGGGTTTCTCTCCTGTATGAATCCTTTGATGGGAAGTGAGATGGGCCCTCTGATTGAAGCTCTTTCCACATTCCACGCACTGATAGGGTTTCTCCTCTGTATGAATTCTTTGATGGGAAGTGAGAGAGGAGCTAGCAGTGAAGCTCTTTCCACACTCCAAGCAGTGATATGGTTTCTCCCCTGTATGAATTCTTTGATGGGAGGTAAGAGAGGAGCTAGCAGTGAAGCTCTTTCCACACTCCAAGCAGTGATATGGTTTCTCCCCTGTATGAATTCTACGATGGGATGTGAGATGGGCACTCCGAGTGAAGCTCTTTCCACATTCCAAGCACTGATAGTGTTTCTTCTCAAGGGGATTTCTTTGATGGGAAGTGGAATGGGAGCTCTGCCTGAAGCTCTCTCCACAGTCTGAATCCTGATATGGCTCCTCCACTGTGTAGATTTCGTTGTAGTCTCCCTTGTTCTTCATTTCCAATTCATCACCACCTGAAACAAAGAGGCAAACGGATTAGAGTCTCGGGAAGAAGTGCAGTCCCAAATTATGGAACAATGCTCATTAATGCTTGGGAGAGGCGAAGAACTGAAGGGAGTTAGATGTTATAATGTTCCTTTTGTTCTGCAAAATGTCTAGTTTCGTATACAAATCTAGTTGAATATTATGTTTTCTCTCTAGTTTTTAAAAGTACAGCTTAACCTGGTAATGTCATTTTGTTCAAATTTAAATATGGATCTGTACTATCTTCATAAATAAAATGTGCTTTTATTATTACCGTATTTTTCGCTCTATTGGACGCACCGGACCACAGAACGCACCTAGTTTTTAGAGGGGGAAATCAAGGGGGAAAATATTATTCCCCCCCAGCCCCAAAGAGCCACGGACACGATGTGCACAGCCTGTCCGCTTCTCCCAGAGCTTCTCAGGGCTGCAGGGGAAGCCCGCCCCCCCCAGTCCCAAAGAGCAAAGAAAGCAAGACAGCAAGCGGGATCCATAGCCGCTCAACCTCTCCAGCCAGGAGCTAAACCTTTTCCAGAGGAAAAGAAGGGGGTGAGATAGAAAGAGGTAGAGATAGAGAGATTTTTAAAAAGTTGGCTTCTTTAGCCTCGCACAGCCTCCCGCAGCTGGAGAGGCGTGCAAGGCTAAAGAGGATCGCGCTCGCTGCCCTGGCTTCCTCTTTAGCCTTGCGCAGCCTCCCCCCCGGCTGGAGAGGTTGCGCAAGGCTTTTCTAGAGGAGGGAGAAGGGACTGACTGGCCGCGTCAGTCCCTTCTCCCTCCTGGGGAAAAGCCCGCAAGACCCGCGCGAAGCTTGTGTGTGGCTCTTGGGGGCTTTTCCTGCCTGCCCCCCCTGCATTCGCTCCATGGGACGTCCAGACTTTCCCCCTTAGTTTTTAAGACAGAAAAAGTGTGTCCTATGGAGCGAAAAATATGGTATTTAAAAGGTGGCCAAAGCGGGAAAGTTCCCTGTCCAAAATTAAGATATACAGTGGTGCCTCGCAAAACGAAATTAATCCGTTCCACGAGTCTCTTCGTCTTGTGGTTTTTTCGTCTTGCGAAGCACGGCTATTAGCGGCTTAGCGGCTAATAACCGCTTAGCGGCTATTAACGGCTATTAACGGCTTAGCGGCTTTAAGAAAAAGGAAACAAACTCGCAAGAACTCGCAAGACGTTTCGTCTTGCAAAGCAAGCCCATAGGGAAATTCGTCTTGCGGAACGACTCAAAAAACGGAAAACACTTTCGTCTAGCGAGTTTTTCGTCTTGCGAGGCATTCGTCTTGCGGGGCACCACTGTACAGTGTTACCTCGGGTTACATACGCTTCAGGTTACATACGCTTCAGGTTACAGACTTCACTAACAGCAGCAGCAGGAGGCCCAATGAGCTAAAGTGGTGCTTCAGGTTAAGAACAGTTTCAGGTTAAGAACAGACCTTCAGAACGAATTAAGTTCTTCACCCGAATTTGTTGGAAGTTGCCCAGAGTGGCTGGGGCCACCCAGTCAGATGGGCAGGGTGAAAATAATAAAATTATCATTATTGTTACTACAGGGTTCACTGCCTGAGATTCAAAAAGCCTGGCTCTGTTTTGGGATGGAGTTTGCTTGGTTGAGTCGTGGAATCTGTGCCATCTCCAATGTCAAGCGACTCTTTGGTCAACCAGCGAGACAGAAGGAAGAACAAAAGCAGGAAACTTGACTGAAGCTACTTCAACATCCCAAATCACTCTGAATCCTACTTTTAAGAAGGCCTGGGCACTTCAGACAGCCTGATCATGGTTTTAAATGACAGAACTGGAGGAAGAATATACACAGGGAAAACAATCAATAGCCGTCCCTCCAAGGTTTGCTGTGGGAGTGTTAACATCCCAGGTGCTGTGGGTGGCGCTGTTGAGCCCCATCAAAATATCAGAGGAACGTCACATAGAGAGATGTCTTGAATTACAAAACAGATAGGATGATCCAATAGGGAGCCTTACCGAGAGAGTCCAAGATCCCACGATTCTCATCCATGACTTCCTTATGGAGAGCTCTCTGGTCAGGATCCAGCAACGCCCACTCCTCATCAGTGAAATGGACAGCTACATCTTCAAAGCACACTGGACCCTAACAGAACAGGGAAAAGGCTGTCCTCTTAGAGAACATTCACTTGGCTCTGTTGTTTTCTACAGCGGCCGGACCCCTCTCTGCCTTCCTCATCCCTCTCTCCTGCTGCAGCTTCTGCCTCGGAGTCTGGGCTGCTCTCTGCCACAGACTCCCTCTGCTCCCTCAGTCCTCTTCCCTCTCCAGCTTCAGACACCTCCTCCTCCTCCTCCTCCTCCCAGTCAGCTCCCTCTTCTCTGGCTCCTCCCACCATTCCTCTGCATTCAACTGTGTCCAGCCAGTCTGCATCCCAGCGCTCCTTCCCCACAAGGCTCCTTCCCCCTACCTGATCTGGGTCCACAGCTGCTGCCTCCCCTCCACCACCATGAAAAGATAAAGGAGCAGGTCTTGGTGGCATCATTCCGTCACCTGGGAGAGACAAAGGTAAGTGGAAACCGTGAGCGCCTGCTTCTCTCAGAGGTGAAACAGTGCATCTCTAAGTGCAGATGGGGCTTCGTCCAAGTCTCCCCTGCTAGCTTCCGGTTCCACTCTGCCTTAATGGAGGCAGCGGGAGATCGTTGGCAAATGAAAAACAAGGATGACTGAGGGTAATTCTCCTTGCAAGTTTCCCCCAGGGACAGGGGGGAACGGGCTTCACTCCCAGTTCATCTTGGTACCAGGTTCCGGCTCCGGCATGGATTGCGGGAGGCAGGGAGGCGCTGAGTGCAAAAGCCCTTCGCCTGCCGAAAACCCTCCTTCGCTGCCATTAAGAAGCAGAGGTTCTCCTGTCAATCAGAGCTCAGTTTGGACTAATGTACAGGTGTTGCTGGAAGAGATGAGATAATAAACTGCGGAATTGAACCAGCTGCAAGGTCTTTAAGGTTTGAATTTGAGAGTAGACTTTGTAAAAACAAAAAGGAAAAAGGGAGGGAAGCTCTATTTTGCAAAATGTTTACGATGGAAAATTAGAGCTGACTCTTCCCCATCCTTTATTATATACAAACTGAACTGATTAATGCTAAAAGGACTTGGAATTTAATTACTGTATTTTTTGCTCTATAAGACTCACTTTTTCCCTCCTAAAAAGTAAGGAGAAGTGTGTGCGCGTCTTATGGAGCTAATGCAGGCTGCGCAGCTATCCCAGAAGCCAGAACAGCAAGAGGGATTGCTGCTTTCACTGCACACTGATCCCTCTTGCTGTTCTGGCTTCTGAGATTCAGAATATTTTTTTTCTTGTTTTCCTCCTCCAAAAACTAGGTGCGTCTTGTGGTCTGGTGCGTCTTATAGAGCGAAAAATACGGTAATTGGATAAATGCGCATTTATCTAAGGCCAGACAGAGGGATGTAAGGAATCTGAAAGTTGTGTAGGAGCTGATAAGGTTCATTACTGAGTCATTTGCAGTTTGACGGATCCCTCCCCTTCCCAGGCAGATAAGAAAAATGGCAAAAAACTGATTATTTATTGGGATAGTGTGATTTTTGCAGCTGCTGTTAAAGTTGCCAAACAACGAAGGACAGGACAGAGCGATGGAGAATTTCTGAAACCACAATGGGATATTAGCTCCGCCCAAGGATTGATGGAGAATAGCAACAACCAGGAAAAGATAGACAGAACATTTTACAAGGACAGGAAGAAACATCATGAACAGAAAGATTGCCACACATGGGAAGAGTAAGGATACAGCTGGAGTGCCTCATTTGCTGCTGCTGCACCGTGAGTGTTGGGGAAGGCCGCTCCCTCCTCAGGCTAATTCCACCTGGCCTAGGGGGCGGGGCCCAGACTCACCTCCGCCACAGCTTGAGGAGGCCTCATTGAGGCACTGGGACACTGCTGCTGCACCGTGAGTGTGGGGGAAGGCCGCTCCCTCCTCAGGCTAATTCCACCTGGCCTAGGGGGCGGGGCCCAGACTCACCTCCACCACAGCTTTAAGGACACTGATGCTGCTGCAGCAAATGTTAAAAATGATTTTATATATTTTAAAGTGTTTTAAAGGTGTTTTTACTTTTTACTTGGTTGTACCACCGTGAACAGTGGTTTTTATTCATGTATTTTTATTTTGTTCCATTTTATTTTGGTTTGGGGTTGGATATTGAGTGGGGTGGGGATTGGTTTTGTTTAGGTATAATTGTTTTTGTTTTGTTTTTCTATTTCGTAAATGGAGGCTAGTATGAGGCTTGGGATTGCTACCCTGGAGGGGCGAGGGAGGTATGGCGGTGGGGGCAAATGTTATAGGCGAAGGGGATCGAGATACGGATATGCTCGTACCCCTTCCAATCTGCCCCCCATCCCGAGGGACGAGGGTAGGGTGAGCAAGGATTACTTACCTCCGTCACTGGTGCTGTGCAATGCCAGGTCTATAGGCAACAAAACCGCCACCCTGCGAGATTTCTTTACCTCGCAGGGTGTCGACCTGGCTTGTGTGACGGAGACCTGGGTGCGCGAAGGGGAAACTGTTACCTTACGAGAGAAGGCGCCCCCGGGTTTCTCCGTTCTCCACCAGTGGACTGTGGGCCAGGGGGGAGAGGTGGCATTATTAATCCGGGAAGATTGTTCTTTCAGGGCTCTACCATCGCCATCGATCCCCGGCATTGAATGTGTTGGCCTAGTGTGGGGCTCCGAGGAGAGCTTGGCTGTCTGGCTGGTGTACCGGCCACCTAGCGCACCAGCAGCCACCCTGTCAGGCCTATTGGAGGCGGTGGCCGGCTGGGCCTTGGAGTTCCCTAACCTATTGGTATTGGGGGACTTCAACATCCATGCTGATGCCACTCCCTCCTCACAGGCTCTGGACCTGGTGTCTTCCATGGCGACACTAGGGCTCTCCCAGTTTGTTTCGGGCCCCACACATCAAGCAGGCCACACGCTGGATTTGATCTTTGGCGTCGGTATAGATGTGATCATGTCTCCTTCGATGAAGGTGCCATGGTCTGATCACTACGCTCTGAAAGCCAGGCTTGACTTTCCACCCCCACCCTGCTTAGATGGCGAGCCAATTAGATTCCGATTAGACCCTGATAGATTCCGTCAAGCCTTGCGGGACCTTGCCCCCCCCTGGCGACTCATTGACTGAGCTTGTTGAGGGCTGGAATATCCAGCTCCTGCCAGCCATCGATGAGATCGCACCGAAGCGCCCTGTGCGACCCCGCAGAAACCGGGCTCCCTGGTTTACCGAGGAGCTTCAGAAAATGAAGCGGGACCTCAGACGGCTAGAGCGAGTATGGCGGGGTGCCCGTGACGGAGCCTCAAGAACATCTTATAGGGTTTTTATGAAAACCTACGAGATGGCAGTGAAGGCCGCTAAGAAGTCCTACTTCTCGGCCTCCATTGTCTCCGCTAGCTCTCGCCCGGCGCAATTATTTAGTATAATTAGGTCTTTAACGTCCCTTGAAGGACAGCCAAATTTAAATAACAATTTGACACACAGCTGTGAGGCATTTGCGAGCTTTTTTGCGGAGAAGGTCTTGTTGCTCTGCCATGACCTCCCTGCCAATTTGGATACAATAAAGGAACTGGAGGCCCCTCGAATGTCCTCGGGTCCAGTATTGGACCACTTTGACCGGATATCCCCAGCCAACGTGGACAGACTCCTCCGAGCTGGAAAGCCCACCACCTGTCCTCTCGACCCGTGCCCGTCTTGGCTGATTAGAGCGTGTCCAGACGAGGTGCGGGCCCTCCTGGGGGATATCATCAATTTGTCCCTTGGCACCTGGATATTCCCAGGGGAACTGAAGGAGGCAGTGGTGCGCCCGCTCTTAAAGAAAACATCATTAGATCCCTTAGATCTATCCAATTACCGCCCGGTTTCGAATCTTCCATTCCTGGGTAAGGTGATTGAGAGAGCGGTTGCTGAACAGCTTGGCAGGTTTCTGGATAAAACATCGGCTTTGGATCCATTCCAGTCCGGCTTCCGCGCTGGTCATGGGACCGAGACGGCTCTGGTCGCCCTAACAGATGATCTCCGCAGGCAGCTGGATCGAGGCGGGTCGGGGCTGCTGATTCTTCTAGACCTGTCAGCAGCCTTCGACATGGTCGATCACGACTCCTGGACCACCGCCTTGCCGACATGGGGATCCAGGGCACAGTCCTTCATTATTTTTTTTATAAGATTTTTATTGGTTTTTCAACATGTAATATAAAACAATACAAAAGACAAACAATAACGAACAGACATATAAACATGTATAATTTCATAATTTTTTTTTCACATACCCAATTTCGGCGACTTCCCCATGCCTCCCTTTTCTGCATCCCTATTTTAAATTTTTCAGCAACCCCTAATCAAATTTTTTAATTCCTTTCTTTAACCCTTTTCTTTCCTCTTGTCCAATCATTTATCACTGCAAATCTGCTATGCTTAAACCATGACATTTTAACACTCCATAATCTTACAAGAATTTTTAAGATAAAGTTTAAATTTCTTCCAGTCTTCCTCCACCGTCTCTTTCCCTTGGTCACGGATTCTGCTCGTCATCTCTGCCAGTCCCATATAGTCAATCACCTTCGTCTGCCACTCTTCCAGTGTGGGTAGTTCTTGTGTCTTCCAATACTTTGCTAGTAACACTCTTGCTGCTGTTGTAGCATACATAAAGAACATCCTATCTTTCTTTGACACCAATTGGCCCACCATGCCCAGGAGAAAAGCCTCTGGTTTTTTATGAAAGGTACACCTTCTTAATTTCATTATATATCGTTTCCCAGAAGACTTTAATCCTTGGGCACGTCCACCAAAGGTGATAGAAAGTACCTTCAGTTTCATTACATTTCCAGCATTTGTTGTTGGGCAAATGATAAATTTTTGCAAGCTTGACTGGGGTCATGTACCACCTATAAATCATTTTCATAATATTCTCTCTTAAGGCATTACATGCCGTGAACTTTATACCGGTGGTCCATAACTGCTCCCAGTCAGCAAACATAATGTCATGACACAGTCCTTCAATGGCTGCGCTCGTTTCTCTCTGGTCGGGGACAGAGGGTGGCGCTTGGGGGGGAACTGTCATCGCGTCACTCCTTGGTGTGTGGAGTGCCTCAGGGTGCAATACTCTCCCTGATGCTTTTCAACATCTTTATGTGCCCCCTCGCCCAGCTTGTCCGGAGTTTTGGGCTGGGTTTCCATCAGTATGCCGATGACACCCAACTATCTGTTGATGGATGGCCATCCTGACTCGGCCCCAGACACACTGACCAGATGTTTGGAAGCTGTGGCTGGATGGTTACGTGGGAGCCGGTTGAAGTTAAATCCTTCGAAGACAGAGGTCCTGTGGCTGGGACGGGACGATATGGGATTGAGAGGGCAACTCCCATCTTTTGCGGGGGTACAATTAGTGCCAGCACCGTCCATTAAGAGTTTGGTTGTAATCTTCGATAGCTCCCTCTCTATGGAGGAGCAGATTACAGCTGTAACAAAGGCGGCATTTTTTCATCTCCGCCACGCTAAGCAGTTGGCTCCTTATCTCTCTCGCCCTGACCTAGCCACTGTGATCCACGCGACGGTCACCTCCAGACTGGATTATTGTAACTCGCTCTACGTGGGGCTGCCCTTGAGACTGACCCAGAAACTCCAGCGGGTGCAGAATGCCGCGGCGAGACTCCTTACAGGGTCCTCGCTGCGGGATCACATTCATCCAGTATTATACCAGCTGCACTGGCTCCTGGTGGAGTACAGGATCAGGTTTAAGGTGCTGGTTTTAACCTTTAAAGTCCTATACGGCCTAGGACCCTCGTACCTATGGGACTGCCTCTCCTGGTATGTCCCACAGAGGAACTTACGGTCTGCAAATAAAAACATCTTGAAGGTCCCAGGCCTCAGAGAGGTTAGGCTGGCCTCAACTAGAGCCAGGGCCTTCTCGGCTGCGGCTCCAATCTGGTGGAACGCTCTGTCACAAGAGACTAGGGCCCTGCGGGACCTGACATCTTTCCGCAGGGCCTGCAAGACAGAGCTGTTCCACCAGGCCTTTGGGCAGGGCGTAGCCTGACTCCCTCCTCTGGCAATCTGCACAGAATTTTGCTTAACGGTTGCCATCAATTTGATTTTAATTAATTTTTAGAATGAGATGTTTTTAGAATGTTGGATTATTTGATTGTTGTTAGCCGCCCTGAGCCCGGATTCGGCTGGGGAGGGTGGGATATAAATAAAATTTATTATTATTATTTTTATTATTAGTGAGAGATTTTACTTTCTTGGGCTCCATGATCACTGCAGATGGTGACAGCAGTCACGAAATTAAAAGACGCCTGCTTCTTGGGAGAAAAGCAATGACAAACCTAGACAGCATCTTAAAAAGCAGAGACATCACCTTGCCAACAAAGGTCCGTATAGTTCAAGCTATGGTTTTCTCAGTAGTGATGTATGGAAGTGAGAGCTGGACCATCAAGAAGGCTGATCGCCAAAGAATGGATGCTTTTGAATTCTGGTGCTGGAGGAGACTCTTGAGAGTCCCATGGACTGCAAGAAGATCAAACCTCTCCATTCGGAAGGGAATCAGCCCTGAGTGCTCACTGGAAGGACAGATCCTGAAGCTGAGGCTCCAAGACTTTGGCTACCTCATGAGAAGAGAAGACTCCCTGGAAAAGACCCTGATGTTGAAAAGATGGAGGGCACAAGGAGAAGGGGACGACAGAGGACGAGATGGTGGGACAGTGTTCTTGAAGGTGCCAGCATGAGGGAGGCAGTGGAAGACAGGAGTGCCTGGCGTGCTCTGGTCCAGGGGGTCACGAAGAGGCAGACACGAATAAACGACTAAACAACAACAAATATTATTTGATGCTTCAATACGAATGGAAGTAATTAATACTGCAGCTGTTGTATAAAGGATTGTTATCTTGACAGGAGTGTAATTGAAATTAATAAGATTTTGGAATGCAGAAATCAAGAAAATCATCAAACCATCAGTTTTAGCATGCGGGGGGGGGGGGGACGACCTATATTATATAATTTGGTACCTTAAAGATTGGTATTACTAATTGTATTGTAATTTCGCATTGTTATAATGAGGCCATTAATGAACTGTAATTGTAAACTAATCAAATTACTATCGTAAATGTCTCCCCTGCTGAGTACATTTGGACTCATTTGTACCCATTTCATATAATAGTTGTGCAAAAATACACCTCTCCCCCCCCCCGAGCTCTGGGCTCCAGGTGTCTTCCCCCAAAAGATGTAAAGAACTCAGAGATTAGTTTCAAAACCAAGAGAATGTGACAAAACGGGGGAGAAAACACTCCTTCCTCCTTACCCAGAGGCCTCACTCTGGCATCCAGCGGAGTCTTCTCTGCCTCAGAAGAATCAAGACCCATTTCTGCCAAAAGATCCTTCCTCTGAAAGAGCAACAAGGATTCAAAACAGAGAATGGGGAGAAGGGTTAGAGAAGGAATGGCAGAGGCAAGCGCTTTCGGGGGACAGAGGTGAAAGCTGCTTCCTGCTTCTGCTAGACTGGTGTCTGGGGTTGGCTGCCAGGACCATGAAACATTGGTCCTCAAGGATCTTCACTGGCTCCCAGAACATTTCCCAGCACAATTCAAAGTGTTGGCCTCAAAGGCCCACTATACCCAAAGGAGCATCTCCATGAACTGAGGTCCAGTTCGGAGGGTCTTCTGCTGATTCCCTCACTGTGGTAAGTGAAGTTACAGGGAACCAGGCAGAAGACCTTCTCCACAGTGGCCCCACCCTGGGGAATGCCCTCCCATCAGGTGAGAAGGAGATAAAAAACTGCATAACTTTTAGAAGACACCTGATGCCTTCTTATGCTTTTATATGTGCTGGAAGGCACCCAGCCACATGGGTGTGGTATTAATAATAAGAAGAAGAGGAAGAAGAGCAAGAAGGAGAAGGAGAAGATCTGTTCCTAGATGCTTTCCAAAAAAGGATGGGCCATTAGGAAATGATTTGGGAATATTCTCCCTCCTCTTTGGAGCCCCTTGGGAGTATCCAGAGGAAAGTCTCTCTCACCTGCTGCTCTGCCTGCTTCCTCTCCTCTGCCTGACTCAGGAGGAAACCTTCGGCCACAGCCACCGCCTGGGAAGTGGTCTCCGCTCCGCATTCCCTCACCCAGTTCTCCACCTCCAGAGGAAGGACAGCCAGGAACTGCTCCAAGATCACCAGGTCCAGCATCTCAGCTTTCGTGTGCCTTTCTGGCTTCAGCCATAGACGGCAAAGGTGGTAGAATTGGCTGCAAACCTCTCGGGGTCCTTTGGCCTCCTGGTAGCAGAACTGACTGAGCTGCTGGCTCTGCACCTCTGAGCAAGGGGTGTCCTCCTCACCCAGGATCTTCTGCACGGCGTCTTCATGGAATCCCCCACTACTCCCCGTTTCCAGGGCGTGGCCTCTTCCTGCTTCAGGGCCAGCTGAGTCTTGCTCATCCATCTGGGCTCTCCGGAAGTCTCCAAGAGATCAGAAGGAGCCCCTTGGTCCTCTGCCAAGTTCTAATGGAAGGTGCAGCAAATCCTACGAATCAAACACACTATTCTATTGTAAGATCAATACACAGCCAAGAGAAGAAGAATGTTCCCTGAGGAAGCATGGATGAGTCTTCCTAGGAACCAGGGCTGGATTGCCACCGACCCTGTTGTTGTTGTGTAGTCGTTTAGTCGTGTCCGCCTCTTTGTGACCCCCTGGACCAGAGCACGCCAGGCACTCCTGTCATCCACTGCCTCCCGCAGTTTAGTCAAACAAATAAAGAATTAGGGAGGGGAAATGCCCTACATAGAGATTTATGAATAGAGAGAGAAGCTAAAGCGTTTGCAAGGAGGACGGTTTGTAAGCAGAGGTATTACTGTACTTCTCCCTCATGTCCCTCTTAATATCCTTCTCCCTCATGTCCCTCTTAATACACTTCTTCCTCATAATTATGTCCCTCCTAATGTCCTTCTCCCTCACAATTACGTCCCTCTTAATGTCCTTCTCCCTCACAATTATGTCCCTCTTAATACACTTCTCCCTCACAATTATGTCCCTCTTAATGTCCTTCTCCCTCATAATTATGTCCCTCTTAATACACTTCTCCCTCACAATTATGTCCCTCTTAATACACTTCTCCCTCACAATTATGTCCCTCTTAATACACTTCTCCCTCATAATTATGTCCCTCTTAATATCCTTCTCCCTCACAATTATGTCCCTCCTAATGTCCTTCTCCCTCCTCACTGTCTTCCAGTCCCACCTCCCTGGCCAGGGCCTGAGGTCCCTCTGCTCCCTCCCGGACCCCCAGCCTCTTTTCCCGCCTCCCGGGGCAGGGAGTTCCCCAGGCTTCCCCTGAGAGGAGACCCACCAGAGCCCGGCAGGCGAAGGCGAGGCCGCTCTGCCCGGAAGGGACGTCAGAGGGGGGAGGAGCGGCTCGCCTTCCTTTCCTGTCCTCTCTAGGAAGCCAGCTCGGCTCCCCTTAACCCTTCTCTCTCCCTGCGGAGGAGCCCGGGGCGTCAAGCGGGCGGAGAGGAGGAGGCAGGGAAGAAGCAGGACCCAGAACCCGGGACTGGGCGCGTGTGCGTGTGAAGTCTCTTTGGTTTGGCGCTTGCTGGTCATTTAAACTGGTTGTTCTGTGTCTCTGGGTACGTTTCTGTGTGGGTTTTAACTTTGTATGCCACCCCTGCCACCAATTAATATGTGATGACGCAAGGGCTCTTTCCCCCCCGGCAGCCTTGGGCCCGTTCTCTCTCTTAAATATAGTGCACCCACCCCACAAAACAATTTCCACAAATTCCCTCCAATTACCTCAGATTATCTTGTGGGGAACTCGCGTGAGGTAAAACTCACTAATTGGGAGTCTCTGGCAGGATTTCTTCAAATAAACATTAACGATTTTATTTAACAAGGAAGTTTATGACATGAGTGGATAAAACTTAGGATATTTCAGTTTACAATGTTATTTCCCTTCAAGGTTTTCTCTGTTGTTTCACACGTAATACTTTGGCTCTTAACAAGGTGGCGCTTTCTGCCAGTTACCCTACTCCCAAGGTACTCCAAGCAAAAGACCCAAGGGATCTCTGGTTTGGGAGTCTTCTCTTTCTAGAAGGATCTCTCCCCTCCTGACTGGGATGAGAGCTCAGCAGCCGGTCTCTTTCCAGCTCCTCCTTCTCCTGGCTCAGCCTCCCAGTTCATTCCTGGCCTGATTTACTCTCCCAGGACACCACACACTGTCCTTCCCACTAGGCTCAGAGACTCCTTTCTCTAGCTGGTGATCTTTTCCTCAGAGTGGATCTTTCCACCCAGAACCAGCTCCTCTCACTCCCCATCTTCCCCACCTCCCTCCAAAGCTCCTAGCCATGGGGTCAAATGGGCCCAGGTCTCCCCACTCCAGGGCTCTTAGTCCGTCCGCTAAACCACATGGGGTGTCTTTGGGTGTAGGATATTCTCCTAGGTGCCCCAACCATCCACTTCCCCTGAGCTTATTGCAGCCTGATGCCAACAAACAGGCGTGTGTGTCCTGCTTGTTGGCAAGTAAAGCAACACCCTCCCTGGTCGGATGGAGGGACTCGCCTCTGGAATGGTGGAAAGGACCATCCAGCCACGTAGCTGGTCAGGGGCCCAGGCCCCTCCTGAATCTTCTTCTGAGGGTCTCAGGATGGGTGATGAATTTCGGGGAATTGGATTGGCAGGCAGTGCCCCTCTGCATTTGTCCCTGCCCTGCCCCAGCGCATCATGGCACTCGGAAGCCACTCCTGAGAGGACCTGTTCTCCTCCCCAGCCTCCCTTTGATTCCATGGGCCTTTCAGAGTGGGACCTCCCTTTTCCCCACTGTCTCTCTAGGACACCTGGCTCACAACAAGGCCAGCTTGTCTTCCCAATGTTCCTGTAAGTGAGGAGAAAATCCCAGTACGTTTCCGAGCACAATTCAAAGTGTTGGTGCTGACCTTTAAAGCCCTAAACGGCCTCGGTCCTGTATACCTGAAGGAGCGTCTGCACCCCCATCGTTCAGCCCAGTCAGTGAGGTCCAGCGCTGAAGGCCTTCTGGTGGTTCCCTCATTGCGAGAAGCATGGCTACAGGGAACCAGACAGAGGGCCTTCTCGGTAGTGGCGCCCGCCCTGTGGAACGCCCTCCCATCAGATGTCAAAGAGATAAATAATTACCTGACATTCAGAAGACATCTTAAGGCAGCCCTGTTCAGGGAAGTTTTTAATATGTAACGCTGTACTGTTTTTAACACTGATTGGGAGCCGCCCAGAGTGGCTGGGCAAACTCAGCCAGATCGGCGGGGTATAAATAATAAATTATTATTATTATTATTATTATTATTATTATTATTATGCTGAGAAGGGTGTTGTTGTGTATTGAGTCAAAGGATTTTATATCTGTATTATTATTGTCTGTATGTGCATTAGGGTAAAGTAACTGCCTTTTGGTTCCAGAGGGTACAGCTACTCTTGGTTCATTTAAGCTGCTGTATTTGGATCCTCTGTCTTACTGGTTTCCTCCAAAAGGCAGGACTGTGATTGCCTGATATTGTTCCCTCCAAAATGTATCCTTTCTAGCTAGTTCCCTGTCCCTATAAATGTAGCTCTCCCCTCCTCAGTTCTCAGTCTTGTTTGCTTTAATAAAGAAGTGTTACTACAGAACTGTCTCCAGCATATTATGTCAAGAGAGCTGAAATCACAAACCCCATGTCACAACAGGTGTGAAGAGAGATTCATATCTGAAGTGATCTGAAAGGGACTTCACTGCCCTCAAACATCCCCCCGATTGGACGGAAGGAGTTTGGGGTGGGCTTGACAAAACCTTGTATAGTTGAAGGGAAAGGGGACAAGAATGGTCCCTCCTCCAAAACGGAAACCACCACTGCTTGTGGACGCTTGCGATGGGTGAAGCTGTCCATTTCCATTTCTTGGTTTTGCAATGCGATTTATCATTTAATGCTCTTTGCATTTAAAAAGGAGGACCATAGATTTACAACGTTTGCTTCTGACCAGCTCAGCCTTTCTCTCTTGCCCCCTCAGGGCTAGAAGGGATGTTTAAACATGAGCAGGAGTAGGGCAGCACCATCCATGTTGTGCATTGGGCTTTTGTACATCAGCCCAAGGGGAGGTGCCAGCGCTTGGTCTGGAGGCTGCGCAATTGCATCCGGAAGGAAGAAGATCCATGCAACCTCCTGCGCTGCAGGCCAGGTAAGCTAGGCATATGGGGCGGGGGGGCGGGGCAAGATGACGACTATTTCGTGACTTTCAAGAATAGGAATTTTCCACACCTTTGTCGACAGAATTTTCTGCCATAACTATTCACCACTTGGGTTAATACATCAAGACTCAGTAAGTGGTGAGTAGGTATAAAATATACTTCTAAAGGCAAAGGAAACATCAAAACACAGAAAAATGTAAACAATGTAAACATGGTAATGAGTTAAGTGTGATGAAAGAAACACACGTAAAACTCACCTCATGCCCCACGGCAGAAGGAATGGCCCACATGGGAAAGAGCCAACCCAGACCCCCAATAGTCAAAGAGTCTTTCTGATAATGGCCAGCCGGCAGGGAAAGACTTCAGGGCTAGGAGGTCCCTGGAGGAGCCCTGCTTCCTCTCTCTCCCATTCAGGCAGCTGGACGGAACTGGTAGTTTCGGTTTGCCACTGAGCAGTGCTTTGGAGTCACAAGACTCTTTCTATATTCCACACATTCCATACTGTTGGAAGTCTCACGGGAGACGGATTCCTGTTCCTTTGTTCCTTTGTTGTTCAGTTGTTCTCTGCTCTCGCAGAGAGAGGATGTATTTTTCTGCCTGCGTAGCTAGATAATAAAACTCCTAGCGATGTAGCCCAAACCTCTCGTCTCTTCCCTGTGCTGGAAACTCTGCTGAATGGGGAATGTGCCTGGAGCCTTATCAGAGGCTCAGGTCGTCAATCACGTGGAGGCGATTCCGGAAGATGAGCTTTATCAGCTCGGTCGAACGGAGATCCCCAGAGGAACTACCAGGGAAGAAGTTCCCTTGAACTCAGTGCAATGAGTTCTGGGCAGACCTGCAGAATTCTCCAGTTCTAGGATTCTGCGACACCCCAGATCACTCTGTATCTGGGAAGGGACTGCAGCAGAGCTGTGAAGTCAAGGAGGGGGAGAAGAGGAGACAAGAAGAGCAAGCCTTCTCTTGGCTAAAAACCAAACAAACACCCCAGAAGGAGCAGGAAAGGCCCAGAGGGAGAGAGGCTCTGCAAGGACATCCCTCGGCAGGCCTTTTCCTCGCCAGGCTCTCCGGGCACCAGATAGGCTTTCATTTTGATGCCAAGGACATCCTGAAAGGACTTAGACCAGTCATGACGTGAAGGAGGTATTGAAGGAATAAATCATAATTTGGGTCAGCCACCGGCCATAGCAATAAAACAACAATATGATATACAAAGAAAAATAAATAAAAAGTTATAGAATATACTTTTAAGGATTCTGAGTCAATAGTCAAACGGTGGATCCTATTCTAATTGCCCCAGCTAAAAACCTTGCAACCTTGGCTCATCTTGATCTGCCAAGAGAAAGGACACTGTGAAGAAGATATTAAAAAGCTTGGCCAAGGACTTGCAAGTCCCAGCTCTGGGTACGTAGTAGGAATTCCTATTGGGCACAAGATGTGGCAAAGAACCCGGCTGCAAACTTCACCCTCATATTATTTAAAGTCTCCAAAAATTAAATCTGTATACAGCCACTACTACAGTTTGCCTCCAATGTGAATTCTTTGATGGGAAGCAAGACAGGCCCTGTGACTGAAGCTCTTTCCACACTCTTGGCACTGAAATCGTTTCCCCCCACTGGGAACTCTTTCATGGATCGTGGGTTTGGCCTTCTCAATGAACCTCTTTCCACATTTCAAGCACTAATAGGGTTTCTCCCCTGATGATTTCTGTGATGGGAAGTGAGATGGTCCTTTCGACTGAAGTTCTCTCCACACTCTTGGCACTCATAAGGTTTCTGAAATTGTTTCCCCTCACTCTGAATGCTTTGATGGATCGCGAGTTTGGCCTTCTCAATGAATCCTTCTCAATGAACCTGGATAGGGTTTCGCCCCTGTATGAATTCTTTGATGGACAGGAAGCTGGCGGCTGTCACTGAAGCTCTTTCCACATTCCTAGCAGTGATAAGGTTTCTCCCCTGTATGAATTCTGTGATGGGAAGTGAAACTGTCCTTTCGACTGAAGCTTTTTCCACATTCCAAGCACTGACGGGGTTTCTTCTCAATGGGATTTCTTTGATTTAAAGTGGAATGGGAGTTCTGACTGAAGCTCTCTCCATACTCTGAATATGACTTCCCCACTATCTGACTTTTGTTGTGGTCTCCCTCATTCTCCTTCTCCAATTCCTCATCACCTGCAACTAAGTGACAAACAGATTAGAGCCTCAGGAAGCAATGGAGTCCCAAATTATGGAGCAGTGCTAATTAATGCCTGTAACAGGGAAAGAACTGAAGGGAGTTAGATGTGAGGCCTTCCTCCAGGGTTCACTGCCTGAGGTTCAAAAAGCCTGCTTATTTTCTGGGACGGATTTTGTTTGGCCCAATCTTGGTATCTGTGCCATCTCCAATGTCACTCATCTCTTTAGTCAGCCAAGGACAGATAGAAGAACAGAAACAAAACATCTGACAGAAGCCACTTCAACTTCCTGAATCACTTTGAAGATACATTTAAGAAGGCCTGGGCAGTTTAGAGGACTCTGGAAAAAATATGGGGGGGGGGTCTTATCTGCCCCGGAGGATCTTCCCCCCTGCTCAGCACCTTGCACCTCTGGTGGCCCTGCCCCTATGAGGGGATGGGGGCTGCTGATGGATGGACTCTGAGGGGGAAGGAGAGCGGTCAGCGCTCCTCCTCCTCCTGTGCATCTGGCCAGAGCCATGGCTGCTTTCCTGAGGCCCTTCCTCTGCTTCTGCCCCCATGAAGGGGCCCTGATGGGAGGCTGTGGGGGCTGCAGACAGACCAGCCCTTCAAGAGCAAAAGGGGGCCATCTTGGAGGGGGGTAGGCATAATATTAAGCCTTACTGAGAGCGTCCGAGATCCCCCAATTCTCCTCCATGACTTCCTTATGGAGGGCTCTCTGGTCAGGATCCAGCAATGCCCATTCCACGTCTGTGAAATGGACAGCTACATCTTCAAAGCACACTGGACCCTAAAAGAAAAAGGCTGGCCTCTTAGATAACATAAAGGTGAACTGTTACACTTTGTTGTTTTCTGCCTCTTCATTGATGTTCTGTATTAATTGGATTCTTTTTCTGCACATTTTATGGATGCATATTTTGATGTGTTAATTGAATTATTCATTGTGTATATTAATGAGGGGCATTAAGAAACTGGTGTTCTTCAAATCATTCTTCTAATCCTGTGCACAAACATTCCCGTTTGCCACATGGAAGGATCCCTTCTTCTGTCCCTCTGTGCTGTTCTTGCCGGGTAGGGAGTGTTGGGATCCCAGAATGCTGTGTGAGATACTAAGTCTGCAGGCTTGAGTCTGCTAGCTGATGCAACTGGCTGATGCAATCGGCCTGTAATACTTTCTATGCAAGTGCAGGGTCAGAATGATGTGGGTCAGAATAATGTGCTGTCAGTTGATTGGCTGTCCTTGGTTTAAAAGGGAAACCTGTCCAGCAGTAAAGGTGGTGGTGCAGAGGAGTGTGGTCAGAGAGAGAGAGTCTTCCTCTTTGCCTTAAGGTGCAGCCAGGTACTCCGTTTGACTGTATGAACTGCTCCTGTATTATAGCCTGTAGATATTTGTATATATAGAGCTCACAATAAATATACTGCACTGAATAACCTGGAACTTTAGCATTTCTGCTAAAGCGCCGCAAAGATTTCCCCATTGTGGGACTGATGGGGTGAATCCTGGCCACTCTTTGGTATGGTGTGTTGTTAGAGGCTCAGGAGCAGAAGCACAGGGGGGAGAGCAAATAGAGAGCGGAGGAGAGGAATCCGAGGGGAGCGTAGGGGAGTATGACAGTGACCCGAGGGATTCCATGAGCTTCTCCAGCGAATCAGAAGATTCCCAGAAGGGGGCGCCTATGGTAAGGTCAAGGGGGGTCCCAGGGGGGACGCACCAGAAGCAAGGGGACTCCCAAGGGAGCAGCGGAGGATCAGGACCAGCTCCCCCACAAGAGCGCAGTGGGGGGGAAGAGTCACATGAGTCAGGACCAGCCTCTCCTCCAGCGGGGAGAGGAGATGAGTCAGGGCTGACCACGCCCCCATCGGAAAGTGGAGAAACGGAGGGGAGGTCAGGTCCAGCTAGCCTCCCCGAAGGAGGGAGCAGTGACACAAGTGTAACGGTCAGAAGGAAAGTGGGAGGCTGCGCGCGCGCGCCAAGTTCAAATGTGCAGGAGCGCGGGACAGCAGAAAACCCGGATTGGAAGCCAGGTCCTAAAGCCCGAAGGAGGGAGGGAGAAGAGTCAGGGGACTCAGCGTCAGAAGAGTCTAGGAAGGGTGAGACCCCGACTAGCAGGCGGACCCAGAGGAGGAAGGAACAGAGGAAGAGGTGGAGTAAGGCTAGAATCTTAAACTGGTGTCGGGGGGAGGAGATTCAGACGGAGCTTCGGCAGTCTAAGGTTAGAGACGTAGCGTTGCACGCTGCGCGTGTGGAAGTGAAACTGAACTTCAATAAAGACTTTTATACTAAAGAACGAAGCAACGTTGGTCTTCTGTAAGCTGGGACCTCGGGCAGCGCTGACAGTAAGCTCCGTCCCATAAAGTATTCAACCCTCACAGCGTGAGTTGGCGCAGCGAGGGGCAAAACTTGGTGTTTTGCAAGCTCACGAAGACAGGCAAAGATGACCACAGAGGAGAAGGTGGTACAACTGCAGGATGCCGTCTCAACGCTCTACGCAGAATTAGCAGCATCAAAGAAAAGGGAAGAAGAAACAGCAGCGCTCTACCGGGATCTGCAAGCCAGGTGGGAGCATTGGGACAAGGAGGGGCGGCCAGGAGCCAAGCCGGAGGGAGTTGGCCTCGGGAAACGGGGGGGGCCAGCATAGTAGCCCACTTCGATGGGAACCTGCAGCAGTATCCTAACTTCAGAGCAGACATAGTTTTCGCGCTCAATTTGCTTCGGAAAGACTTTAGAGATGAGGAGGAGAAAGTGGGATTCATAATAACTCATCTGCATGGGGAAGCTAAATCATGGCTGCGGACCTTATTGCGTGAGAATGATCCCGCCCTCAAAGATTCAAGCGCTTTTATTGAAGGTATGGACGCTTGTTTTAAATCAACGGTAGATGTGGATGTGGCCAGAAGGGAAATGCATGGACTGAGGCAGGGGAAAGCAACGGTGCGACAATATCACTCCCGCTTTTTTGCGTTAGTAAATGTGCTGGGCTGGCAGAAGGACTCCGCTGCCGTCAGGGATCTGTTCTGGGAGGGGCTGAATGGGGCCGTGAAAGATGAGCTGGCAAGGGGAGAGAGACCCAAAAGCACTACAGAAGTAGTCCAAAGAGCGCTCGCAATAGGAGTGCGCCTAGAAGAACACCCTTGGAGCAGGGAGGAGGGACGTAGGGCAAACGCACCAGCCAGAACAACTCCCTTCCTACCCAGAGAGACAGAGCGCGCGCACTCCAGACCCCCGCTGGGGAGGGGAGAAGAGCCAATGGAGATAGGTGGTGCCAGGGCTCAGACAGCAAGCAGAGCCCAAACACCAGGAGCAGTCAAGGCGAAGGCTCCTAGAGGGAGCAGGAAGTGTTACATCTGCGACAGTGCACTGCACATGGCCAAAGTGTGTCCCCAGAGGATCCAGAAGTACACTGCAGCCTCAGCAACTGTAAAAGGAACAATTCAGCAAGGGGAACAGCTGCAGGGAAACGAAGGAGCCTGGTTGGAAACAGAAGCACTGGGGCTCAACCAGGCGAGTCAGTGAAGCAGTCCCCAGAGATTTTGCAGCCCACAGACCCCCTCCCACCCAAACCAGTGGTGCAACTCACCGCATCGCTCCAGCTGCCCGATGGGCTCACCCTGGAGGTCCCTATTACCATTGACTCTGGTAGCAATGCAGACTTTGTGGGAGTGGACTTCGTCAAGCAGCATCGCATAGCACTCCTGCCAGCCACGATGCCCCTGAAAGTCGTCACGGTCGATGGCAGGAAGATACTGGGAGGAGAGGTGGTGCAGCAAACACCGCCTATGGTGATGGAAATTGGAAATCACCGCGAAGTCATCAGCTTCAACGTCACCCACCTGTCGGACACGCCCATAGTGTTGGGCATGAGTTGGCTGGATAGGCACAGCCCGGCATTAGCATGGTACCAGCGGCAATTAACCTTCTGTTCTTCCTACTGCGCAGAACACTGTGTCCGGACACGCCAGGAAGAAGAGGGACAGGGGGATGAACCGCAGCTACACCTGGGCATGGTGCAGGCGGTACCCAACAAGTACAAGGCCTTTTTGGAGGTTTTCTGCGAGAAGGAAGCGGACAAGCTGCCTCCCCACCGGCCCTACGACTGCAAGATTGACCTCCTGCCGGGGGCGACGCTGCCGACTGGAAGACTGTACTCCATGTCTGAAGACCAAATGCAAGAACTCAGGGAGTTCATAGATCACAATTTGAAGCGGGGATTCATCCAGGAATCCAAAGCAGTAGGGGGCAGTCCCGTGTTTTTTGTGAAGAAGAACACGCCCGAACGGAGGCTCATAGTGGATTATCGGATCATCAATTCCAGGACAAAGCCCACGGCATTCCCCATGCCCAAGATTGACGACCTGCTCGCGACGGTGAGGAAGGGACGGATCTTCACCAAGTTGGATCTACGAGGGGCGTACAACCTTATACGCATGCGGGAGGGCGATGAGTGGAAGACAGCCATGTTTACGCCTTTAGGCACCTATGAATACCGAGTCATGCCGTTTGGTCTGCAAAATGGCTCCCATTGTTTCCAAGCCTTCATGCACCACGTGTTAGCGGGACTCCTCTACAAGAAGTGCGTCTGCTTCTTAGATGACATCCTGATCTTCTCGGAATCGCAGGAGACTCACGAGGAGGACGTCAAAGAGGTCCTGCAGAGACTACGGGAGCACAGACTTTACGCCAAGCTGGAGAAGTGCCAGTTCGACATGACGGAGGTGGATTTCCTGGGCTACAAGCTGTCCGACAAGGGACTCGCCATGGACAGCGCCAAGGTCCACTCGGTGTTGGACTGGAAGAGCCCGCGCAATCGGAAGGAGGTCCAGAAGTTCGTCGGTTTCGCCAACTTTTATCGCAAGTTCATCAAGGGGTTCGCGAAGGAGACGGCGGCCATCATGGACACCCTCAGCTCCAAGAAGAAGAAGTTCACCTGGACGGACCAGGCGGAGCAGTCCTTTCGGAGGCTCAAGCGTCTCTTCACGTCCGAAGAACAGCTGCTACACGTAAACCCCAGCAAACCGATAAGGGTTGAAACGGACGCCTCAGACAGAGCGGTGGGGGCGGTCCTGTTGCAGCAAGATCCGCAAGGGGACTGGAGACCGTGCACATTCTACTCCAGGAAGCTCAGCAAGTCGGAGCAGAACTACACCATCTGGGACAGGGAGTTGCTGGCCATTCATGCAGCCTTCAAAGCGTGGCGGCACTTCCTCGTCGGAGCCAGGCACACAGTGCAGGTCCGCACGGACCATAAGAACCTGGAGTACTGGCGCACGGCGAGGTTCCTGAACCAGAGACACATCCGCTGGGCGGAGTTCTTTGCGGATTTCGATTTCCGGATAGAATACATCCCGGGAGACAACAACGTCATGGCGGATGCGCTATCCAGGAAGCCGCAGTATCTCGAGGAAGCGGCACCGGCAGCGGCCAAACACATTTTCGCACCAACAGCGTGGGCGTGCGCTTCAGCCGCCGTGGACCTGGACGCAGTGCGTCGCGCGCTGCAGGCGGATTTGTTTGCACAATCCAAGATGGAGGAGGTGCGAAACGGCACAGCGAAGGACGACGAGTTCCAGATACGCGACGGACTACTCCTCCGCAAAGGGGCTCTCTATGTACCGGGAGACGATCTCCGCGCGAAAGTCCTGCAGCAGCTACACGACGCGCCCAGCGCTGGGCACTTCGGCAAGGACAAGACGGCGGAATTAGTCACCAGGGAGTTTTGGTGGCCCAAGGTGAGGGGAGAAGTCGCGGATTACGTCTCCAGGTGTGACACCTGCCAAAGGCCCAAACCAGTACACAGGAAGCCGGCGGGTCTGCTGGAACCGCTGCAGACGCAGCTCGAACCGTGGGAGAAAGTGGCCCTGGACTTTGTTACAGATCTGCCCAGCTCGCGAGGCAAAACAGTGGTACTCGTGGTCGTAGACCTGTTCACCAAGATGGCGCACTTCATTCCGTGCGCGAAGGTGGCCACAGCGGAACAGACCGCCAAGCTGTTCATAGACCACGTGTTCAAAGCTCACGGCTTGCCGCGGTCCATCCTGTCCGACCGGGGCCGCCAATTCATCTCGAGCTTCTGGCAGAAGCTGCTGGGCATCCTGAACGTCAAGATCAACTTAGCGTCGGCACGACACCCGCAGACCAACGGACAAGCGGAGAGGGTCAACGCCATCATGCAGCAGTACCTGCGATGCTACGCTAATCAACAGCCCTCGACCTGGGTGGACTACCTACCGCTGGCCGAGTTTGCCTACAACAACAAGAAGCACGGGTCTACAGGGGTGACACCGTTCTTCGCCAACAATGGGCGGCATCCCAGAACCTTCCCGGGGTTAGAGACCAAGGGGAAGGGGGAGCCACGGGGGGCAGAGCACTTAGCAGCAGAGTTACAGGAGGTCCACGAACAACTCCGAAGGCACTTGGAACTCACGAAACACGCATACAAGATGCAGGCAGACAGGCACAGGAGGGTCGGGGAAGACATCCAGGTGGGGGACTGGGTCTGGTTAGCAGCCCAGGCAGTGCCGGCCAGAACGCTAGCTAAGAAGAAGCTCGGGCACAAGCAGCTGGGACCTTACCAGGTCACGGCACAAATCAATCCAGTGGCCTTCCGGTTGACACTCCCGGAGGGTTCCAGAATGCACCCAGTCTTTCATAGGTCAGTGCTCACACCCTACAAGGCACCTCACAGGTTTCAGGCACCAGGGGACACACCAGCCCCACGTAGCACATCGCCAACAGGGGAGGGATCACAGAGGGCGACGCCACTCAACGAGGTCACGGAGATTTTGGACTCGAGATGGGGGGAAGAGGGAGTTGAATATCTCCTCGCCAGGGAAGGTACCCCGGCCAGCGCCAACGAGTGGGTACCGTGCTATGCTGTGGAGGAGCACTACCTCAAAGACGAGTTCCATTCGATCTTCCCACACAGACCCATGCCGGCGGAGTATTTCGACGACTGGCTTTTCACACCCATACTGTCAGCCAGCACGTTCCAGGGTTTCTCATCAGCGGAGGAGCCGACGCCGGAAACAAGCTCCCCGGAGGGGTCACTCTCGGGGTTTGTCACAGACCGCTCCTATTGGTGGGACACTCAACCAGAGGTGGGGTGGAGCAGGGAACTGCTGAGGGGGCCCCTACACACAGCCTCACCCGAGGGTCCAGGAGGAGGGGAGGACATGGACGTGTTGGGGGAGGATCCTGGATTCGAGCACGACAGCAGAGAAATGGAAGCAGAGGAAATCGACATCGACGAGCCCATTGCGGGCGGGCCTGATCCCGCTGGACGGTTGCACACCAGGGGGAGAGAACGGCATCCCACACTCACACCCCCAGCACGGGAGCACCCGAAACCCACACCCGAAGAGGGGGAGGGGGAAGGGGGGGGCTTCGAGGGGGGATGGATGTCAGAGGCTCAGGAGCAGAAGCACAGGGGAGAGAGCAAATAGAGAGTGGAGGAGAGGAATCCGAGGGGAGCGTAGGGGAGTATGACAGTGACCCGAGGGATTCCATGAGCTTCTCCAGCGAATCAGAAGATTCCCAGAAGGGGGCGCCTATGGTAAGGGCAAGGGGGGTCCCAGGGGGGACGCACCAGAAGCAAGGGGCCAGCGGGGACTCCCAAGGGAGCAGCGGAGGATCAGGACCAGCTCCCCCACCAGAGCGCAGTGGGGGGGAAGAGTCACATGAGTCAGGACCAGCCTCTCCTCCAGCGGGGAGAGGAAATGAGTCAGGGCTGACCACGCCCCCATCGGAAAGTGGGGAAACGGAGGGGAGGTCAGGTCCAGCTAGCCTCCCCGAAGGAGGGAGCAGTGACACAAGTGTAACGGTCAGAAGGAAAGTGGGAGGCTGCGCGCGCGCGCCAAGTTCAAATGTGCAGGAGCGCGGGACAGCAGAAAACCCGGATTGGGAGCCAGGTCCTAAAGCCCGAAGGAGGGAGGGAGAAGAGTCAGGGGACTCAGCGTCAGAAGAGTCTAGGAAGGGTGAGACCCCGACTAGCAGGCGGACCCAGAGGAGGAAGGAACAGAGGAAGAGGTGGAGTAAGGCTAGAGTCTTAAACTGGTGTCAGGGGGGAGGAGATTCAGACGGAGCTTCGGCGGTCTAAGGTTAGAGACGTAGCGTTGCACGCTGCGCGTGTGGAAGTGAAACTGAACTTCAATAAAGACTTTTATACTAAAGAACGAAGCAGCGTTGGTCTTCTGTGAGCTGGGACCTCGGGCAGCGCTGACAACTGCTTAGAAGCCTATTTGAGCCTTCAACCCTCCTTCCTTGGCGGTTCTTCCCACCATTCCTCTGTGTCCACCAGTCCATGACATCCTCTCTCCCCACATGGCCCCTTCCTCCTACCTGCTCTGGGTCCACAGGGGCAGCTTCCCCTCCGCCACCAATGAAAGATGGACAAGCAGGTCTTGCTGGCCTCGTTCCGTCTCCTGCGAGAGAAGAAGGTAAGTAGAAGCCAAGAGCGCATGCTTCACTCCGAAGGAAAACTACAGGTGCGCCTTCAAACAAGTAGGAGTTGCCACCTAAATGTGGACGTTTGCACCCATTTGACATACTAGTTGTGCAAAAATACATCTCCCTTTCTCTGGGCTCTTGGTCCCCTGTGAATTCTCCAATAAGATGAAAAGAATTCACAGATTAGTTTCAAAATCCACAGCTTGTGAGCAGACGGAGAAAGAACTCCTTCCTCCTTACCCAGAGGCCTCCCTCTGGAGTCCAAGGGAGTCTTTTCTATCTCAGAGGAATCCGGACCTATTTCTGCTAACAGATCCTTCCCCTGAAAGAGCAACAAGGATTCAGGGGGCCCGCTAGGGGCGCCTTGGAAGATGGCGGATAATGACATCTATCCGGCCCGCAAGAGGCAATTTGAGGCTGATTATGGGGAGTAAATCAGTCTCCTTCGTCTCTCCAGGGAATGGAAAGACGCAGTTTTCACCCGCGGTTGCCATAAATCACCCCCGAGTTCGGAAGAAGGAGGGGGTGCAAGGCAATCTCAAAGAATTGAGATGTGATACAGAAGGACAGACATCTGTTGCAGGGAGTTTGGTCTTAGGGAGGGCGAGCCGAATATTTGTTATCTGGATGGAATTGTGAACTGGAAGGGGCAGCCCTCCTGGAAAAGACACTTTAGGCCTATCCAATATCATTCCTTGGATGCTTTCCAAAAAAGGACAGGCCATTAGGAAATGATTTGGGAATACTCTCCCTCCTCTTTGGAGCCCCTTGGGAGTATCCAGAGGAAAGTCTCTCTCACCTGCCGCTCTGCCTGTTTCCTCTCCTCTGCCTGACTCAGGAGGAAACCTTCGGCCAGGGCCACTGCCTGGGAACTGGTCTCCGATCCGCATTCCCTCACCCAGCTCTCCATCTCCTCCGGAAGGGCAGCCAGGAATTGCTCCAAGATCACCAGGTCCAGCATCTCAGCTTTTGTGTGCCTTTCTGGCTTCAGTCATTGACAGCATAGGTGGTAGAATTGGCTGCAAACGTCTCGGGGTTGTTTAGCCTCCTGGTAGCAGAACTGACTGAGCTGCTGGCTCTGCACAGCTGAGCAAAGGGTGTCCTCCTCATCCAGGATCTTCTGCATGGAGTTTTCCCAGAATCCCCCACTGCTCCCATGTTGGGTTGCAAGGCCTCTTCCTGCTTCAGGGCCAGCTGAGTCTTGCTCATCCATCTCTATTCTCTTGACACCTCCAGGAGATCGGAAGGAGTCCCTAGGTCTTCTGCCAAGTTCTGCCTGTCCTAATGAGAGGTGCCAGAGAATCCTGTAAAGCAAATGCATTCTTCTACTACAAGATTGATACACAGTCAGGAGAAGAGAAATGTTCCCTGGGCCAGCATGGATGAGTCTGAATCACAGCCCAGACTCGGAGTTCAAGCACTATATTCCCATATTCTTAAGGCAGACTTCTGTCTTTGTTCTGAGGGCAACTCTCTCCCCCTTCAGAAGCATGGCTGCCTCCCACTGGGGGGCCTGGAGCCATCGCTAGCCCTCTGCTCCTCCCTGAATGGGCCTCATCCTCTTCTCAAGCCATCTCTTCCTCCTGTGGCAGGGAGTTCCATGGGTCTAACTGCACTGCGAGATGGAAGGACTTTCTTTAGCACAGAGGCCAAGTTTTTATTTCTGCCTCCAGATGTTTCCATCTGGCTGCCACCTGGGCTAAGGAACGTGGCTGATTCCTCAATCCCATCAGGGTTCCTTTGCAGGCCCTTTTCTTCCTGACTCAGTGACCCCTCCCCAAAGGAGCAAGACAAGAGTTGCAGACCTCCTGCTACTTGCAGCCTCCCTGGCTTTGCAGAGAGGAAGGGGGGCAGAACCTCTTAGCCCTGGCTAGGGGATCCCCTTGCAGGAGCTGAGCAGAATCCCCACGGAGCCCCATCATGACTCCCTGGCCCTCATGGCTGTTCTTCTGAGCCCTTGCAAAGCGGAGCTCGCCCTGCTCCCTTCTCTCTCTCAGGAGCCAGGGCCCCAGAGGGGTCTTCTTGGGGGGACCCTCCCCTGCAGCCCTGGGACCCCCCATCTCCCCAAGGCCACTCACCGGATCCCAGAAGGCACCCCCAGGCAGCACTTGTGGAGCAGAGAGACAAAAGCCCTGATGGGGACGGAGCTTTTGCTTTGGGGAGCCTCCTCCCTTTATTCCTCTCTAGGAAGCCAGCTTGGTGCCACTTAACCCTTTTGCTGGTCCCTCTCTGCCTGCGGAGGAGCCCCGGGCGTGGCGCTGGCGCAGCGCTGCTCCATCGGGGGACTTTGGGGGCCTGGCGAGCTTCTCCCTCCGCGGGGAACAGATTTCTGTACATCTCAAGAGCAAGAAGAATGTATTCCTTCCCACCTTTTGCTTGAGAAGTAAAACTCTGCAAGTGTTTGGCTCCAGGGTCCCTTGAGAGAGAGTTGGTTCCGACTCTCTGAGCAAAGAGGAAGGAAAAGGGGGTCCTGCATGACCCCCTTTTCTAGGGGTGGAGGAGAGGGATTGGGCTCCAGGTCAAGAGAGCACCTTGTATCCTGGCACTGAAAAGACACCCTCCCGACACACACACACTTTGTGGCATCTCCTTTTGGCAAAGGGTCAAAACATAGTTCCAACTTGAAAACCACCTCCAGGACCAGGCACCCTCAATAAGCTTTGGACTACAACTCCCAACCGGGCCTGCCAGCAGAAGGCAGGGGGGATGGAAACAGCCGTCCAAAAGGTCCAGCCAGCTCCAGAGGCGACCCAAGGCTGCTCTCCAACGGGCGCTGCTCCAGGCATCTGAGTTGCCCAGTTCAAGGGAGCTGGTGGGACTAAGAACCGGGCTTCCTGAATTGCAGGGGTCGGACTAGATGAGCCTGGAGTGCCTCCTTCCAGGATTCCTCATCTGGCTGCCAATGCCACAGCTGGAATGTGTCCCAAAACTGCCCCCCCTTTCACAAGGAGCTCTCCCCCCCCCCGTGTCTTAAACTACCCTTTGACTAGCAACCATCTCCAATCTCCTTGCTGGACAATCCCAACCAAAGATGCATTAGATGCTCTGAAATCTACTCAGGAGTCCTGTAGTGACTTCATGCTCTTTACTGCAGCTTGTAAAACAGTGATTTAATTGCACCCCAAACCTCAGGCTTTTATATACACTATTTACACAATCAGTCACGTCTGACTGGCTGATTCTGCTTCCCTCCTGGAGCCTGATTGGTCTTTTCCTGCAAGCCAATCAGTTGTTGCATTCTAGGATCCTACTTGCCTTTTGTTCTAGGATTAAAGCTTAGTACATAAGCCCCCCTCCCCTCTACGTTCCCGTTGCGCCCAGGTTAGCATTCGTAGTCGTTATGGTCTTGGGTGTCTCTCGGTAGTGGTTCCTGGTTCTGGCTCGTTCCAGGGCTGCCGGTTGTGACGGGGTTGTTGGGTTGGACGCCGCTGGTCCACTCGGTTGTGGTTCTGGTTCCTGTGGCTGCTCGGCCTCGGTCACTTCTGGACTTCCTAGTTCTGCCTCCCTTACCCGCTCCTCCTGCTCTATGGGCCTCACCCTTCTGCTATCCCCTTGGGATTCCTTTGTCCAGCCCTCCTTGCAGTTTCCCCCCAGGAATCATCTGGAAGTTCAATAGTCCCAAGAAGGCTTGGAGTTCTGCCTTACCCTTAGGTGCAGGGGCGTCGCAAATAGTCCTCACCTTGTCCCCAATCAGGTGGACTCTTAGACCCCACCAGGGTAGCGAGGACATGGCTGACCATTGGCACCGGGTATGCATGAGCCGTAAGGGCCTTGTTACATTTGTAGTCTGCGCAGATGTGGACTGAGCCATTGGGCTTGACGGGTGTGATGATTGGGGTTTCTCAGGGGGCATTAGGCACGGGCTAGAGCACTCCTTGCTCCACAAGCCAGTCTAATTCCTCGTCAATGTGGGGTTTTGAGGGTGAACGGGACCTGGTGGGCCTTGAACCTGATGGGTCGTATGGTGGGGTCTAGTTGTAGGCCAACGGGGAGGGGGGGCAGTAGATCATCCCAATGCCCCATTGAAAACCTCCGGAAACTCTTTGCACATGGCGTCCACGTCCATGTGGGAGCTGGTGCGGTTCACCCCGGTGATGGCTAACGCCAGTGGCCCAAACCATACCAACCCCAGTAAGCTAACGTAGCACCCCTTGACCACGATCAAGTCCAACCGCCACTTCCACCCTCAATATTGGACATTGAAGGTTCCCACCCCCATCGTGGGGACCTTGCATTTGTGGAAGTCTCCCGGAGGGTGAATGGGGCTGGCCTAACTTGGAGCCACCACTGGGACACAATTTCCTTAATGTCCATGCCAAAATTGAGCCTGTATCAAGCTCCAGGCGGCACGGGGCTGCCTCTATCCGTGCCTCAATGTAAATTTTGTCCGCATTAGAATGAGGCAACTGGTATACCTGACAGTCTGTAATCTTCGTCGAGTTGCCTTGGTGTGTCAGACCACGGGGCCTGGGACCCTTGGGTCGGCCATCTGGTTCGAGGTATCGGGCAGGGCAGTCACGGCACAACCGGGCGATGTGTCCCACTTTTCTGCATTGTCGGCATTCTGCGTTGCGGAAATGGCAAGTCCTCTGCTCGTGGCTCTCCCTGCAAGTTGCGCAGTTCCCGTCTTCCGGACGAGGCTGTCGTGGTGGGCGTGCAGCTTATGTGCGCTGCTGCACTCAGTGCACATCCTCCTGGTCGGATTCTGAGTCGTCGGTGAGGTCCTCATGGTGGATCCTTGGTTGGGACGACATGTTTGACTGGAATCCTTGCGCTGACCTCTCGGCAGCTTCAGTTGCTAAAGCCTCCTCTAGGGCAGCCTGGAACGTCAGGTCCTTCTTGGCGTAGAGGCACCACTGCAGCTTCTCGTCCCTCAGGCCGCCCACGAAGCAGTCATGGAGCATGTTCTCCAGCTCTGTGACGTTGCAGAGCCGGGCAGCCTGGCGGAGGGAGGTCACATTCCTGGTTATGGTTTCTCCGGAGACCTGCCGCTTTGCCTAGAAGGCATTTCGACACGCTACCCCCGAGGGTTGTTGCGAGAAGTGCCCCTTCAGCCGTTCTATTATCGTGTCATAGGGAACGGTCGCAATATTTGTGGGAGCGAGGAGGGCTCGGGCGATCTTAAACGTTTCTTCTCCACAGATGCTGAAGAAGGTTGCCCTCTTCTTGGCTGTGTCTCATGACGTCCTTTGCCTCCAGGAGGAACTGGAAGCGGTTGGCGTATCCTTCCCAGTCTCCTGAGGCTGGGCTGAACGGCATGAACCGGTGGTCTGTCACCATTCTGGGTCCTTGGGTCCTGGAGCCGTAGCCTGGATGCACGGTGCGATGCTGTGTTGCCTGTGGCGGCTGTGTGCGGTGCACGGCAGACAGCTCAGCAGGATCCCACCTTCATCGCCAGTGAAATATATTCGGAGTCCTGTAGTGATTTCATGCTCTTTATTGCAGTTTGTAAAACAGTGATTTAATTGCACCCCAAACCTCAGGCTTTTATATACATTATTTACACAATGAGTCCCGTCTGATTGGCTGCTTCTGTTGGGATACTGCCAGGGAGACAGAGGCATCAGGCCTCCACGTCATCTCCGGACGATCTCTGGTCTCCCGTTGGATCCTCATCAGTCAATTAGCGACACGACCCTCAGACGCATTCCAAGACTCATGCACGCCTTTCTCGCAGAGTTTCCACAACAGAAGATTCACCCAGGAGAGCATATTTACAGCTTTATTCAACGTTGGTCAGAACAAAGGAAAAACATGACTGCTTGCATCCATGTCAAGGAAAACAGCCAGAACAAAAGCTATATACAAAACGGAAACGCCCAGTGAGCAGGAAGTTAGCAGGCATGTGACACACAACAGCCTGTTCCCTTTTTAAAGGAGGAACAGAAATATCCTAACAGATTCTGCTTCCCTCCTGGAGCCTGATTGGTCTTTTCCTGCAAGCCAAGCAGTTGTTGCATTCTAGGATCCTACTTGCCTATTGTTCTAGGATCCAAGCTTAGTACATAACAATCTCCTTCCTCCGTGTCCCCAATTCTTAAATGGGCTTTATTTCAAAACAGGGTGGGGGGTAGAGAGGGCTTAGTCTTCCAAACAACCCTTTATCCATTAGATAGTAGACAAGCTTCCCAGTGGAAGGAGAGGAAAGCAGACCTCTGAGCCCAGCCTGGCCCCCCACCAAATTCTGCCCGCATGCCTTGAGGCCCCAAGATGAACGGAGGAAGGCCTGGGGGGCAGCTGCTGGCTGGGACTTTGATTTGGGCAGAGTGGGGGCACAAGGAGAGGGAGACAGGAAGACTGGCCAGGGGGTTTCACTGGGGGGGATTTATTCACATTGGTTTTCTACCCAAAAACCACCACCCCCAGCTGTGAGGAGGGTGGCGCCTCCTCCATGAATTCCTCTTCCACTCCCAGCCACTCCGCTCAAACCTTTGCTAAAATCCTGCTCTCCTCCCTCCTCTCCGTCTCAGAGGCTGGGCTTTCTGTCTCATCTCTAGGACCGCCAAAGCGCCCGCAGTTGCCTCTTATCTTCCACCCAAACCGTGCACATCAATCCTAAGCATCTCCTGTTCTGATTTTCATTTTTTATCTTCTTTTCCAGCTTTTCAGCCTTCTCTTCCCTTCCTTTCATGGAGACATTTAGTGCTTCTGTTTTCTTTGTCACTGCTTTAGTGGTCAAATTTGTCTCCATTTCATTATTTTCATCAATTCGGGCTAATAGGGTCTCCAAATTTAACACAGGCCTGCTGTTAACTGTTTTTGAACTGCCATATTCAAAATCTCCCTCTCCCTATTTTCCAGCAGCACCTTATCAGTTTGTCAAGGCCACAGAATAACTCTTTCCCAAGAGATCCTGTTTCCTGCATTTTTCCAGCCCTCCCTCTTCCTTCCAGCCTGATCCCCAACACACATAAGATGTTTAACATAAAATCCAATTTCTTAAATTAAGATTCGAATTAAACAAACAAACCAAATAATTACTTTAAGAGAGGAACCATAAAACAGAAAAAAGAAATAATGTGTCCAAGAGGACATAGCAATTTAGGTGTCCAGATAAGAGTGGTTGTCTTGCAGGAATTCAATTCTCTTTAAGTGGCTCAGAGTAGAAGAAATATTTTCCTTCAAAGAGAAACAAACTTGTCCAAACCTGTCTTGATTTTAGCTTTTTCAGCCAGTCCTTTTAAGAGCTCCAATTCTATTTTATAAAAGAACTTTAAAAATGAGACCAGACTTTCATAAATCCCTCCGATCACACTCTTGGCACTGAAATAGTTTCTACCCTGTGTGAATTCTCTGATGGGAAATGAGATTGTTGCTTTGACTGAAGCTCTTTCCACATTCCAGGCACTGATATGGTTTCTCCCCTGTATGAATCCTTTGATGGGAAGTGAGTTGGGAGCTCTGACGGAAGCTCTTTCCACACTCCAAGCAGTGATAGGGTTTCTCCCCTGTATGAATCCTTTGATGGGAAGTGAGATGGGAACTCTGATTGAAGCTCTTTCCACATTCCACGCACTGATAGGGTTTTTCCCCTGTATGAATTCTACGATGGGAAGTGAGATCGTGGCTGTTACTGAAGCTCTTTCCACACTCCAAGCAGTGATAAGGTTTCTCCCCTGT
Organism: Podarcis raffonei; assembly: GCF_027172205.1. Taxonomy (NCBI): domain Eukaryota; kingdom Metazoa; phylum Chordata; class Lepidosauria; order Squamata; family Lacertidae; genus Podarcis; species Podarcis raffonei. Next base: position 1,277,173 of record NC_070609.1, read on the forward strand.
ATGAATTCTACGATGGGAAGTGAAACCGCGGTTTTGACTGAAGCTCTTTCCACACTCCAAGCAATGATATGGTTTCTCCCCTGTATGAATTCTACGATGGGAAGTGAGGCTTTCTTTCCAGGTGAAGCTCTTTCCACATTCCATGCACTGAAAGGGTTTCTCCCCTGTATGAATTCTTTGATGGGAGGTGAGAGAGGAGCTTTCAGTGAAGATCTTTCCACATTCCATGCACTGATAGGGTTTCTCCCCTGTATGAATCCTTTGATGGGAAGTGAGCTTGGCCCTCTGACTGAAGCTCTTTCCGCATTCCACACACTGAAAGGGTTTCTCCCCTTTGTGAATCCTTTGATGGGAAGTGAGATCTGAGCAATTTCTGAGTATCTTTCCACATTCCAGGCACTGATAGGGTTTCTCCCCTGTATGAATTCTTTGATGGGAAGTGAGATTGGTACTCCGAGTGAAGCTCTTTCCACATTCCACACACTGATAGGGTTTCTCCCCTGTATGAATTCTCTGGTGGGCAATGAGATAGCGTCTGTCAATGAAGCTCTTTCCACATTCCAAGCACTGATAGGGTTTCTCCCCTGTATGAATTCTACGATGGGAAGTGAGATCGTTGCTGTTACTGAAGCTCTTTCCACACTCCAAGCAGTGATAGTGTTTCTTCTCAAGCGGATTTCTTTGATGGGAAGCGGAATGGGAGCTCTGACTGAAGCTCTCTCCACAGTCTGAATCTTGATATGGCTCCTCCACTGTGTGGATTTCGTTGTAGTCTCCCTTGTTCTTCATTTCCAATTCATCCCCACCTGAAACCAAGAGGCAAACGGATTAGAGTCTCAGGAAGAAGTGCAGCCCCAAATTATGGAACAATGCTAATTAATGCTTGGAACAGGGGAAGAACTGAAGGGAGTTAGATGTTATAATGTTCCTTTTGTTCTGTAAAAATGTCTAGTTTCGTATAATAATAATAATAATAATAATAATAATTTATTATTTGTACCCTGCCCATCTGGCTGGGTTTCCCCAGCCACTCTGGGAGGCTTCCATAGAAACCAAAAAGACAGTAAAATATCACAGATTAAAAACTTCCCTGAACAGGGCTGCCTTAAGATGTCTTCTAAATGTCAGGTAGTTATTTATCGCTTTGACATCTGGTGGGAGGGCGTTCCACAGGGTGGGTGCCACTACCGAGAAGGCCCTCTGCCTGGTTCCCTGTAGCTTTGCTTCTCGCAATGAGGGAACTGCCAGAACGCCCTCTGCGCTGGACCTCAGCGTCCGGGCAGAACGATGGGGGTGGAGATGCTCCTTCAGGTATACTGGGCCGAGGCCGTTTAGGGCTTTAAAGGTCAACACCAGCACTTTGAATTGTGCTCGGAAACGTACTGGGAGCCAATGTAGGTCTTTCAAGACCGGTGTTATGTGGTCTCGGCGGCTGCCCCCAGTCACCAGTCTAGCTGCCACATTCTGGATTAGTTGTAGTTTCCGAGTCACCTTCAAAGGTAGCCCCATGTAGAGCGCATTGCAGTAGTCCAAGCAGGAGATAACTAGAGCATGCACCACTCTGGCGAGACAGTCCGCGGGCAGGTAGGGTCTCAGCCTGCGTACCAGGTGGAGTTGGTAGACAGCTGCCCTGGATACAGAATTGACCTGTGCCTCCATGGACATCTGTGGGTCCAAAATGACCCCCAGGCTGCGCACCTGGTCCTTCAGGGGCACAGTTACCCCATTCAGGACCAGGGAATCCTCCACACCAGCCCGCCCCCTGTCCCCCAAAAACAATACTTCTGTCTTGTCAGGATTCAACCTCAATCCATTAGCCGCCATCCATCCTCCAACCGCCTCCAGGCACTCACACAGGACCTTCACCGCCTTCACTGATTCTGATTTGAAAGAGAGGTAGAGCTGGGTATCATCTGCATACTGATGGACACCCAGTCCAAACCCCGATGATCTCTCCCAGCGGCTTCATATAGATGTTAAAAAGCATGGGGGAGAGGACGGAACCCTGAGGCAGCCCACAAGTGAGGGCCCTGGGGTCTGAACACTCATCCCCCCCACCACTTTCTGAACACGGCCCAGGAGAAAGGAGCGAAACCACTGTATGACAGTGCCCCCAGCTCCCAGCCCCTCTAGACGGTCCAGAAGGATGTTATGGTCGATTGTATCAAAGGCCACTGAGAGATCCAGCAGAACTAGGAAACAACTCTCACCTTTGTCCCTAGCCCGCCGGAGATCATCAACCAGTGTGACCAAGGCAGTTTCAGTCTGATGAGGCCTAAATCCTGATTGGAAGGGATCCAAATGGTCCACTTCTTCTAGGTGTGCCTGGAGTTGTTCAGCAACCACTCGCTCAATCACCTTGCTCAAGAATGGAAGATTTGAGACTGGGCAATAGTTGGCCATCGTGGCCGCATCTAAAGATGGTTTTTTAAGAAGCGGTTTAATAACCACCTCTTTCAGCGGATCTGGGAAGGCTCCCTCACAGAGGGAAGCATTCACCACCTCACGGACCCTATCGCCCAGCCCTTCCAGGCTAGCTTTTATAAGCCAGGATGGGCAAGGATCAAGGAGACAGGTGGTTGGTTTCACGCGTCCAAGCAGCCTGTCCACATCCTCGGGGGTAACGGATTGAAATTGATTCCATGCAACTTGACCAGACAGAGCTCTAGCACTCTCCCGCCCCAGCCCTGCTCCCACGGTGGTGTCTAGCTCCTTCCGAATATGAGTGATTTTATCTGCAAAAAACTTTGCAAAATCGTTGCAGGAGATCTTGGGGTCTTTACAAGGCCCCGGTGGTAAAGGTGGTTCCGTTAAATTGCAAACCACCTGAAAGAGTCTCCTGCTACTATTTTCTGCAGATGCAATAGAAGCAGTGAAGAAAGTCTTCTTCGCCGTCGCTATCGCCACTTGGTAGGCTCGACGTTGAGCTCTAACCTGCAGTCCTCACTCAGCCGATGGTCCGAGGCCTCACCGCAGCAGGAGTCCCTTTATAGCTGGGAGAGAGGGCCTGGGCCACGCCCCCTGGGCCAGTTGGAGAAGGCCCTGGAAGGGAGCAGGCCCTGCAGTCCTCCCCACAGCCGATGGTCTGAGGCCTCCCCGCAGCAGGAGTCCCTTTATAGCTGGGAGAGAGGGCCTGGGCCACGCCCCCTGGGCCAGTTGGAAAAGGCCCTGGAAGAGAGCAGGCCCTGCAGTCCTGCCCACAGCCGATGGTCCGAGGCCTCGCCGCAGCAGGAGTCCCTTTATAGCTGGGGGAGAGGGTCTGGGCCACGCCCCCTGGGCCAGTTGGAGAAGGCCCTGGAAGGGAGCAGGCCCTGCAGTCCTCACCCAGCCCTTTATTTATATCCCGCCCTCCCCAGCCGAAGCTGGGCTCAGGGCGGCTAACAACAATCAAGTTGAATATTATGTTTTCTCTCTCTAGTTTTTAAAAGTACAGCTTAACCTGGTAACGTCATTTTGTTCAAATTTAAATATGGATCTGTACTATCTTCATAAATAAAATGTGCTTTCATTATTATTTTAAAGGTGGCCAAAGCCAAAGATATACAGTGGTACCTCAGGTTACATACGCTTCAGGTTAGACTCTGCTAACCCAGAAATAATGCTTCAGTTTAAGAACTTTGCTCCAGGATAAGAATAGGTTTCCGGTTTCCGTCGCGAGCAGAAAGGGAGCGCGGAAAATCTCCGGAGGAGTTTTCCGAGTAATACAGGGGCTTGGGGTACCGCAAAGGCACTGCGCCCCCCAAAAATCTCAAGGGGGAGACCCTTGGGGGAGAGATACCCAACCGTGTGGAAGTGGTATGCTGCTTTTTCGGGGGTTTTTTAAAAAAAAGATCTTGAGGCGGCGAGACCAAAGCACAAAAGGGAAAGCAACGACCCTGTATTACGATGCCTCTGGCTCCCACTGAAGAATGGGACGAACCTCCAAAACTTTAAGAACGGAACCCTTAGTGTGAGTAGACTCATTTATTGTTACAAAATCTGAAAATACACTAAGAGAACGTCGGATGTCAGTCGATTTGATTCAGGAATTTAACTCGGTAGAGGATTAAAATGGCGCAGGCTACAAAGTCGCAAAGCGGAGGAAAGAAGTAACTCTTTGCCTGACTGAGTGAATACAAAGTAAACGTCTCGGACTTTAATGCAGGGAACTAAAGAACTTGAAACATCCCACTGCTTTGGAACATTGTTGACTACTTTTGGGGGGGAGCGGTCAAAACAAAGCAAGTAAGGAAACTTTATAGAGCCGTTTAAAATGGGGCTTTTCAGAGCTGTTTAAAAGGACAATTGGAAACACGGCTCAAAAGAAACTAAAGAAATACCTTTAAAAAAAAAAAGAACTTTTCCTAACTTTTGGGGACTTTGCCGATGTTTCTGAGACCTACTCAATGTATGTTTTGAACGGCTAGGACAGGAAATTTATGAATTTAAAACATCTGGAACTCTAATTTGAAGAACTTCAACCTGAAGAACTTTAGGACTCTTTGAATCTTAGAAGTTTCCTCAGAACTTTCTGCAAAGGCTGCAATTATGTCCTGCCGATAAATCTTTGGTCTTTTTCCTTCCCACTCTCTCTCTTTCTTCCCACGTTCCCTTTTGTTATTCATGATATTTTCACCCCTGCTTTAAATTAGAGAATTTTGCCCTCCTTCTTTTCTCATCCCTCTTTCTCATCTGATTCCCCCCCTTTTCTTTTTGCTTCTCATTATAATAACATAACTAACAATCTACCCTCCTTACCCTCAGTTTTGAGGCAAATTTAACCTGACTATATCAACCTGAACAGGAACAGTATTTAATCCAAGACGTCCTTCTATACTTTGAGATAAATAACCAACTAAACTCAATCTTGAGAAAAGCAAATGACATGTTGAACAATTCCAGGTTCTGAAAAGCCGGTCATTATTTGATGTAACCAGTGAGGTCTTCTTGAAATATTCACACCTCTTCTTGGATTATAAAAGTGAGCTAATAAAACTTAGAACCTGAGGCAATGAACTGGATTAGGCCGACAAGTGGCTGAAAACTACAGGAAAGTACAGAGATTGAACAACCTCGTCTGGACTACAAAAAGAGTTTACTATCTGTGACTTTTGCCTTTTACTCTGCTTTCTTTTCTTTTGTTGTTGAAATAACTATACTAACACACTAACATAACCTAAGTATATGATAACAAAGGTTATTGGTGAAGCTAGTGGGACTGCATAATTTGAATAAGCCAAGGGGAGATCTCTCTTTCCATGTGGGGGATAAAGGTTGGATGAAAATTAAAGAGGGTATAAAGTGATGTAAGGAAATGAAATAAGAACACATAGATAAAGCGTAGAAGAAAGATTGTGCGCCCCCTAGGGGAGAGAGTTAAAAGTAAAGCCAATTATTGAGAAATAAACCATAAAATGTCGGGGGGAAACGGGGGGAAAGTAGGAGGGACACCAGGAGAGAGAAAGGCATCCCGACAAGAGGAAATCAGAGATTTAGACATTTTATGGTTAAAGATTAAAGAGGAGTTTAAGCAAAGTGAATTACACATGGAAAGCAAATTAGGAGAAATACAGGAACAGATAGATAGGAAAATAGAAAGTGCCGTAGGAGAACTTTCCAGAAAGATACAAGACTTGACAGTCAAGTCAAAAATAATTGAAGAAACCAATAAAAGAACCCAAAAAGAATTGAGAGACCAAAAGAAAGAAACAGAAAAATTGAAGGAAGAAGTAAAAGATTTAAATAAAACGCAAGATCAATTATGGGACAATTTAGCCATGACAGAAATACGTCAAAAACAACTTAATTTAAAATTCAGAGGTGTCGTAGAAGAAGTAAATGAGAATATAAGAGAAAAAATGGTTAAAGAACTTGCAAAATGGCTAGAAATAAAAGAAGAACAAGTTGCATATACAATAGAGAGTGCTTTCAGAATAAGAGGGAAACCGCAACAAATTAAGTAAAAAAAAAATCCTGGTGATTGCTTAGTAATATTTAATTCTATTGAAATGAAGAACACAATTTTAAGAACAAGCTACAAAAGAAAGTTAATGATTGGAGGCCGTCCAATTATTATCTTTAAAGAAATTCCAATCAGGATTCTTCGCAAAAGGGAAGGATACAGACAATTAACAAGTGTCCTGAAGAGAAACACAATACAGTACAAATGGGAATTCCCAGAAGGGATTTCCTTTTTTTACAAGAATAAAAAGTTTAGATTGACAGACATACAAGAAGCAGGAAAGTTTTTGAGAGGATATGAAAAGGACCTGGGTAAAGAAGAAGAAAGACATGGAGGAGGAGAAACAGACATGGAGGAGAGGAGGGGGAGGGGGGAAGGAGGATGAGGAGGAGGGGAGGGGAGGCAGAGGAAGAAGCGGAAGACACGGGATCGGGGGAGGAAGAGGAGGGGGAAGAGATGGAGACTACTGGAAACAGAAGTACCAGAATTTAAATCAAAACTAGGATAAAGTGTAGTCAGTCATAAACTGAAATGACAAGAGTCATTTCCAACTTTCCAAGTTTTTGTCTTGGAATGTGAATGGCTTTAACGAAAAGTCCAAGAGAAATAAATTTGAGAAAATTATAAAGAAAAAAAACATTGATGTGATTTGTTGCCAAGAAACGCATGTTGCCAAAAAACACAAACATATTCTAATAAATAAAAAGTTGGGAACAGAATTCATTAATTCAGATTCTAAGAAAAAAAGAGGGGTAGTAATCTATGTGAAAGAGAAATTAGAACCTAAACTAATATGTAAGGATGAGGAAGGAAGAATTCTAGGAGTACAAATTAACTACCAGGGAGAAAAACTTAACGTGATAACGGTCTATGCACCAAACACAAATAAAAAGGAGTTTTTTAAAAAAACTGGAACAAGTTTTACTAGATTTAGAGAATAACAAGTTGGTTCTACTTGGAGATTTAAATGGAGTGCCGGCACCAGAATTAGATAGAAGCTCGAAAAAGAAGAATTTAAATCAAGGGAAACTTCCGAGATCGTTTAATGACCTTGAGGAAAACCTAGACTTAATAGACATATGGAGACACAAAAACCCTATGACAAAACAGTTCACTCACTTTTCGGAGCCACATCGGAGTAGGCTGGATCAGATATGGATATCAAGACCTCGCCCTGACCTAGCCACTGTGATCCATGCGACGGTCACCTCCAGACTGGATTATTGTAACTCGCTCTACGTGGGGCTGCCCTTGAGACTGACCCAGAAACTCCAGCGGGTGCAGAATGCCACGGCGAGACTCCTTACGGTGTCTTCGCTGCGAGACCACATTCATCCGGTGCTATATCAGCTGCACTGGCTCCCGGTGGAGTACAAGATCAGGTTTAAGGTGCTGGTTTTAACCTTTAAAGCCCTATACGGCCTAGGACCCTCGTACCTACGGGACCGCCTCTCCTGGTATGCCCCACAAAGAAACCTACGGTCTGCAAATAAAAACATCCTGAAGGTCCCAGGCCTCAGAGAGGTTAGGCTGGCCTCAACTAGAGCCAGGGCCTTCTCGGCTGCGGCTCCAATCTGGTGGAACGCTCTGTCAGAAGAGACTAGGGCCCTGCGGGACTTGACATCTTTCCGCAGGGCCTGCAAGACAGAGTTGTTCCACCAGGCCTTTGGTCAGGGCGCAGCCTGACTCCCTCCTCTGGCAACCTGCACAGAGCTTTGTTTAATGGTTGCCATTAACTTGATTTTAATTAATTTTTATAATGAAATATTTTTAGAATGTTGGTTTATTTGATTGTTTGATTATTTGATTGTTGTTAGCCGCCCAGAGCCCGGCTTCGGCTGGGGAGGGCGGGATATAAATAAAATTTATTATTATTATTATTATTAAGAGAATTAACAATAAGAGTGTTGAAATGTGAGATACAACCTAGAACATTATCTGATCACAGCCCTATAATGTTACATCTAAATGGGAAGATCCAGGGTATGTATAAATGGAGAATGAACGATTATTTATTTGAAAAAGAAGAAGTGATTGAAAAAGCTAAAACCACCTTAAAAAAATATTTTGACTTAAATATCAATAAGGAGACAAATATGGATATAGTTTGGGATGCCAGTAAGGCAGTGTTAAGAGGTTTTTTGATACAACAAAACAGTCAAAGAAAAAAGGTGAGAGAACAAAAAAAAGAAGAATTAATTAATCAATTAAGAGAATATGAAAAGATCTTGATACAAAAACCGAATGACGATGGAACAAGCAACTGCATAAGATGTTGCAAACACAATACTCAATATTAATAAACCAAGAGGTGGAATGGGGAATTAAATTAATGAAACAAAAATTTTTTGAATCGGCAAACAAAACTGGAAAGTTTCTGGCGTGGCAACTGAGAAAAAGAAGAAAACTAAGTGTCATTAACAAAATAAAAGTAGAAGAGCAAGTCTTGGAGGATCCTAGTGAAATAAAAAAGAGCTTCCTTAAATTTTATGAAAACCTATATAAAAGAGAAGAAGAAGATGTAATACAAATAGGAAAATATCTAGAAGAAAATAGAATTAACAACATATTGGAAGAGGAAAGAATTGCATTAAATAAACCCATAAAAGCAGAGGAAATTCAAGAGGCGATAAAGAGGATGAAATTGGGAAAAGCCCCAGGCCCAGATGGTTTATCGGCCAAGTACTATAAAGTCCTGGAAGAACTTATAACACCGGTGTTATGTGAAGTAATGAATGAGATTTTAGGAGGAGGAAGAATACCAGCGTCCTGGAAAGAGGCATACATCACGCTGATACCAAAACCGGATTCGGACAGACTTAATATTAAGAACTATAGACCGATTTCATTATTGAATAATGATTACAAGATTTTCGCAGACGTAATGGCGAGCCGACTTAAAAAGTGTTTAGTCAATCTCATCCATACTGATCAGGCTGGTTTTCTACCAAATAGGCAAATTAAAGACAACATAAGACACACAATAAACATTATTGAATACTTGGAATCCAAAAATGAAATTCCCGCAGTTTTAATGTTCATTGACGCCGAAAAGGCTTTTGACAATGTATCCTGGCGATTTCTTATAAAATGTTTGGAAATGACAGGGATCTCTGAGAAAGAGAAAGAGAGAAATGACAGGGATAGAGGGCACATTCCTGGAAGGAATTAAAGCAATTTACTCACAACAAAGCGCTAAATTAATTATCAATAACAATTTAACAGAATCCTTTGAAATTTCGAAAGGTACAAGACAGGGGTGCCCGCTGTCACCTCTTTTGTTTATTACGATGTTAGAGATAATCACAAATAAAATAAGGAAAACTCCAGAGATCCGCGGAATTAAAATTGGAGTGAAAGAATACAAATTGAAAGCATATGCCGATGATCTTATGTTGTCATTGGAGGACCCAAAAGAGAGTGTTGGTAAGGTGTTAGATCAGCTAGAAGAATTTGGAAAACTATCTGGCTTTAAATTAAATAGAACAAAAACTAAAATGATGACTAAAAATCTGAAAGAAGAGGTAAAAAACCAACTTGAAACTCAGACTGGAATTAAAGTAACAAAAAAAGTAAAATACCTTGGAATCTGGTTAACGATGAAGAATATAAATCTGATGGAAGATAACCATACAACCACATGGAACGAAATAAGGAAGGACCTAGATACTTGGAACAGAATAAAACTTTCTTGGTCGGGGAGAATGGCGGCTATTAAAATGAGTTTATTTCCGAAATTGCTATTCCTATTCCAAAATATACCAATAATCAGGGGAACCTCAATATTTAAAGACTGGCAGAAAATACTCTCTAAATTTATCTGGCAAGGAAAAAGACCAAGAATTAGATTCAAATTACTTACAGATCAAAGAGATAGGGGAGGATTTGCGGTTCCAAATTTAAAGTTATATTATGAAGCCTCGTGCCTTTGTTGGGTTAAAGATTGGATTATTATTAAAAATAAAGACCTGTTAGACCTAGAAGGATTTAACATAAGATTCGGTTGGCACGCTTACCTATGGCACAACAAGGGAAAGGTCCATAAAGGATTTTCTAACCACATTTTTAGAGGGTCACTGCTGGAAGTGTGGGATAGAAACAAAAAATTACTGGAACAAAATACCCCTTGGTGGTTATCACCAATTGATATTCTGACAATAAAAAAAAACAAATATCGAAGGAGAAAGATGGACCTACGAAGATTTGCTAGTAAAAACAGAGAACGGTTGGAGGATTAGGCCATATGAAGAAATAAAAAACAAATTGACAGGTTGGATCCAATTTCACCAAATCAACTCTATATGGACTGAAGAGAAAAAGAATGGGATGAGTGAGAAAAAATCTAGATTCCAGATTGAAATATTAGAGAGTAAAACAAAACTCCTATCGAAAATGTATAGCCTGTTGCTTGAATGGGACACCAAGGATGAAGAAGTAAAGGAGGTAATGGTGAGATGGGCAATGGACCTTGGACATAACATAGAGTTTGATAAATGGGAGGCATTATGGAAAAAAGGAATGAGATTCTCGGCATGTACAACACTCAGGGAAAATATGTATAAAATGATGTACAGGTGGTATATTACGCCTGTAAAATTGGAAAAAATATACAAAACTGGTGATAAATTGTGTTGGAAATGTAAGATCAAGGAGGGTGATTTTTATCACATGTGGTGGCCGTGTGAGGTAATCAGAAAATTCTGGGAATCTATTTATAATGAATTAAAAAAAATCCTTAAATACACTTTCATAAAAAACCCCGAGGCCTTTCTGCTGGGGATAATTGGAGAGGAAATCAAAAAGGAAGATCAAACACCAGTATGCAACAGTGGCTGCCAGAACTTTAATAGCGCAGAATTGGAAGACATCAAAAATCCCAACTATAAACGAGTGGCAAACCAAACTATTTGACTATTTAGAATTGGCAAAAATGACACAGAAAATAAGAAACCAAAAAAGCATAAAGTTTAATAACGAATGGAATAAATTTATGGTATACATGGAAACAGAGGTAAAAAATTTAAAAATCACAGCAGGTGAGACATAACGTTTGTGGCGCAAAGAATTTTGTGAGGAAAAGAAACTGTAGAAAGAGAAATTTTTAATACATTCCGAAACCGAGATGAAGGGAAGTCAATTTGGTGCCGTGTGAGTTAATGTAAGGTAATTTGTTGATGTTTTATGTCAGGTGATGTTTTTCTTTTTTTCTTTTTTCTCTTTCTTATTATTATTTCTAAGTTTGTCTTATGTATTTTTTCTTTGTGTATTTATGTTTTATATGTTGTCTTTGTTTTATAATGAATTAAATTCAATAATAATAAAAAAAAGAATTCATGCCCCGGCGGCGCAGCAGCAGCAGCAGGAGACCCCATTAGCTAAAGTGGTGCTTCTGGTTAAAAAAAGTTTCATGTTAAGAACGGACCTCCGGAACGAATTAAGTACTTAACCCGAGGTACCACTGTATTCAATATGCTAAGTTGTTCAATATACAGTAATAAATCTAAACAAATTTTAAGAGTTTGAGAAATATTTGGGAACATTGACTCTGGACTGACTTGGTCATAGTCAGCTGCCTTGTGGTAGGGGAATGAACTTCTGTGTGCTGAAAAACACATTTTGTATATTGAACAAATGTGTGTAGCAGCTGCCAAATTTAAATTTCTTTACTGGCTAAAAATTTAATGATGATGTGCATCACCTTAAACCAATTTGGATGTTTTCTTAAATTCTCGACATCACAGAATGCAGCAGAAACTTGTCATATCAGTATTATTATTATTATTATTATTATTATTATTATTATTATTTAAGTTTCCTTACACTGGTACCTCAGGTTACATACACAAAGTGGAGGAGAGGGTTGATAGTGATCACTTACCGCTCTGCCTCCTCCTGGATGCAAGAAAAGACTTATTTTGCAACGATAAACTTGAAGCCCCCAGGTCCTCCAACATGGAGTTGAGATACTCACGTATTAGATGGTCCGAAAAGCTGAATGCTGAAACATCTGAAAGGCTATACTCGGACATATTCCTCATGAGAAGAGATAATCTCTTAAACTCACCATGTTCTGAATCTAGAATAATCTTGTTCCAGGATCTGATTTCACTTTTGCAACCCCACCTGACCCAAAAAAATACATGGCGCCAATCTTTATTCCTCAACAAATCCAAACCTTGGTTTGATCAGGAATGTATTGCTACGAAGTGTTCTTTGTTGGATAAGTACAGGAACTACAAATCAGCGAACTTACCCCTGCTTCCTGCGGAATGGTTCGAAGCCAAACGTAAATATAAAGATCTGATTAAAAAGAAAAAGCTTCAGGCCCAAAGGGGGGAGTGGCAACGCTTATTAGAGGCCTCTCGAAGGAAAGACTCAGCCACTTTTTGGAAAATAGTTGCGAAAAGTTGGCAAGACTCCCCGATTGAAATTGATTATACCATACCAGTTGGGATTTGGGAGGCTTACTTCCCATCTTTATATACATCAAATCAACATCTGCAGGCCATGCCCCCAGCTCCGAGTGATATTGGCACCGAATGGCCCCCAGTAGCAACTGAAGAGATCTATAGGCTCATCCAATCCCTTAAACCTGGAAAAGCACCTGGCGTAGACAATATTACACCGGAACTCCATAAGGCTAATGTTGAATGGTGGGCCCCTGTGCTAGCTGCCCTATTTACCAGCATAGATCAATCGGCCACTATCCCTGAGGACTGGGGATTAGCAATCATCATCCCTTTATTCAAGAAAGGGAGCCGATCAGATCCAGCTAATTACAGGCCAATTAGCCTCCTAAGTATCATTAGCAAATTGTACGCTGCCCACCTATGCGACAAATTAGTGGACTGGTTGGAACAAAATCACATTCTTTCAGAAGCACAGGCGGGTTTTAGGGCAAATTGGTCAACCTTAGACCAGTGCCTTGTTCTCCAACATCTTGCGGAGAAATATACATCAAGAAAAGGAGGCTCCCTATACGTGGCCTTTATAGATTTCAAATCTGCTTTTGATTTAATACCGAGGGACAGGCTTTGGGGAAAGCTAAGCGCCGCAAATATAAACAAACGCCTACTGTATCTCATCCACAGTCTATATGAAAATACACGGATCCGGGTAAGGTGTGACCGACAGGGCCACCTATCCAAGGAAATACAAATCTATCAGGGGGTCAGGCAAGGGTGTGTCCTTGCGCCTACTTTATTTAACTTCTATATCAACTCGCTAGTAGGAAATATGGAGAAAGAAAATGCCCATCCCCCCAAATTGGCTGGTACGCCCCTCCCAGTCCTTTTATATGCGGATGACACAGTTTTAATTTCTTTTTCTTGTGTTGGATTAAGAAAACTTTTGAGATCTTTTACCAAATACTGCAGCATCGAACAACAATTAACTACAACAAATCCAAAGTCATGGTGTTCTCTAAAAAAAGGAGGAGGCACAAATGGAGAATAGACAATCGCTCAATAGAACAGGTAGCAACCTTTAAATACCTGGGTGTAACCTTCCAGGAAAGGGGCTCCTGGCGCTTTCAGATTAATAATACTATTGCAAATGCAGAAAGATCTACCAAAGCGTTAATAAGATTCTTCTATGGGAAAGGGGGCCAACACATACCGGCAGCCTCCCAGGTCTTTGCTGCCAAAATACTATCACTATTGTTATATGGATCCCAGATCTGCAGCTTTAAAAACCTTACTCTCTTAGAGGCATTCCAAACTAAGTTTTTCCGCTGCCTGCTGGGGATCCCCTCTTGTGTATCCAACATAGTGGTCCGTTTGGAGGTTGGGCAAATTCCTATCAGTACTCGGATATGGATATTGAAGATCCATTATTGGCTAAAGCTTATTTTCTTCCCGGTTGGGCTGGCACCTTTAACCTTACTAGATACCTACCAATCCAGATGGAAAGCTACACTGCTGGAAAAGCTTAAAGGTTTGGGGATCCCACAGCAGACCCTGATAGCGACAGGCTTCGAGAAAGCTAGGACTACAATTCGCCAGCGTATCTGGGACGTAGAATTACAATGCCATATGAGCGAAATGGTCAAACATCCAGCAATAAGGGACCATGGGAGAGGTTTCTCTCCAGCTAATTATCCGTCAGGTCTTCAGGTACCCAAATACAGATGGTCTTTTACCCTCGCCAGATTTAACGTTCTCCCTTCTGCCTTACTTCAGGGCAGATTTGAGGGTAAACCATACACAGCACGGGTCTGCCCTTGTGGCTCGTTGGAAGTTGAAACTGTTTCACATGTATTATTACGTTGTCGTCTTTATGAGGACATACGTTTGACTTTTATTACACCTGTTTTGCAAAAGTCCAGGAAAGAATCGGAATACCATAGTTTAAAACTACTGCTAGAGGACAAGAATCCCAAGACTACATTAAATGTAGCTAAATTCTGTGCGTCTGCAATCAATCGCAGGAAGCAAGTGGTATCCCATAATGTCCAAACCCCTAAATGTTAAATGCAGGGGGCACGCTAACAATTAATTTTAATTTTTATATTTAAACCCTTGTTATATTCATATTGTCCCTTGTATTTCTGATATTTTTTATGATCTGTGATACTGTGTGTGTTGACGCTGGTCTGTGACCGTATTAATAAATTCATTCATTCATTCATACGCTTCAGGTTACAGACTCCGCTAACCAAAAATGGCACCTCAGGTTAAGAACTTTGCTCAGGATGAGAACAGAAATCGTGCTCTGGCAGTGCAGTGGCAGCAGGAGGCCCCATGAGCTAAAGTGGTGCTTCAGGTTAAGAACAGTTTCAGGTTAAGAACGGACCTCCGGAACGAATTAAGTTCTTTACCCGAAGTACCACTGTACTTAAATGTTACATTATTGTGAGAAGTTACAGGGGACGAGGCAGGGGGCCTTCTCGGTAGGGGAAGCCACCCTGTGGAACGCCCTCCCATCAGATGTCAAGGAAATAACCATGCAACTTTTAGAGGACTTCTGAAGGCACCTCTGTATTGGGAAGTTTTTAATGTTTGATGTATTATTATGTTTTTCTATTTGTTGGAAGTTGCCCAGAGTGGCTGGGGCAACCCAGTCAGATGGGCAAGGTAAAAATAATAAAATTATCATTATTGTTACTACAGGGTTCACTGCCTGAGATTCATAAGGCCTGGCTCTGTTTTGGGATGGAGTTTGTTCGGTTCAGTCGTGGAATCTGTGTCATCTCCAATGTCAAGCGACTCTTTGGTCAACCAGAGAGAGACAAGCAAGAACTAAAGCAGGAAACGTAACTGAAGCTACTTCAACACCTCAAATCACTCTGAATCCTACATTTAAGAAGGCCTGGGCAGTTCAGACAGCCTGATCATGGTTTTAAATGACAGAACTGGAGGAAGAATATTCACAGGGAAAACAATCAATAGCCATCCATCCAAGGTTTGCTGTGGGAGTGTTAACATCCCAGGTGCTGTGGGTGGCGCTGTTGAGCCCCATCGAAATATCAGAGGTTCATCATCTAGAGAGATGTCTTGAATTACAAAACAGATAGGATGATCCAATAGGGAGCCTTACCGAGAGAGTCCAAGATCCCACGACTCTCCTCCATGACTTCCTTATGGAGAGCTCTCTGGTCAGGATCCAGCAACGCCCACTCCTCGTCTGTGAAATGGACAGCCACATCTTCAAAGCACACTGGACCCTAACAGAACAGGAAAAAGGCTGTC
Source organism: Podarcis raffonei (assembly GCF_027172205.1). NCBI lineage: Eukaryota > Metazoa > Chordata > Lepidosauria > Squamata > Lacertidae > Podarcis > Podarcis raffonei. The sequence continues at coordinate 1,292,803 of NC_070609.1, forward strand.
CTCTTAGAGAACATTCACTTGGCTCTGTTGTTTTCTACAGCGGCCAGACCCCTCTCTGCCTTCCTCATCCCTCTCTCCTGCTGCAGCTTCTGCCTCGGAGTCTGGGCTGCTCTCTGCCACAGACTCCCTCTGCTCCCTCAGCCCTCTTCCCTCTCCAGCTTCAGACACCTCCTCCTCCTCCTCCTCCCAGTCGGCTCCCTCTTCTCTGGCTCCTCCCACCATTCCTCTGCATCCAACTGTGTCCAGCCAGTCTGCATCCCAGCGCTCCTTCCCCACAAGGCTCCTTCCCCCTACCTGATCTGGGTCCACAGCTGCTGCCTCCCCTCCACCACCATGAAAAGATGAAGGAGCAGGTCTTGGTGGCATCATTCCGTCTCCTGGGAGAGAAAATGTAAGTGGGAAACTGCAAGTGCATCTCTAAGTACAGATGGGGCTTGTCAAAGTCTCCCCTGCTAGCTTCCGGTTCCGCTCTGCTTTAATGGAGGCAGCGGGAGATCGTTGGCAAATGAAAAACAAGGATGACTGAGGGTAATTCTCCTTGCAAGTTTCCCCCAGGGACAGGGGGGAACGGGCTTCACTCCCAGTTCATCTTGGTACCAGGTTCCGGCTCCGGCATGGATTGCGGGAGGCAGGGAGGCGCTGAGTGCAAAAGCCCTTCTCCTGCCGAAAACCCTCCTTTGCAGCCATTAAGAAGCAGAGGTTCTCCTGTCAATCAGAGCTCAATTTGGACTAATGTACAGACGTTGCTGGAAGAGATAATAAACCGTGGAATTGAACCAGCTGCAGTAAAAGTCTCCCCTGCTGAGTACATTTGGACATTTGTACCCATTTCATATATTAGTTGTGCAAAAATACATCTCTCCCCCTCTGGGCTCCAGGTGTCTTCCCCCAAAAGATGCAAAGAAATCACAGATTAGTTTTGAAACCAAGAGAATGTGACAGAACGGGGGAGAAAACACTCCTTCCTCCTTACCCAGAGGCCTCACTCTGGCGTCCAGCGGAGTCTTCTCTGCCTCAGAAGAATCAAGACCCATTTCTGCCAAAAGATCCTTCCTCTGAAAGAGCAACAAGGATTCAAAACAGAGAATGGGGAGAAGGGTTAGAGAAGGAATGGCAGAGGCAAGCGCTTTCGGGGGACAGAGGTGAAAGCTGCTTCCTGCTTCTGCTAGACTGGTGTCTGGGGTTGGCTGCCAGGACCATGAAACGTTGGTCCTCAAGGATCTTCACTGCTCCCAGAACGTTTCCCAGCACAATTCAAAGTGTTGGTGCTGAACCTTAAAGCCCTAAACGGCCTGAAAGGCCCACTATACCCAAAGGAGCGTCTCCATGAACTGAGGTCCAGTTCCGAGGGTCTTCTGCTGATTCCCTCACTGTGGTAAGTGAAGTTACAGGGAACCAGGCAGAAGACCTTCTCCACAGTGGCCCCACCCTGGGGAATGCCCTCCCATCAGGTGAGAAGGAGATAAAAAACTGCATAACTTTTAGAAGACACCTGATGCCTTCTTATGCTTTTATATGTGCTGGAAGGCACCCAGCCACATGGGTGTGGTATTAATAATAAGAAGAAGAGGAAGAAGAGCAAGAAGGAGAAGGAGAAGATCTGTTCCTAGATGCTTTCCAAAAAAGGATGGGCCATTAGGAAATGATTTGGGAATACTCTCCCTCCTCTTTGGAGCCCCTGGGGAGTATCCAGAGGAAAGTCTCTCTCACCTGCTGCTCTGCCTGCTTCCTCTCCTCTGCCTGACTCAGGAGGAAACCTTCGACCAGAGCCACTGCCTGGGAACTGGTCTCCGCTCCGCATTCCCTCACCCAGTTCTCCATGTCCTCTGGAAGGACAGCCAGGAACTGCTCCAAGATCACCAGGTCCAACATCTCAGCTTTCGTGTGCCTTTCTGGCTTCAGCCACTGATGGTCAAGGTGGTAGAGTTGGCTGCAAACCTCTCGGGGTCCTTTGGCCTCCTGGTAGCAGAACTGCCTGAGCTGCTGGCTCTGCACCTCTGAGCAAGGGGTGTCCTCCTCACCCAGGATCTTCTGCATGGAGTCTTCATGGAATCCCCCACTACTCCCCGTTTCCAGGGCGTGGCCTCTTCCTGCTTCAGGGCCAGCTGAGTCTTGCTCATCCATCTAGGCTCTCCGGAAGTCTCCAAGAGATCAGAAGGAGTCCCTTCGTCCTCTGCCAAGTTCTAGTGCAAGGCGCAACAAATCCTACAAATCAAACACATTCTTCTATTGTAAGATCAAAGCAAAGCCAAGAGAAGAAGAAAGTTCTCTGAGGAATCGTGGGGAGAGAAGGAGGAGGAAGAAGTCATAACTGTGAATGACAAGTGAGTCATTTATATGACGTGTAATAATGTCCCTCTTAATATCCTTCTCCCTCATAATAATGTCCCTCTTAATACACTTCTCCCTCATAATTATGTCCCTCTTAATACGCTTCTCCCTCATAATTATGTCCCTCTTAATATACTTCTCCCTCATAATAATGTCCCTCTTAATACACTTCTCCCTCATAATAATGTCCCTCTTAATATCCTTCTCCCTCATAATTATGTCCCTCTTAATACACTTCTCCCTCATAATTATGTCCCTCTTAATATACTTCTCCCTCATAATAATGTCCCTCTTAATATCCTTCTCCCTCATAATTATGTCCCTCTTAATATACTTCTCCCTCACAATTACGTCCCTCTTAATATCCTTCTCCCTCATAATAATGTCCCTCTTAATACACTTCTCCCTCATGTCCCTCTTAATATCCTTCTCCCTCATAATAATGTCCCTCTTAATACACTTCTCCCTCATAATAATGTCCCTCTTAATATACTTCTCCCTCATGTCCCTCTTAATATCCTTCTCCCTCACAATAATGTCCCTCTTAATATCCTTCTCCCTCATAATTATGTCCCTCTTAATATACTTCTCCCTCATAATAATGTCCCTCTTAATATCCTTCTCCCTCACAATAATGTCCCTCTTAATATCCTTCTCCCTCATAATTATGTCCCTCTTAATATACTTCTCCCTCATAATTATGTCCCTCTTAATATACTTCTCCCTCATAATAATGTCCCTCTTAATATCCTTCTCCCTCATAATAATGTCCCTCTTAATGTCCTTCTCCCTCATAATAATGTCCCTCTTAATACACTTCTCCCTCATAATAATGTCCCTCTTAATACACTTCTCCCTCATGTCCCTGTTAATGTCCTTCTCCCTCACAATTATGTCCCTCCTAATGTCCTTCTCCCTCATAATTATGTCCCTCCTAATGTCCTTCTCCCTCCTCACTGTCTTCCAGTCCCACCTCCCTGGCCAGGGCCTGAGGTCCCTCTGCTCCCTCCCGGACCCCCAGCCTCTCTTCCCTCCCCTTCCCGCCTCCCGGGGCAGGGAGTTCCCCAGGCTTCCCCCGAGAGGAGACCCACCAGAGCCCGGCAGGCGAAGGCGAGGCCGCTCTGGCCCAGGAGACCCTCTGGCCGGAAGGGACGTCAGAGGGGAGGAGGAGCGGCCCGCCTTCCTTTCCTGTCCTCTCTAGGAAGCCAGCTCGGCGCCCCTTAACCCTTCTCTCTCCCTGCGGAGGAGCCCGGAGCGTCGCGCAGGCGCAGAGCTTCCCCTTCCGGGGGGGGGGCAGGGAGGGAGCCGGACCCAGAACCCGGGACTGGGCGCGTGTGCGTGTGAAGGGGGAACCCGTGTCCGGGAGGAGGAGCCCGTCTCTCTGCCTGGAGCTGCGAAGGGGCGTCTGGGCGGGGGAGAGGGGGGTCTTGGGGGGGCCAGATGGGGGACCCGGGGGTGTCTCTTCTCCGGGGGGGGGCGAGTCTCTCTTGGGGGCCCAGCAAGAGGGGGTCCCGGGGGGGCTGGAGGGGGGAGACATTGCCAGACATGGCTGGGGGGGCCATTCTGTGTTGTCCCATCTGCTGCTTTGTGTCTGTATTTCAGCCATCAAGATCCTATGTTCTTCTCTGTTAGCGAAGTCGCCTTGGAAGCAACACAGGAGCAGCCAAGGGGGTTTTCCTAGGAAGCCTTTTATTCCCCCTCTGGTGACATTGTTATAAGTTTGTGGGTGCCCAAGCCCCGTAAAATACCTCAATTTCATAAATGTTGGAATTGGATTTGGACTTGGGTTGCCAACACCGGGGGCCAGACCCGTGTGGATTAAACGGTGTGTTTGACGCTCCTCATCCTCTGGAATCAGCGTGTCTTCACAGCTCCTTCAACCAGGCAAGGAAGGACGCCTGGATCCAGAATTGGCCCCCACAGTCACTGAGGGCCTCATGGTTGAAACCGTGTTTAGGGAAGACAGTCTTACTCAGCTAGGAGGGACGCCAGAGAAGAAGGGTTGCCATGTGTCCTCTTTTCCCAGGACACGTCCTCTTTTTCAGGGGTAAAATTTCTGTCCAGGTGGATTTTTTTGTCAAAATGTCTCTGGCCAGACGTTCTGGAGGAGACATAACTGGGGGTGGAAGACTTGCTTTCCTCTTCTCTTCTCCTGCCCCCCTCAGCAAAACATCTCACAGCTTCTCTAGCCTACCTATAGTAGGAGTATTGAAAGTGAGAGTCATCATCGCGTCCTCGTTTTTGCTCCTCACAATCTGCCCATCCTCCCAGAGAAGGGCAACCAAGGAGATGAAGACTCCGTCCTCTTCCTTGTGAAGGCAGGTTGCTCTTGCTCCTTGTCCGCCTTCCAAAATGAAGAACAGAATCCTAAAGTTGTTAGGGACCCCAAGGTCCATCTAGGCCAGGGGAGGCAACCTAAGGCCCGGGGGCCGGATGTGGCCCAATCACCTTCTCAATCCGGCCCCCGGACGGTCCGGGAATCAGCGTGTTTTTACATGAGCAGAATGTGTCCTGTTACTTAAAATGCATCTCTGGGTTATTTGTGGGGCATAGGAATTCGTTCATCCCCCCCCCAAAAAAATATAGTCCAGCCCCCCACATGGTCTGAGGGACGGTGGACCGGCCCCCGGCTGGAAAAGCTTGCTGACCCCGGATCTAGGGCTGTTTTTAAATGTCCCAATGCTGCCTGGCACTGGTCCCTCCAAATGCTCTTGTCTGGCTGGTCTTTCTTCTCCCAGTCATGTCAAGGAGCAGCATGGGGGCTAAAAGGAGGAATAAATGGAGGACAATATCCCTGTCCCCCCAGAAAAGCTCTTCTTTCTCTTTTTGTGGAGGGTCCAGGCCCCTCTTGAAGGACCTTTGCCTTGCTCCAATCAGGTTGTAGATTTCCACCCCTTGGGACGGGACCGAAATATTTGACTTGCCTCATTTTGAAAACTGGCATTTTGAAGCTTGGACCGTTAGGCCTGCACACCATCACCTTTTACATACTTTATATTTGCTGAGGTAAAATCTCCACCCCCAACATTGCTTGCGGCAGTTCTGCCCTCGCCTTAATCTCCTCCATTTTTAAAGGAAACCTCTCTTTTTCATGGGCCATCTTGGCCTGCCTGTCTCTTTCTTCTTGGGCTCCTCTCTCTCTCTCTCTCTCTCTCTCTCTCTCTCTCTCTCTCTCTCTGCTAGATGAAGGGCAGCTGCCATTCTGGCCTCTTCTCTTTCTTTCTCTGCTTCCACCTTAGACAATTCCAATCTTAGCCTCATCATCTCTAACTCAATATATTAGGATTCTCCTCAGGCGCAGCAGCTGGGTCATCCTGAGTCTCTCTGGCTTGGCGCTTGCTGGTCATTTTCTGACAGGATTTTTTTCTCTTTTTAATCAAAGAACTTCACTCCTTTATTAAACTGGTTGTTCTGTGTCCCTGGGTACGTTTCTGTGTGGGATTTTACTTCGTATCACGGCTCTTCCACCCCCCCCCGGCACCCTTGGGCCTGCCCTTCAGGGCTGTCGTTTTGAGACCCGCTTCCTCCCTGGGTTGCTTTTTCTGGAAGGGACTGAGCATTACTGCTCCCCCTAAGTCTCCTTTGATTTCATCTCCCAAGGTAGAGACTTCAGTTACTGTTTTCTTTTTTCTTTTTTAAATAATATTTATTAAGATTTGAAAGGTTACAAAAAGGAAAAAGGAAAAATAAAAAAACAGCATATTAAGCAAAAACAGAACATCACATCACAATACGGGGAAAAAAAGAAGAGGGGAAAAAATACAATAAATCTTTCCATAACTTATCTTTCATTTACTTATTTCCTTGACCTCCTCACACCTCCCTTTTTTGCATTCTAGTTCAGTTAGCTATTTCAGCAAATCCTTTCCATCTTTTCCAGTTTTTGTCCTATATTTTATCTTAATATAATGTAACTTTACCTTCCCTCCTTTCACCATTTAACAATCTGTTTTTTCTTAATCCTTTATAGCATTTCTGCTAAAACCACATTACTTCATTCCAACATCCATCTAACATTCCTTAATTTTACAATGTTTCTGTAAATAAACTTTAAATTTCTTCCAATCTTCTTCCACCGACTCTTCTCCCAGGTCTCGGATTCTGCCAGTTATTTCCGCCAGTTCCATGTAGTCCATCACCTTCATCTGCCATTCTTCCAGGGTGGGTAGATCTTGTGTCTTCCAATACTTCGAAATGAGTATTCTTGCTGCTGTTGTGGCATACATAAAGAAAGTTCTATCCTTTTTTGGCACCAATTGGGCAACCATGCCCAGGAGAAAAGCCTCTGGTTTCTTCAGGAAGGTATATTTAAATACCTTTTTCATTTCATTATAAATCATCTCCCAGAATGTCTTAATCTTTGGGCACGTCCACCAAAGGTGAAAAAATGTACCTTCAGTCCCTTTACATTTCCAGCATTTATTATCGGGCAAGTGATATATTTTTGCAAGCTTGACTGGTGTCATGTACCACCTGTAGATCATTTTCATTATATTCTCTCTTAAGGCATTACGTGCCGTAAACTTCATACCTGTGGTCCATAACTGTTCCCAGTCAGCCATCATAATATTATGTCCTACATCTAGTGCCCATTTAATCATAGTTGATTTCACCGTTTCATCCTGGGTATTCCATTTCAACAGCAAGTTATACATTCTTGACAAGTTCTTAGTTTTGGGATCTAACAGTTCTGTTTCCAGTTTTGATTTTCCCACCTGGAAGCCAATTTTTTTATCCAAATTTTTATCCATCTTTGTATGTTATCCAGACATTAAACAGTGCTTTCCTGACAATATGGTTTTTAAACGCTTTATGTGCTTTAACCTTATCATACCACAAATATGCATGCCACCCAAATACGTTGTTAAAACCTTCTAGGTCCAGCACGTCAGTATTTTCAAGAAGCAGCCATTCTCTCAGCCAGCAAAACGCGGCTGATTCATAATAAAGTTTAAAGTCTGGCAGGACAAATCCACCTCTTTCTTTGGCATCGGTTATTATCTTAAATTTTATTCGAGGCTTCTTGCCCTGCCAGACAAATCTAGAAATATCTCTCTGCCACTTCTTGAAACAATCCATTTTATGGATTGTTTGCAATGTTTGAAACAAAAACGGCATCCTTGGCAGTACATTCATTTTTATCACAGCAATTCGGCCTAGCAATGATAACTTCAGATTTGACCATATTTCTAAATCCTTTTTCACTTCCATCCAGCATTTTTCATAGTTATCCTTAAATAAATTCACATTCCTGGCAGTCATATTGACCCCTAGGTATTTCACTTTCTTAACCAATGTTAATCCTGTCTCCTTCTGAAACCTCTCTCTTTCAATCACTGTTAGATTTTTCTCTAAAACCTTAGTTTTCATCTTGTTCAGTATAAAACCCGCCACCTGGCCAAATTCTTGAATCAGTTCCAGTACTCTTTTGGTACTAGATTCTGGCACCTGTAATGTCAATACCAAATCATCGGCAAATGCTTTCAATTTGTACTGTTTAGCTCCGACTTGTATACCTTTAACCATTTGGTCCCTCCTAATCATGTTTAAGAGAACCTCCAAGACCGATATAAAAAGCAATGGAGAGATTGGGCAACCCTGTCATGTTCCTTTCTCTATCTTAAATTCTTCCGTCACTACATTATTCACAATTAATTTAGCCTTTTGTTCTGAGTAAATTGCAAATACCATTTCCAAAACCTTGACCAACCCCCATCCCCTGTAAATTCTTCTTCATAAAACTCGTGGAAATATTGTCAAAGGTTTTCTCCGCATCCACAAATATCAAAACTGCTTTAGTATTTATATTCACTTGTAGTTTTTCTAGAATATTAATTATGTTCCTCGTTTTGTCAGACAAGTGTCTGCCCAGAATAATAATAATAATAATAATAATAATAATAATAATAATAATAAAAAATTTTATTTATATCCCGCCCTCCCCAGCCAAAGCCGGGCTCAGGGCGGCTAACAACAATAAAACAATACAAAAGTACAACACAAACAACACTCTAAAATCATTCATTATATAAATTCAAGCCACTGGCCACCATTGGGCCAGAGCTCCACGAAGATTGCCGAGGGAGGGAGTCAGGCTGTGCCCTGGCCAAAGGCCTGTTGGAACAGCTCTGTCTTGCAGGCCCTGCGGAAAGATGTCAAGTCCCGCAGGGCCCTAGTCTCTTGTGACAGAGTGTTCCACCAGGTCGGAGCCACAGCCGAAAAAGCCCTGGCTCTAGTTGAGGCCAGCCTAACTTCTCTGTGGCCTGGGACCTTCAAGATGTTTTTATTTGAAGACCGTAAGTTTCTCTGTGGGGCATACCAGGAGAGGCGGTCCCGTAGGTACAAGGGTCCTAGGCCGTATAGGGCTTTAAAGGTTAAAACCAGCACCTTAAACCTGATCCTGTACTCCACCGGGAGCCAGTGCAGTTGATATAGCACCAGATGAATGTGATCTCGCAGCGAAGACACCGTAAGGAGTCTCGCTGCAGCATTCTGCACCCGCTGGAGTTTCTGGGTCAGTCTTAAGGGCAGCCCCACGTAGAGCGAGTTACAATAATCCAGTCTGGAGGTGACCGTCGCGTGGATCACAGTGGCTAGGTCAGGGCGAGAGAGATAAGGAGCCAACTGCTTAGCTTGGCGGAGATGGAAAAATGCCGCCTTTGTTATAGCTGCAATCTGTGCCTCCATGGAAAGGGAGGTGTCGAAGATTACACCCAAACTCTTAACGGACGGTGCTGGCACTAACTGCGCCCCCGCAAGAGATGGGAGTTGTCCCCCCAATCCCATATCGTCCCGTCCCAGCCACAGGACCTCTGTCTTCGAAGGATTTAGCTTCAACCGGCTCCCACGTAACCATCCAGCCACAGCTTCGAGACATCTGGTCAGTGTGTCTGGGGCCGAGTCAGGATGGCCATCCATCAACAGATAGAGTTGGGTGTCATTGGCATACTGATGGCAACCCAGCCCAAAACTCCAGACAAGCTGGGCGAGGGGGCACATAAAGATGTTGAAAAGCATTGGGGAGAGTATCGCACCCTGAGGCACTCCACACACCAAGGAGTGGCGCGATGACAATTCCCCCCCAAGCGCCACCCTCTGTCCCCGACCAGAGAGAAACGAGCGCAGCCATTGAAGGACTGTGCCCTGGATCCCCACGTCGGCAAGGCGGTGGTCCAGAAGTTCGTGGACTTCCGGGTTGGCGCCATTGTTTAATGGCGGATTCCCTCCGAGCTCCGGAGGGAATCGGCTCCGTAGCGTCTGGGTCTGGCCGCTGCGGCGAAGCGGGGACCCTTAAAATCACAGGCGCGGATGCCTGTGAACACAGAGACTCGGCGGGCACCATTTGCGCCCCCCCAATCCGCGACGGAGCCTTTTTAAAGGCTTCGGAACGGAGGCAGGGTGAGGCGTGGTGCTGAGAGTACTCCCTCGCCTACGGAGTGAAGCCGCAAGCCATAGACAGAGAGCGCCAACTTCTTCCAAGATCGACTGGACTCTAAAATATAAACCCGTGAGTAATACGGAGATTGGGACTTTATAAAAAATTTAATTCTGGATTTGGAACGAGCGGGAAGGGGCTAAAAAGGAAGTCACCCCCCCCTCTTTGTAAACAATTTAAAGCAAAGGACCGGGCAGCTAAGGTCGAAAGAATCTGCTTCTTGTTTTTTAATGAAAAGATTTTGACTTCACGGTTTTGACACTATAAGAAGATTTACTGGAGGATAAAAAGAACTTGGGGACTGAAATTTTACCCCCCCCCCGAGACCCGGGAACGCCCTATGAGAAAGCCTGGTGTATGGAAGATTTTGACAGCTGTCAAGTGAGCTGTTAGTCAGCTAGTTGTCAGCTGGAAAAAGAAAACATTGTTTCTGCTGTTTCTGCTGGTTTATCTGGTACAACTTTGTTGGAAAACAAGGAGGGCTGATACAAAATAACTGGACTTTTGGTTTTGAGCTGAAAGGAACATTAAGGAACTAAAATCCCCCTAGAGGGGTAATAGGGACACTACACTACAAAAATGACTGGAGTATGTAAATTCCAAGCAGAACTAGACAGAGTTTTCGTTCTCTTGGGAAACTTGAAAGATGAATACAATGCTTTGTCTACAAACGTATCACTACTACACTGGACAGTAAACAACAGCTTGGAGCCTGATAAGGACTGGAAACAGGAAGCCTATTTAACTGAACAAATAAATGAAACTGAAAGCGTAGAAACGATGGAGCAATGTGTTGTTTTTGAAGAAAATGAAGGAGGAGCAGGAGATTTGCAGGAGTTAAAGGAGAGTTACAACATGAGGCCTGACATGATGACAAAAAAGGACAATAAAAATTGGATGTGGAAAGCCTGGTCTGAATGGGAATCTGGAAAATGGAAAGATCTCCTCGGGAGGAGACCTGAAGACCTGAGGATTACAAATTGGTTGAAGGTGAAAGCTGGAGCTTTGGGGACATTTGGATCTGTAAGAAATTGGAAACAAGAGTTGGAGCACCCCATAGGCTTTGCTTTTAAGTATGGAGGACTGGCTGGAAGCAACATGGATTCTGTTGGGCCGGAGCCCCTCCGAGACTTGGGGCTTAACATTAAGGACCATCAAAGAGACCGGCGGAAAGGAACTGAGAGAGATATAAGGGCCTCGGACGTGAGATCTCCAGGCTAAATAAATAACATAAAGACTGATGGACATTGGTTGGGGTCTGGAACCGGGAAAAGGGTGGGTGGAGGTTGGGAATCCAAAGGGTGTATAAGGATAATTTGCTTTTTATATTTAGTTAATGGCAAGGAAATTGGGTAAATCGTGGAAGGGAAATGTCGGTCGACTTTAGGAAAAAGATTTAAGAATAATTAATGGGGTATAAGTATTGATGTGTGTCTTTAATAAGGTAAAATTGGTTTTTTCTTTTTAAATTAATTGAAAATAAGATTGTTAAAAATAAATTGAGGAAATGGAAAAAAGAAGGAAAGTAAAACAATAGTAAGTTAGAATAAATGTATAAGTTAAGGTAAAGAAATAAGTTAAGGACTTGCTGAACTGACAATTTAAATGGGAATACAAGAAGGGGAGGTGTGAGGAGGTCTGAGAAATAAGGTTAAGAACAATAAGCATCAGAAACTTTTATGTGTTTTTATTGTTGTTTAGTTTTGAATATTATGTATTTTTGTGTTGTTGTTTTTTTCTCTCTTGTTTTGTTTATTTCTTGTTCTTGTTTGTTGTGTGTTTTTTGAAAATCCTAATAAATATTTAATTAAAAAAAAAAAAAACAGAAGTTCGTGATCGACCATGTCGAAAGCTGCTGACAGATCTAGAAGAATCAGCAGCCCCAACCCGCCTCGATCCAGCTGTCTACGAAGATCATCTGTTAGGGCAACCAGAGCTGTCTCGGTCCCATGACCAGCGCGGAAGCCAGACTGGAATGGATCCAGAGCCGATGTTTCATCCAGAAACCCACCAAGCTGTTCAGCAACCGCTCTCTCAATCACCTTACCCAGGAACGGAAGATTCGAAACCGGGCGGTAATTGGATAGATCTAAAGGATCTAATGATGTTTTCTTTAAGAGCGGGCGCACCACTGCCTCTTTCAGTTCCCCTGGGAATGTCCCCGTGCCAAGGGACAAATTGATGATATCCCCCAGGAGGGCCCGCACCTCGTCTGGACACGCTCTAATCAGCCAAGACGGGCACGGGTCGAGAGGACAGGTGGTGGGCTTTCCAGCTCGGAGAAGTCTGTCCACATCGGCTGGGGATATCCGGTCAAAGTGGTCCAATACTGGACCTAAGGACAGTCGAGGGGCCTCCAGTTCCTTTATTGTATCCAAATTGGCAGGGAGGTCATGGCGGAGCAACAAGACCTTCTCCGCAAAAAAGCTCGCAAATGCCTCACAGCCGTGTGTCAAATTGTCATTTAAATTTGGCTGTCCTTCAAGGGACGTTAAAGACCTGATTATACTAAATAATTGTGCCGGGCGAGAGCTAGCGGATGCAATGGCAGCCATTGGCTCCGAAGCGCCCTCTCCGATTGCATGGAGCCCGGACAGCCCCGTGGTTTTCTTCGGAGCTGAGGGCGATGAAACAATCGCTGAGACGGCTAGAGCGTCGGTGGCAAAAAACTCACTCCGAATCTGACCGGACACAGGTTAGAGCTCAACTTCGAGCCTACCAAGTGGCGATAGCGACGGCGAAGAAGACTTTCTTCACCGCCTCTATTGCATCTGCAGAAAATAGTAGCAGGAGACTCTTTCAGGTGGTTCGCAATTTAACGGAACCACCTTTACCACCGGGGCCTTGTAAAGACCCCAAGATCTCCTGCAACGATTTTGCAAAGTTTTTTGCAGATAAAATCACTCATATTCGGAAGGAGCTAGACACCACCGTGGGAGCAGGGCTGGGGCGGGAGAGTGCTAGAGCTCTGTCTGGTCAAGTTGCATGGAATCAATTTCAATCCGTTACCCCCGAGGATGTGGACAGGCTGCTTGGACGCGTGAAACCAACCACCTGTCTCCTTGATCCTTGCCCATCCTGGCTAATAAAAGCAAGCCGGGAAGGGCTGGGCGATGGGCTCTGCGGGGTGGTGAATGCTTCCCTCTGTGAGGGAACATTCCCAGATCCGCTGAAAGAAGCGGTCATTAAACCGCTTCTTAAAAAACCATCTTTAGACCCGGCCAGTATGGCCAACTATCGCCCAGTCTCAAATCTTCCATTCTTGGGCAAGGTGATTGAGCGCGTGGTTGCTGAACAACTCCAGGCACGCCTGGAGGATGCGGACCATTTGGATCCCTTCCAATCAGGATTCAGGCCTCATCATGGGACTGAAACTGCCTTGGTCGCGCTGGTTGATGATCTCCGGCGAGCTAGGGACAAAGGTGAGAGTTGTTTCCTGGTTCTGCTGGATCTCTCAGCGGCCTTTGATACAATCGACCATAACATCCTTCTGGACCGTCTAGAGGGGCTGGGAGCTGGGGGCACTGTTATGCAGTGGTTTCGCTCTTTCCTCCTGGGCCGTGTTCAGAAAGTGGTGGTGGGGGATGAGTGTTCAGACCCCTGGGCCCTCACTTGCGGGGTGCCTCAGGGTTCCGTCCTCTCCCCCATGCTTTTTAACATCTATATGAAGCCACTGGGAGAGATCATCAGGGGGTTTGGACTGGGTGTCCATCAATATGCAGATGATACCCAGCTCTACCTCTCTTTCAAATCAGAACCAGTGAAGGCGGTGAAGGTCCTGTGTGAGTGCCTGGAGGCAGTTGGAGGATGGATGGCGGCTAATGGATTGAGGTTGAATCCTGACAAGACAGAAGTACTGTTTTTGGGGGACAGGGGGCGGGCTGGTGTGGAGGACTCCCTGGTCCTGAATGGGGTAACTGTGCCCCTGAAGGACCAGGTGCGCAGCCTGGGAGTCATTCTGGACTCACAGCTGTCCATGGAGGCGCAGGTCAATTCTGTGTCCAGGGCAGCTGTCTACCAACTCCACCTGGTACGCAGGCTGAGACCCTACCTGCCCGCGGACTGTCTCGCCAGAGTGGTGCATGCTCTGGTTATCTCCCGCTTGGACTACTGCAATGCGCTCTACGTGGGGCTACCTTTGAAGGTGACTCGGAAACTACAACTAATCCAGAATGCGGCAGCTAGACTGGTGACTGGGGGCGGCCGCCGAGACCATATAACACCGGTCTTGAAAGACCTACATTGGCTCCCAGTACGTTTCCGAGCACAATTCAAAGTGCTGGTGTTGACCTTTAAAGCCCTAAACGGCCTCGGCCCAGTATACCTGAAGGAGCGTCTCCGCCCCCATCGTTCTGCCCGGATGCTGAGGTCCAGCGCCGAGGGCCTTCTGGCGGTTCCCTCATTGCGAGAAGCAAAGCTACAGGGAACCAGGCAGAGGGCCTTCTCGGTAGTGGCGCCTGCCCTGTGGAACGCCCTCCCATCAGATGTCAAAGCGATAAATAACTACCTGACATTCAGAAGGCATCTTAAGGCAGCCCTGTTCAGGGAAGTTTTTAATCTGTGATATTTTAGTGTATTTTTGGTTTCTATGGAAGCCGCCCAGAGTGGCTGGGGAAACCCAGCCAGATGGGCGGGGTACAAATAATAAATTATTATTATTATTATTATTATAATGGAGGCCGAGAAGTAAGACTTCTTAGCAGCCTTCACCGCCATCTCGTAGGTTTTCATAAAAGCCCTATAAGATGTTCTTGAGACTCCGTCACGGGCACCCCGCCATACTCGCTCTAGCCGTCTGAGGTCCCGCTTCATTTTCCGGAGCTCCTTGGTAAACCAGGGAGCCCGGTTTCTGCGGGGTCGCAGAGGGTGCTTCGGTGCGATCTCATCGATGGCTGGCAGGAGCTGGATATTCCAGCCCTCAACAAGCTCAGTCAATGAGTCGCCAGGGGGAGCAAGGTCCCGCAAGGCTTGGCGGAATCTATCAGGGTCCATCAGCCTCTGTGGGTGAGCCCAAATCGGCTCGCCACCTAAGCAGGGTGGGGGTGGAAAATCAATCCTGGCTTTCAGAGCGTAGTGATCAGACCATGGCACCTTCATCGAAGGAAACATGATCACATCTATACCTACACCAAAGATCAAATCCAGCGTGTGGCCTGCTTGATGTGTGGGGCCCGAAACAAACTGGGAGAGCCCTAGTGTCGCCATGGAAGACACCAGGTCCAGAGCCTGTGAGGAGGGAGTGGCATCAGCATGGATGTTGAAGTCCCCCAATACCAATAGGTTAGGGAACTCCAAGGCCCAGCCGGCCACCGCCTCCAATAGGCCTGACAGGGTGGCTGCTGGTGCGCTAGGTGGCCGGTACACCAGCCAGACAGCCAAGCTCTCCTCGGAGCCCCACACTAGGCCAACACATTCAATGCCGGGGATCGATGGTGATGGTAGAGCCCTGAAAGGACAATCTTCCCGGATTAATAATGCCACCCCTCCCCCCCGGCCCACAGTCCGTGACTGGTGGAGGACGGAGAAACCCGGGGGCGCCATCTCTTGTAAGGTAACTGTTGCCCCTTCGCGCACCCAGGTCTCCATCACACAAGCCAGGTCGACCCCCTGCGAGATAAAGAAATCTCGCAGGTTGGCGGTTTTGTTTTTTTTTTATAATATTTTTTATTACGTTTCTTTCCAAATTTTATGCATTACAAACAAGAAGTTTACAAGAAACCATTTTTTTTTTTTTTAACAAAAATCCCAAATTGGACTTCCCCACCCCTTCCGATTCTGCGTTCTTTATATTAACAATGTCAGCAATTTGTTACCTTATGTCATACCTTATTGTAACTTTTACATGTTATGTATCTATATTCAATGTATTATGTCAAAATTTTTATACCTTTAAAATAAACGTAACATGTTCAATTTCATATTATCTCCTTTTCTCTTTTATCACTTAGTTTACTATTTACTTAATCATAATTGCTAAAGCGTATCATTTTCAAATCATGCACCGTCTTAAGATTCATACAGTTTGTAATACTTTTGCAAGTAGTCTTTAAACTTTTTCCAGTCCACCTCAATTGTTTCTACATCCAAATCTCGGATTCTGCCGGTCAGTTCAGCTATCTCCATGTAGTCCATCAACTGCGTCTGCCATTCCTCCAGCGTGGGTAAATCTTGTGTCTTCCAGTTCTTTGCGATGAGTATTCTTGCTGCTGTACTAGCATACATAAACAAAGTTCTGTCCTTCTTTAACACTTTCTGGTCTACCATGCCCAACAGGAAGGCCTCTGGTTTCTTGGGAAAGGTATACCTAAATACCTTTTTCAACTCATTGTAAATCATTTCCCAGAAAGCCTTAACCTTTGGGCATGTCCACCAGAGGTGAAAGAAAGTCCCCTCTGCTTCCTTACACTTCCAACATTTATTGTCAGACAGGTGATGTATCTTAGCTAACTTGACTGGGGTCATGTACCACCGGTATATCATTTTCATAATGTTTTCCTTCAAGGCCGTACTGGCCGTGAATTTCATTCCGGTGTTCCATAACCTTTCCCAGTCTTCAAACATAATGTTGTGTCCAACATCCTGTGCCCATTTAATCATAGCAGATTTAACTGTCTCATCCTGTAAATTCCACATAAGCAGCAAGTTATACATTCTAGATAACAGCTTTGTCTTTGGTTCTAACAATTCTGTCTCTAGTTTCGACTTTTCCACCTGGAAACCAACTTTTTTGTCCATTTTGAAAACCTCTTGAATTTGAGCATAATGTAGCCAATCTCGCACCCAGGTTGGCGGTTTTGTTGCCTATAGACCTGGCATTGCACAGCACCAGTGACGGAGGTGAGTAATCCTTGCTCGCCCTACCCTCGTCCCTCGGGATGGGGCGCAGATTGGAAGGGGTACGAGCATATCTGTATCTCGATCCCCTTCGCCTATAACATCTGCCCCCACCGCCATACCTCCCTCGCCCCTCCACGGTAGCAATCCCAAGCCTCATAGTAGCCTCCATTGATGGCAATTAATGTTATTCTTTCGCAGCCTAAAACAATAAAACCTTAAAACAATAAAAACAAAAAACAAAACAACCCAGAAAACAATAAAACAATACAAATAAAAACTGCAAAAATTACAAATTCATCAAAATCTAACAAATTCTCAAGCCCACCCAAACATCCATCCCACCCCCATATATAAAAATCTAAAGGGAAAGGAACATTTTAAAACATGTTAAAAAGAACTCTGCACCCCTCCGGGTCCTCCTGGGCAGGAGCAGCATCAGTGGCAACAACCGTCCCTGTGAGGCCCCACCTGGGCCAGATAGTGGCAGGAGCAGTCCTTGTGAGGCTTCAGGCCCCGCCCTGGGCCAGGTGGAAGTGGCAAGAGCAGGGCCCTCAGACACTCACAGGGGAGTCCTCCTGGGCAGCAGAGCAGTCCTTTTGAGGCTTCAGGCCCCGCCCCAGGCCAGATGGTAAGTGGCAAGAGCAGGGCCCTCAGACACTCACAGGGGAGTCCTCCTGGGCAGCAGAGCAGTCCTTTTGAGGCTTCAGGCCCCGCCCCAGGCCAGATGGTAAGTGGCAAGAGCAGGGCCCTCAGACACTCACAGGGGAGTCCTCCTGGGCAGCAGAGCAGTCCTTTTGAGGCTTCAGGCCCCACCCCAGGCCAGATGGTAAGTGGCAGGAAGGAGCAGGGCCCTCAGACATTCACAGGGGAGTCCTCCTGGGCAGCAGAGCAGTCCTTTTGAGGCTTCAGGCCCCGCCCCAGGCCAGATGGTAAGTGGCAAGAGCAGGGCCCTCAGGCACTCACAGGGGAGTCCTCCTGGGCAGCCGAGCAGTCCTTTTGAGGCTTCAGGCCCCACCCCAGGCCAGATGGTAAGTGGCAAGAGCAGGGCCCTCAGACACTCACAGGGGAGTCCTCCTGGGCAGCAGAGCAGTCCTTTTGAGGCTTCAGGCCCCACCCCAGGCCAGATGGTAAGTGGCAAGAGCAGGGCCCTCAGACACTCACAGGGGAGTCCTCCTGGGCAGCCGAGCAGTCTTTATGCAAAAATTTTATAATCAGCATTAAGGAAAGATATGGGGCGGTAGTTCTTAAGCTGTGTCTTCTCAGACACTGTTTTCGGTATAAGTGTGATATATGCTTCCTTCCATGACTCTGGTGCCCTTTTCCCTTCCAATATTTCATTACAAACTTCTTTTAATGGCTGTACTAACCATTCTTTCAGGGATCTATAATATCTTGAGGTCAAACCATCCGGTCCTGGAGATTTGCCCAATTGCATGTTCTGGATGGCCCCTTCTACCTCCTGCTCCGTTATTTTGTAGTTCAACATTACCGTATTTTTCGCTCTATAACACGCACCTGACCATAACACGCACATCGTTTTTAGAGGAGTAAAACAAGGGGAAAAAATTCTGAATGAAACAGTGGATGTATCATTTTTGTGCCTCATGCTGTGGCCACAGACATGTGATCTGATGGTGAGCTTGGGGTAGCCCAATGCAAAAATCCTGAGGATCCATGTGGATCCATGCTTTGTAACCACATTTTTGCTCCACTGCAGCCCCAGGCAACAGTGGGTGCGTGATTTGTTTGGTGCAGGCTGCAGCCATGGACATGCTATGTGATCTGATGGTGAATTTGGGGTGACCCAATGCAAAGATCCTGAGGATCCATGTGGATCCATGCTTTGTAACCACGTTTTTGCACCACTGCAGCCCCAGGCAACAGTGGGTGTGTGATTTGTTTGGTGCAGGCTGCAGCCATGGACATGTAATGTGATCTGATGGTGAATTTGGGGTGACCCAATGCAAAGATCCTGAGGATCCATGTGGATCCATGCTTTGTAACCACGTTTTTGCACCACTGCAGCCCCAGGCAACAGTGGGTGCGTGATTTGTTTGGTGCAGGCTGCAGCCATGGACATGCTATGTGATCTGATGGTGAATTTGGGGTGACCCAATGCAAAGATCCTGAGGATCCATGTGGATTCATGCTTTGTAACCACGTTTTTGCACCACTGCAGCCCCAGGCAACAGTGGGTGTGTGATTTGTTTGGTGCAGGCTGCAGACATGGACATGCTATGTGATCTGATGGTGAATTTGGGGTGACCCAATGCAAAGATCCTGAGGATCCATGTGGATTCATGCTTTGTAACCACGTTTTTGCACCACTGCAGCCCCAGGCAACAGTGGGTGTGTGATTTGTTTGGTGCAGGCTGCAGACATGGACATGCTATGTGATCTGATGGTGAATTTGGGGTGACCCAATGCAAAGATCCTGAGGATCCATGTGGATCCATGCTTTGTAACCACGTTTTTGCACCAGTGTGCAGAGAAGCAGCTGGCTAAGAATGCAGGAGAGGGGTATAACGGGAGGGAGGAAAGGAAGGCAAAAGTCCCCCCCACACACACACACCCAAGCCAGCCCCCCCTCTCTCCCACCTCCATGTTTTCCCTAAAATGCTTCCCTGGACGCAGCACTACCGGAGGACGGAGATCCTTTCCTTTCCCCTCTGCTTGCCTGGAGGGAAGGGGTTGCCTGGAGGGGAGGGGATTTCCCTGCTCTTTGTTCCGTTTGAGCAAACAGCAACCGAAACAGAAGTGAGTGGGCAGTAAGACCCTGAGGCAGAATGCAGGAAAGCAACAGCTTCCTCTCTCACGGAGCTCCCTCCTCCCTTCTCCCTGACGCGTGCGATTGGATTTTTGTCTGATTTTTCCTCTGCGCTTGGGAGGGTCGGCTCCAGGGACCCCCCACATTCGCTCAATAACACGCACAGACATTTCCCCTTACTTTTTAGGAGAAAAAATCTGCGTGTTATAGAGAGAAAAGTACGGTAGTTTGTTTTCTTGAGAGATTTTTTGTAGTCCATTTGTTTTCAAAAATCGGTCAATGTCCATTTCTTTCTGCGTCTCCTGTGTATATAATTGTTTAAAGTACCTCTGGAAGCACTTTCTAATTTCCACTGGATTCTGTATATTCTTTCCTTCCACTTCTAAATTCGTAATAGTATTAAGTTTTTGTCTTTTTTTAATTTGCCAAGCCAGCAGTTTCCCACATTTGTTTGCCGATTCAAATGTCTTTTGTCTCATCTGTTTAATTTTCCATTCTATTTCCTGGTTCATCATTTTCATATATTGTACTTGATATAACTTTATCTCTTTCAGGATCTCCTGCGACTTTAGTTTCACTCTCAATTTCTTCTCTCCTTCCTTTATTTTCTCCAAAATCTTGTCTTTTTTCTCATTTTGAACTCTCTTCTTAATTGCATTCTGTTGTATCAGAAATCCTCTCATAACCGCTTTACTTGCGTCCCAGATTACTCTTTTTTCAGTAGTGGTGTTCATATTTATCTCAAAATAATCTCTCAAGGTTTTTTGGGCCTTCTTAGTCACTTATTCGTTCCTAAACAAAGTGTCATTCATCCTCCATCTAAAGGAACCAGTTGGTGTTAGTTTCATTTCCATCTTCACAGCATTATGATCGGAGTAAGTTTTAGGGCAAATTTCCACTTTTCTAATCTTCAGAGCCAACCCTCTAGTTACCCAAATTTGGTCAATTCTTGTCCATGTCATTTTGGCCTCAGAGAAGAAAGTTCCCTCTCTTCCCAAAGGGTTCTTCATTCTCCAGATGTCAACTAAATCCATATTGTCAGTCATATCAAAAAAAGTTTTTGGTAGTCTATCATCCTTGGTAACTACCTGTCTCAGTGCCTTGTCCATATTTGTAGACACCACTCCATTCATGTCCCCCGTCAAAATCATATTGTAATCCATATAGTCCATCAGAGTTTCATGTAACTTCTTGTAAAATTCCGATTTTCGCTCATTTGGTGCGTAAATGCCTACTATCAAAAATTTCTCTCCTTGTGATTGAATTTCAATTGCAACAAATCTTCCTTGGTCATCTTTAAATATAAATTTCGATGATAGGCTCTCCTTTACATAAAGGAGTACTCCTCTTTTTTTGACTTTATCTGATGAAATAAATTCTTGGCCCAATCTTTTGTTACTCAATATCTTCCTGTGTAGCCTTGTCACATGTGTTTCTTGCAAACAAATCAAGTCCAATTGTTCTTTTTTCAATAAATGAAAGACTCTCCGCCTTTTTTCTGGGGAGTTCAGTCCATTCACATTCCAGCTTAATACTTGCAGTGCCATGATGTAATTACTCTGATTTTCCTCCAACTGCACCCAATGCCTGCTCTTCTTCTGTTGGTAGTGTCGGTGTCACTAGGCGGTCCAGTCCAAAAGGTAGTGTTGCAATGTCCACTATTCCTCTTTTTGGTGATCTTCTGTCCAATGCTCTTTGCTCTAATCCTCTGTCTGGTGATCTTCTGTCCAGTGCTCTTGACTCTTTTCCAAGTTCCTTCTGCAGATCTTCCTCGTAGTTATTCAAAAACTTTGCTTTATCTTCTACTGATCTTATTTTTATTTTCCTTCCTTTAAAACTGAAGGATAGGCCTTGGGGAAATTCCCACCTAAAGATGATTTTGTTCCTTCTCAGCAGGGCAACCAAGTCTCCGTAATTCAGAGTGGGACCTCCCTTTTCCCCACTGTCTCTCTAGGACACCTGGCTCACAACAAGGCCAGCTTGTCTTCCCAATGTTCCTGTAAGTGAGGAGAAAATGCTTGCCATTTCTGTTTGCCACTGAGCAGTGCTTTGGAGTCACAAGACTCTGTTCACATTCCATACTGTTGGAAGTCTCACGGGAGACGGATGGGATGTTAGTGGTTTCCTGTTCCTTTGTTCCTTTGTTGTTCAGTTGCTCTCTGCTCTCACAGAGAGAGGATGTATTTTTCTGCCTGCGTAGCTAGATAATAAAACTCCTAGCAATGTAGCCCAAACCTCTCGTCTCTTCCCTGTGCTGGAAACTCTGCTGAATGGGGAATGTGCCTGGAGCCTTATCAGAGGCTCAGGTCGTCAATCACGTGGAGGCGATTCCGGAAGATGAGCTTTATCAGCTCGGTCGAACGGAGATCCCCAGAGGAACTACCAGGGAAGAAGTTTCCTTGAACTCGGTGCAATGAGTTCTGGGCAGACCTGCAGAATTCTCCAGTTCTAGGATTCTTCGACACCCCAGATCACTCTGTATCTGGGAAGGGACTGCAGCAGAGCTGTGAAGTCAAGGAGGGGGAGAAGAGGAGACAAGAAGACCAAGTTTTCTCTTGGCTAAAAACCAAACAAACACCCCAGAAGGAGCAGGAAAGGCCCAGAGGGGGAGAGGCTCTGCAAGGACATTCCCCTGGCAGGCCTTTTCCTCGCCAGGCTCTCCGGGCACCAGATAGGCTTTCATTTTGATGCCAAGGACATCCTGAAAGGACTTAGACCAGTCATGATGTGAAGGAGGTATTGAGGGAATAAATCATAATTTGGGTCAGCGCCCCTCCTCCTCCTGTGCATCTGGCCAGAGCCATGGCTGCTTTCCTGAGGCCCTTCCTCTGCTTCTGCCCCCATGGAGGGGCCCTGATGGGAGGCCGTGGGGGCTGCAGACAGGCCAGCCCTTCAAGAGCAAAAGGGGGCCATCTTGGAGGGGGGTAGGCATAATATTAAGCCTTACTGAGAGAGTCCGAGATCCCCCGATTCTCCTCCATGACTTCCTTATGGAGGGCTCTCTGGTCAGGATCCAGCAATGCCCATTCCACGTCTGTGAAATGGAAGGCTACATCTTCAAAGCACACTGGACCCTAAAAGAAAAAGGTTAGATAACATAAAGATGAACTGTTACGCTTTGTTGTTTTCTGCCTCTTCATTGATGTTCTGTATTAATTGGATTCTTTTTCTGCACATTTTATGGATGCATATTTTGATGTGTTAATGGAATTATTCATTGTGTATTTTAATGAGGGGCATTAAGAAACTGGTGTTCTTCAAATCATTCTTCAAATCCTGTGCACAAACATTCCCGTTTGCCACATGGAAGGATCCCTTCTTCTGTCCCTCTGTGCTGTTCTTGCCGGGTGGGGAGTGTTGGGATCCCAGAATGCTGTGTGAGATACTAAGTCTGCAGGCTTGAGTCGGCTAGCTGATGCAACTGGCTGATGCAATCGGCCTGCAATTCATTCTGTGCAAGTGCAGGGTCAGAATGATGTGGGTCAGAATAATGTGCTGTCAGTTGAGCAGTACATGTGAAAAGGATCTAGGAGTCTTGGTTGGCCACAAACTTGACATGAGCCAACAGTGTGACGCGGCAGCTAAAAAAGCCAATGCAATTCTGGGCTGCATCAATAGGAGTATAGCATCTAGATCAAGGGAAGTAATAGTGCCACTGTATTCTGCTCTGGTCAGACCTCACCTGGAGTACTGTGTCCAGTTCTGGGCACCACAGTTCAAGGAAGACACTGAGAAACTGGAACGTGTCCAGAGGAGGGCAACCAAAATGGTCAAAGGCCTGGAAACGATGCCTTATGAGGAACGGCTAAGGGAGCTGGGCATGTTTAGCCTGGAGAAGAGGAGGTTAAGGGGTGATACGATAGCCATGTTCAAATATATAAAAGGATGTCATATAGAGGAGGGAGAAAGGTTGTTTTCTGCTGCTCCAGAGAAGCGGACATGGAGCAATAGATCCAAACTACAAGAAAGAAGATTCCACCTAAACATTAGGAACAACTTCCTGACAGTAGAGCTGTTCGACAGTGGAATTTGCTGCCAAGGAGTGTGGTGGAGTCTCCTTCTTTGGAGGTCTTTAAGCAGAGGCTTGACAACCATATGTCAGGAGTGCTCTGATGGTGTTTCCTGCTTGGCAGGGGGTTGGACTCGATGGCCCTTGTGGTCTCTTCCAACTCTATGATTCTATGATTGGCTGTCCTTGGTTAAAAAGGGAAACCTGTCCAGAAGTAAAGGTGGTGGTGCAGAGGAGTGTGGTCAAAGAGAGTCTTCCTCTTTGCCTTAAGGTGCAGCCAGGTACTCCGTTTGACTGTATAAACTGCTCCTGTATTATAGCCTGTAGATATTTGTGTATATATAGCTCACAATAAATATACTGCACTGAAGAACCAGGAACTCTAAGCATTTCTGCTAAAGCACCACAAAGATTTCGCGACAGGGAGGACCCTCCTGAAGCCCTATAAACATCTTCAAGGTGCGCAGGGGAATGAGAGGGGAAAACCCCATTGTGGGACTGATGGGGTGAATCCTGGCCACTCTTTGGTATGGGGTGTGAACTGCTTAGAAGCCTATTTGAGCCTTCAACCCTCCTTCCTTGGCGGTTCCTTCCACCATTCCTCTGTGTCCACCAGTCCATGACATCCTCTCTCCCCACATGGCCCCTTCCTCCTACCTGCTCTGGGTCCACAGGGGCAGCTTCCCCTCCGCCACCAAGAAAAGATGGACAAGCAGGTCTTGCTGGCCTCGTTCCGTCTCCTGCGAGAGAAGAAGGTAAGTGGGAAGCCAAGAGCGCATGCTTCACTCCGAAGGAAAACTACAGGTGCGCCTTCAAACAAGTAGGAGTTGCCACCTAAATGTGGACGTTTGTACCCATTTGACATACTAGTTGTGCAAAAATACATCTCCCTTTCTCTGGGCTCTTGGCCCCTGTGAATTCTCCAATAAGATGAAAAGAATTCACAGATTAGTTTCAAAATCCACAACTTGTGAGCAGACAGAGAAAGAACTCCTTCCTCCTTACCCAGAGGCCTCCCTCTGGAGTCCAAGGGAGTCTTTTCTATCTCAGAGGAATCCGGACCTATTTCTGCTAACAGATCCTTCCCCTGAAAGAGCAACAAGGATTCAAAAAAAGTAGATTAGAAATGGAATGGCTTTGGACGCAAACAATTTAGGGCTATCCAATATCATTCCTTGGATGCTTTCCAAAAAAGGATGGGCCATTAGGAAATGATTTGGGAATATTCTCCCTCCTCTTTGGAGCCCCTGGGGAGTATCCAGAGGAAAGTCTCTCTCACCTGCTGCTCTGCCTGCTTCCTCTCCTCTGCCTGACTCAGGAGGAAACCTTCGGCCAGAGCCACTGCCTGGGAACTGGTCTCCGCTCCGCATTCCCTCACCCAGATCTCCACCTCCAGAGGAAGGACAGCCAGGAACTGCTCCAAGATCACCAGGTCCAACATCTGAGCTTTCGTGTGCCTTTCTGGCTTCAGCCATTGACAGCAAAGGTGGTAGAGTTGGCTGCAAACCTCTCGGGGTCCTTTGGCCTCCTGGTAGAAGAACTGACTGAGCTGCTGACTCTGCACCTCTGAGCAAAGGGTGTCCTCCTCACCCAGGATCTTCTGCACGGAGTCTTCATGGAATCCCCCATTGCTCTCAGTTTCCATGGCAAGGCCTCTTCCTGCTTCAGGGCCAGCTGAGTCTTGCTCATCCATCTCTATTCTCTTGACACCTCCAGGAGATCGGAAGGAGTCCCTAGGTCTTCTGCCAAGTTCTGCCTGTCCTACTGAGAGGTGCCAGAGAATCCTGTAAAGCAAATGCATTCTTCTACTACAAGATTGATACACAGTCAGGAGAAGAGAAATGTTCCCTGGGCCAGCATGGATGAGTCTGAATCACAGCCCAGACTCGGAGTTCAAGCACCATATTCCCATATTCTTAAGGCAGACTTCTGTCTTTGTTCTGAGGGCAACTCTCTCCCCCTTCAGAAGCATGGCTGCCTCCCACTGGGGGGCCTGGAGCCATCGCTAGCCCTCTGCTCCTCCCTGAATGGGCCTCATCCTCTTCTCAAGCCATCTCTTCCTCCTGTGGCAGGGAGTTCCATGGGTCTAACTGCGCACTGCGAGATGAAAGGACTTTGTTTAGCACAGAGGCCAAGTTTTTATTTCTGCCTCCAGATGTTTCCATCTGGCTGCCACCTGGGCTGATTCCTCAGTCCCATCAGGGTTCCTCTGCAGGCCCTTTTCTTCCTGACTCAGTGACCCCTCCCCAAAGGAGCAAGAGGAGTTGCAGACCTCCTGCTACTTGCAGCCTCCCTGGCTTTGCAGAGAGAAGGAGGGCAGAACCTCTTAGCGCTGGCTTGGGGATCCCCTTGCAGGAGCTGAGCAGAATCCCCACGGATCCGTCCCCTGGAGCCCTGGGTCACCCCGCCCCACTTCTCCCCAATGCACCCTAGGGCAGAAAAGAGAGGAAAATCACCAGATGCCAGAAGGGAAACTAAGGCAGCTCCTGCAGAGGAAATGAAAGCCCCTCCCCCTCTTGCAGGGAGGATCCTGGGAAGGAGGAAGGGGCATTTGCTTGGGAGGACCTTGTCCCCCCCTTATTCCCTGTCCTCTCTAGGAATGCAGCTCAGTCCTTTTAACCCTTGCTAGGAGGAGCAAACCAAGCTCACATTCTCTCTGTCAGACTCTTCCAGAAATGAACCCGAACAAGGCAGGAGAGCTCAGTGGGTAGAGCACGAGTCCTGCTTGGCAGGGGGTTGGACTCGATGGCCCTTGTGGTCTATTCCAACTCTATGATTCTATGAGTCTCTTTGATCTCAGGCCCCTGGGTTCAAGCCCCAGGCTGGGCAGATTTCTTCCGGGCCGGGGATGGGCTAGATGACTTTGGGGGTCCCTCATCATGACTCCCTGGCCCTCATGGCTGTTCTTCTGAGCCCTTGCAAAGCGGAGCTCGCCCTGCTCCCTTCTCTCTCTCAGGAGCCAGGGCCCCAGAGGGGTCTTCTTTGGGGGACCCCCCATCTCCCCAAGGCCACTCACCGGATCCCAGAAGGCGCCCCCAGGCAGCACTTGCGGAGCAGAGAGACAAAAGCCCTGATGGGGGCGGAGCTTTTCCTCTAGGGAGCCTCCTCCCTTTATTCCTCTCTAGGAAGCCAGCTTGGTGCCCCTTAACCCTTTTGCTGGTCCCTCTCTCCCTGCGGAGGAGCCCCGGGCGTGGCGCAGGCGCAGAGCTGCTCCCTCGGGGGACTTTGGGGGCCTGGCGAGCTTCTCCCTCCGCGGGGAACAGATTTCTGTACATCTCAAGAGCAACAAGAATGTATTCCTTCCCACCCTTTGCTTGAGAAGTAAAACTCTGCAAGTGTTTGGCTCCAGGGTCCCTTGAGAGAGAGTTGGTTCCGACTCTCTGAGCAAAGAGGAAGGAAAAGGGGGTCCTGCATGACCCCCTTTTCTAGGGGTGGGGGAGAGGGATTGGGCTCCAGGTCAAGAGAGCACCTTGTATCCTGGCACTGAAAAGACACCCTCCCGACACACACACACTTTGTGGCATCTCCTTTTGGCAAAGGGTCAAAACATAGTTCCAACTTGAAAACCACCTCCAGGACCAGGCACCCTCAATGGGCTTTGCACTACAACTCCCAACCGGGCCTGCCAGCAGAAGGCAGGGGGGATGGAAACAGCCGTCCAAAAGGTCCAGCCAGCTCCAGAGGCGACCCAAGGCTGCTCTCCAACGGGCGCTGCTCCAGGCATCTGAGTTGCCCAGTTCAAGGGACCTGGCAGGACAAAGAACCGGGGTTCCTGAATTGCAGGGGTTGGACTAGATGAGCCTGGAGTGTCCTCTTCCAGGATTCCTCATCTGGCTGCCAATGCCACGGCTGGAATGTCTCCCAAAACTGCCCCCCCCCCTTTCACAAGCAGCTCTTTCCCCCCTGTGTCTTAAACTACCCTTTGACTGGCAACCATCTCCAATCTCCTTGCTGGACAATCCCAACCAAAGATGCATTAGATTCTCTGAAATCTACTCAGGAGTCCTGTAGTGATTTCATGCTCTTTATTGCAGCTTGTAAAACAGTGATTTAATTGCCCCCAACCCTCAGGCTGTTATATACATTATTTACAGAATTAGTCCCGTCTGATTGGCTGATTCTGCTTCCCTCCTGGAGCCTGATTGGTCTTTTCCTGCAGGCCAATCGGTTGTTGCATTCTAGGATCCTACCAGCCTAATAGGCTGATTAACTACTTCATGGAGCCTGATTGGTCTTTCCCTGCAGGCCAATCAGTTGTTGCATTTTAGGATCCTACTTGCCTATTGTTCTAGGATCCAAGCTTAGTACATAAGCCCCCTCCCCTCTACGTTCCTGTTGCGCCCAGAAGGTTAGCATTCCTACTCGTTGAGATATGCCGGTCACCTACGTATGCCTTGTGGTCTTGGGTGTCTCAGTAGGGGTTCCTGGTTCTGGCTCTTGTTCCAGGGCTGCCGGATGTGACGGGGTCGTAGGGTTGGACGCCGCTGGTCCACTTGGTTGTGGTTCTGGTTCCTGTGGCTGCTCGGCCTCGGTCACTTCTGGACTTCCTAGTTCTGCCTCCCTTACCCGCTGCTCCTGCGGGTTTTCCTTAAAACAGGGTGGGGGGTTGAGAGGGCTTAGTCTTCCAAACAACCCTTTATCCATTAGATAGTAGACAAGCTTCCCAGTATAAGGAGAGGAAAGCAGACCCCTGAGCCCACCCCCCACAAATTCTGCCCGCATGCCTTGAGGCCCCAAGATGGGCGGAGGAAGGCCTGGAGGGCAGCTGCTGGCTGGGACTTTGATTGGGGCAGGGTGGGGGCACAGGGAGAGGGAGACAGGAAGACCGGCCAGGGGGTGGCACTGGGGGGATTTATTCACATTGATTTTCTATCCAAACCAGGCCTGGGCCTGGGCCAGCTTGCCAAAAATCTTAGACCCCACCAGGGAGGCGAGGACATGGCTGACCATTGGCACCGGTTATGCATGAGCCGTAAGGGCCTTGTTTATGATACATTTGTAGTCTGCGCAGTTGTGGACTGAGCCATTGGGCTTGACGGGTGTGATGACTGGGGTTTCTCAGGGGGCATTAGGCACGGGCTAGAGCCCTCCTTGCTCCACAAGCCAGTCTAATTCCACTCCCAGCCACTCCGCTCAAACCTTTGCTAAAATCCTCCTCTCCTCCCTCCTCTCCGTCTCAGAGGCTGGGCTTTCTGTCTCATCTCAAGAACTGCCAAAGCGCCCGCAATTGCCTCTTATCTCCCACCCAAACCGTCCACATCAATCCTAAGCGTCTCCTGTTCTGATTTCCATTTTTTGTCTTCTTTTCCAGCTTTTCAGACTTCACCTCCCTTCCTTTCATGGAGACATCTAGTGCTTCTGTTTCCTTTGTCAGTGTCTCTACTTTAGTGGTCAAATTTGTCTCCATTTAATGATTTTTATCAATTCGGGCTAATAGCTTCTCCAAATTTAACACAGGCCTGGTGTTAACTGTTTTTGAACTGCCATATTCAAAATCTCCCTCTCCCTGTTTTCCAGCAGCACCTTATCAGTTTGTCAAGGCCACAGAATAACTCTTTCCCAAGAGATCCTGTTTCCTGCATTTTTCCAGCCCTCCCTCTTCCTTCCAGCCTGATACCCAACACACATAATATGTTTAACATAAAATCCAATTTCTTAAATTAAGATTCGAATTAAACAAATGAACCAAATAATTACTTTAAAAGAAGAACCATAAAAAAGAAAAAAAGAATGTTCAAGAGGACATAGCAATTTAGATGTCCAGATAAGAGTGGTTGTCTTGCAGGAATCCAATTCTCTTTAAGTGGCTCAGAGTAGAAGAAATATTTTTCTTCAAAGAGAAAAAAACTTGTCAAAACCTGTCTTGATTTTAGCTTTTTCAGCCAGCTCTAGGTACCTTTAAGAGCTCCAATTCTATTTTTAAAAAGAACTTTAAAAATGAGACCAGACTTTCATAAATCCCTCCGATCACACTCTTGGCATTTAAATGGTTTCTGCCCTGTAAGAATTCTCTAATGGGAAGTGTGTTGGGAGCTCTGACGGAAGCTTTTTCCACATTCCAGGCACTGATAGGGTTCTCCCCTGTATGAATTCTTTGATGGGAAGTGAAACTGCAGTTTTGACTGAAGCTCTTTCCATATTCCACGCACTGATAGGGTTCTCCCCTGTATGAATCCTTCCCCCCCCCCAAAAAAATTAATTTTTATTAACAGGCCAATCAAATCACATTAATTCCAAATCACATTAATTCCAAATTACACAGCCAAATTTTTAAATTTTTTGTTGGGGGTACCCATGCTTCGAGCTCAGAAAGGGTTCCAAACATCTCTCTTGCTGCTGCTTTAATGTACACAGTTCTGTATTCACATTTCTGTTCAATCTTCACTTTGTTATTTTCCTCATCTTCTTGTTGTTATTATTATCATGTATTCCTTTTTGTGATCTCTGATAGTCTCCACAAGCGGGTTGAAAACAAACGTTATATCCTGTGTGGGTTTTGCACTCCTCCAAGAGCCATATCAAGAAAGACAGACGCCATTTCCACACCTCCGTACAAAGCATTCCCAAAGTCTGTCCGTTAACTTCCACAGGCCAGCCAGTCTTCCTCAATTTTCTCAGGGGGCCCTGCCAGGTCAAACTCACAGTCCGATATAATAACAAACCATGGTCCTCCTCCCCCTCGATCTTCCTGTGGCCGGGCCTGCCGTAACAAATCTCTTTATAACTGCGTCACAAAGAGCTTCCATTCCTTTCCCGATGTTCCCACTAGCCATGTCTTTGATTAGTAATTTATTTCCACGCAGTTCTTAATCATCCTGCTTGTAATCAGTAATTGCAACGGTTCTTTCTTGGGAGGAGGGTTGTTGGGTACTCACATAAGATAAAAAAAGAAGTTTTTCCTCCCCCCTTTTCAGCCCTGCTCCGACATACCAATCCTTTGATGAATCTTCTTCTTGATTTATTGTTGAATCCAGCCCGTCGCTCCACTTCACAGAGATCACTTTAATTAGCAGACTTAACTCCCGATCTTCGCTCAAAATATGTGCATTTGCTTCTTTCTAATTGTTTACTTTGAGCTCCTGCAACCAGGCGTGCAATCAGAGACAGCGTCCGGGAGAGCCGTGCCACACAAGGGCTGTGTGCCTAGTGCCCTCACCCCCTTCTTTCGGATCAGGGGGTGATTTATGGCAACTGCAGGCAAGGGCAGTGTTCCCCATTCCCTTGGGGTAACAAGTAAGGCTGCATACTCCGATATCAGCCTCTTAATTTCCTCGTGTGAGACGGAGAGATGGTATTGTCGGCCATCTTCCAATGAGCCCCTAGCGGCCCCCTCTCCCCTGTATGAATCCTTTGATGGGAAGTGAGATGGGCCCTCTGATTAAAGCTCTTTCCACATTCCAAGCACTGATAGGGTTTCTCCCCTGTATGAATCCTTTGATGGGAAGTGAGATGGGCACTCCGATTGAAGCTCTTTCCACATTCCATGCACTGATAGGGTTTTTCCCCTGTATGAATTCTTTGATGTGAAGTGAAACTGTGCTTTCTAGTGAAGCTCTTTCCACATTCCAGGCACTGATAGGGTTTTTCCCCTGTATGAATTCTTTGATGGGCAGTGAGATGGGAGCCCTGACTGAAGCTCTTTCCACATTCCATGCATTGATATGGTTGCTCTCCTGTATGAATTCTACGGTGGGCAGTGAGATTGTATCTGTGACTGAAGCTCTTTCCACATTCCACGCACTGAAAGGGTTTCTCCCCTGTATGAATTCTACGATGGGAAGTGAAACTGCGGTTTTGACTGAAGCTCTTTCCACATTCCATGCACTGATAGGGTTTTTCCCCTGTATGAATTCTACGATGGGAAGTGAGATCATGGCTGTGACTGAAGCTCTTTCCACACTCCAAGCAGAGATATGGTTTCTCCCCTGTATGAATTCTACGATGGGAAGTGAGATTGTGGTTGTGACTGAAGCTCTTTCCACACTCCAAACAGTGATATGGTTTCTCCCCTGTATGAATTCTACGATGGGAAGTGAGATTGTGGCTATGACTGAAGCTCTTTCCACATTCCACGCACTGATATGGTTTCTCCCCTGTATGAATTCTTTGATGGGACGTGAAACTGCGGTTTTGACTGAAGCTCTTTCCGCATTCCACGCACTGATAGGGTTGCTCCCCTGTATGGATCCTTTGATGGGAAGTGAGATGGGCACTCTGATTGAAGCTCTTTCCACATTCCACGCACTGATAGGGTTTCTCCCCTGTATGAATCCTTTGATGGGAAGTGAGCTTGGCCCTGTGATTGAAACTCTTTCCACATTCCAAGCACGGATAGGGTTTCTCCCCTGTATGAATCCTTTGATGAGAAGACAACTTTGCCCTCTGATTGAAACTCTTTCCACATTCCAAACACTGATAGGGTTTCTCCCCTGTATGAATCCTTTGATGGGAAGTGAGATGGGCACTCCGATTGAAGCTCTTTCCACATTCCACGCACTGATACGGTTTTTCCCCTGTATGAATTCTTTGATGGGCAGTGAGATGGGAGACCTGACTGAAGCTCTTTCCACATTCCAGGCACTGATATGGTTGCTCCCCTGTATGAATTCTACGGTGGGCAGTGAGACTGTACCTGTGACTGAACCTCTTTCCACATTCCAAGCACTGAAAGGGTTTCTCCCCTGTATGAATTCTTTGATGGGAGGAGAGAGAGGAGCTATCAGTGAAGCTCTTTCCACATTCCATGCACTGATAGGGTTTCTCCCCTGTATGAATTCTACGATGGGAAGTGAGATCGTGGCTGTGACTGAAGCTCTTTCCACATTCCAAGCAGTGATATGGTTTTTCCCCTGTATGAATTCTACGATGGGAAGTGAGATTGTGGCTGTGACTGAAGCTCTTTCCACACTCCAAGCAGTGATAGGGTTTCTCCCCTGTATGAATTCTACGATGGGAAGTGAGATGGGCACTCCGAGTGAAGCTCTTTCCACATTCCAAGCACTGATAGTGTTTCTTCTCAAGGGGATTTCTTTGATGGGAAGTGGAATGGGAGCTCTGACTGAAGCTCTCTCCACAGTCTGAATCCTGATTTGGCTCCTCCACTCTGTGGATTTCGTTGTGGTCTCCCTTGTTCTTCATTTCCAATTCATCACCACCTGAAACTAAGAGGCAAACGGATTAGAGTTTCGGGAAGAAGTGCAGTCCCAAATTATGGAACAATGCTAATTAATGCTTGGGACAGGGGAAGAACTGAAGGGAGTTAGATGTTATAATGTTCCTTTTGTTCTGTAAAAATGTCTAGTTTTGTATACAAATCAAGTTGAATATTATGTTTTCTCTCTCTAGTTTTTTTAAAGTACAGCTTAACCTGGTAACGTCATTTTGTTCAAATTTAAATATGGATCTGTACTATCTTCATAAATAAAATGTGCTTTTATTATTATAGAAATGGTGGCCAAAGTGGGAAAGTTCCCTGTCCAAAATTAAGATATACAGTGGTACCTCGGTTTATATACACTTCAGGTTACATACGCTTCAGGTTACAGACTCTGCTAACCCAGAAATAATGCTTCAGTTTAAGAACTTTGCTTCAGGATAAGAACAGAAATCATGCCCTGGCAGCGCGGCGGCAGCAGGAGACCCCATTAGCTAAAGTGGTGCTTCAGGTTAAAAACAGTTTCAGGTGAAGAACGGACCTCCGGAACTAATTAAGTACTTAACCCGAGGTACGACTGTATTCAGTATGCTAAGTTGTTCAATATGCAGTAATAAATCTAAACAAATTTTAAGAGCTGGAGAAATATTTGGGAACATTGACTCTGGACTGACTTGGTCATAGTCAGCTGCCTTGTGGTGGGCGATGTAAGAGTAGCGGAATGAACTTCTGTGTGCTGAAAAACACATTTTGTATATTGAACAAATGTGTGTAGCAGCTGCCAAATTTAAATTTCTTTAGTGGCTAAACATTTAATGATGATGTGCATCACCTTAAACCAATTTGGATGTTTTCTTAAATTCTCAACATCACAGAATGCAGCAGAAACATGTAATATCAGTATTATTATTATTATTCAAGTTTCCTTACAGTGCTACCTCAGGTTATATATGCTTCAGGTTACAGACACCGCTAACCTAGAAATGGTACCTCGGGTTAATAATAACAATAATAATAATTTTTATTTATACCCACTCGCCCCAGCCAATGCCAGGCTCAGAGCGGCTTACAAGCAATAATAAAAACAAGTTGAATAATTACAACTTAAAAACAATATTAAAATACAACATTAAAATATTGAAACATTAAAATATTAAAATGTAGCCTCCTCACAGAAGGAAAAGAAAAAAGAAAGAGAGGGAGGGAATCAAATTGGCTCCAAGCCAAAGGCCAGGCGGAACAACTCTGTCTTACAGGCCCTGCGGAAAGAAATCAGATCCTGCAGGGCCCTGGTCTCATGAGGCAGAGGGTTCCACCAGGCCGGAGCCAGAGTTGAAAAGGCCCTGGCTCTGGTTGAAGCCAATCTAACTTCCTTAGGGCCCGGGACCTCTAGGGTGTTGCTATTTATGGACCCTGAGGCTCTCCGTGGGGCATACCGGGAGAGGCGGTCCCGTAGGTACGAGGGGCCTAGGCCGTGAAGGGCTTGAAAGGTCAAAACCAGCACCTTAAATCTGACCCTGTACTCCACCGGGAGCCAGTGCAGCTGGAAAAGCACTGGATGAATATGCTCCCAAGGCAGAGACCCCGTGAGGAGCCTCGCTGCAGCATTCTGCACCTGCTGGAGTTTCTGGGACAGCTTCAAGGGCAGCCCCGCGTAGAGCGAATTACAGTAGTCAAGCCTGGAGATGACCGTCGCATGGATCACTGTGGTCAGGTCAGGGCAGGAAAGGTAAGGGACCAACTGCTTGATGCGGCGAAGGTGGAAAAACGTCGCCTTGGCTGTTGCTGTAACTTGCGCCTCCATGGAAAGGGAGGCGTCAAGGATTACACCCAAACTCTTAACGGAAGGCAATGGCACTAATTGGACCCCCGCAAGAGAACTTTGCTTCAGAATGAGAACAGAAATTGTGCTCTGGCAGCGCAGCGGCAGCAGGAGACCCCATTAGCTAAAGTGGTGCTTCAGGTTAAAAACAGTTTCAGGTTAAGAACGGACCTCCGGAACGAATTAAGTTCTTTACCCGAAGTACCACTGTACTTAAATGTTACATTATTGTGAGAAGTTACAGGGGACGAGGCAGGGGGCCTTCTCGGTAGGGGCACCCACCCTGTGGAACGCCCTCCCATCAGATGTCAAGGAAATAACTATGCAACTTTTAGAGGACTTCTGAAGGCACCTCTGTGTTGGGAAGTTTTTAATGTTTGATGTTTTATTATGTTTTTCTATTTGTTGGAAGTTGCCCAGAGTGGCTGGGGCCACCCAGTCAGATGGGCAGGGTGAAAATAATAAAATTATCATTATTGTTACTACAGGGTTCACTGCCTGAGATTCAAAAAGCCTGGCTCTTTTCTGGGATGGAGTTTGTTTGGTTCAGTCGTGGAATCTGTCAAGCAACTCTTTGGTCAAAAATCACTCTGAATCCTACATTTAAGAAGGCCTGGGCAGTTCAGACAGCCTGATCATGGTTTTAAATGACAGAACTGGAGGAAGAATATTCACATGGAAAACAATCAATAGCCATCCATCCAAGGTTTGCTGTGGGAGTGTTAACATCCCAGGTGCTGTGGGTGGCGCTGTTGAGCCCCATCGAAATATCAGAGGTTCATCATCTAGAGAGATGTCTTGAATTACAAAACAGATAGGATGATCCAATAGGGAGCCTTACCGAGAGAGTCCAAGATCCCACGACTCTCCTCCATGACTTCCTTATGGAGAGCTCTCTGGTCAGGATCCAGCAACGCCCACTCCTCGTCTGTGAAATGGACAGCCACATCTTCAAAGCACACTGGACCCTAACAGAAAAGGAAAAAGGCTGTCCTCTTAGAGAACATTCACTTGGCTCTGTTGTTTTCTACAGTGGCCAGACCCCTCTCTGCCTTCCTCATCCCTCTCTCCTGCTGCAGCTTCTGCCTCGGAGTCTGGGCTGCTCTCTGCCACAGACTCCCTCTGCTCCCTGAGCCCTCTTCCCTCTCCAGCTTCAGACACCTCCTCCTCCTCCCAGTCGGCTCCCTCTTCTCTGGCTCCTCCCACCATTCCTCTGCATCCAACTGTGTCCAGCCAGTCTGCATCCCAGCGCTCCTTCCCCCTACCTGATCTGGGTCCACAGCTGCTGCCTCCCCTCCACCACCATGAAAAGATGAGGGAGCAGGTCTTGGTGGCATCATTCCGTCTCCTGGGAGAGAAAATGTAAGTGGGAAACTGCAAGTGCATCTCTAAGTACAGATGGGGCTTGTCAAAGTCTCCCCTGCTAGCTTCCGGTTCCGCTCTGCTTTATTGGAGGCAGCGGGAGATCGTTGGCAAAGGAAAAACAAGGATGATTGAGGGTAATTCTCCTTGCAAGTTGCCCCCAGGGACAGGGGGGAACGGGCTTCACTCCCAGTTCGTCTTGGTACCAGGTTCCGGCTCCGGCATGGATTGCGGGAGGCAGGGAGGCGCTGAGTGCAAAAGCTCTTCATCTGCCAAAAACTCTCCTTCGCTGCCATTAAGAAGCAGAGGTTCTCCTGTCAATTAGAGCTCAATTTGGACTAATGTACAGGCGTTGCTGGAAGAGATGAGCTCATAAACTGCGGAATTGAACCAGCTGCAGTAAAAGTCTCCCCTGCTGAGTACATTTGGACTCATTTGTACCCATTTCATATAATAGTTGTGCAAAAATACATCTCCCCCCACCCCGAGCTCTGGGCTCCAGGTGTCTTCCCCCATAAGATGTAAAGAAATCACAGATTAGTTTCAAAACCAAGAGAATGTGACAAAACGGGGGAGAAAACACTCCTTCCTCCTTACCCAGAGGCCTCACTCTGGCGTCCAGCGGAGTCTTCTCTGCCTCAGAAGAATCAAGACCCATTTCTGCCAAAAGATCCTTCCTCTGAAAGAGCAACAAGGATTCAAAACAGAGAATGGGGAGAAGGGTTAGAGAAGGAATGGCAGAGGCAAGCGCTTTCGGGGGACAGAGGTGAAAGCTGCTTCCTGCTTCTGCTAGACTGGTGTCTGGGGTTGGCTGCCAGGACCATGAAACATTGGTCCTCAAGGATCTTCACTGGCTCCCAGAACGTTTCCCAGCACAATTCAAAGTGTTGGCCTCAAAGGCCCAGTATACCCAAAGGAGCGTCTCCATGAACTGAGGTCCAGTTCCGAGGGTCTTCTGCTGATTCCCTCACTGTGGTAAGTGAAGTTACAGGGAACCAGGCAGAAGACCTTCTCCACAGTGGCCCCACCCTGGGGAATGCCCTCCCATCAGGTGAGAAGGAGATAAAAAACTGCATAACTTTTAGAAGACACCTGATGCCTTCTTATGCTTTTATATGTGCTGGAAGGCACCCAGCCACATGGGTGTGGTATTAATAATAAGAAGAAGAGGAAGAAGGAGAAGGAGAAGATCTGTTCCTAGATGCTTTCCAAAAAAGGATGGGCCATTAGGAAATGATTTGGGAATACTCTCCCTCCTCTTTGGAGCCCCTGGGGAGTATCCAGAGGAAAGTCTCTCTCACCTGCTGCTCTGCCTGCTTCCTCTCCTCTGCCTGACTCAGGAGGAAACCTTCGGCCAGGGCCACCGCCTGGGAACTGGTCTCCGCTCCGCATTCCCTCACCCAGATCTCCACCTCCAGAGGAAGGACAGCCAGGAACTGCTCCAAGATCACCAGGTCCAACATCTGAGCTTTCGTGTGCCTTTCTGGCTTCAGCCACTGATGGTCAAGGTGGTAGAGTTGGCTGCAAACCTCTCGGGGTCCTTTGGCCTCCTGGTAGCAGAACTGCCTGAGCTGCTGGCTCTGCACCTCTGAGCAAGGGGTGTCCTCCTCACCCAGGATCTTCTGCATGGAGTCTTCATGGAATCCCCCACTACTCCCCGTTTCCAGGGCGTGGCCTCTTCCTGCTTCAGGGCCAGCTGAGTCTTGCTCATCCATCTAGGCTCTCCGGAAGTCTCCAAGAGATCAGAAGGAGTCCCTTCGTCCTCTGCCAAGTTCTAGTGCAAGGCGCAACAAATCCTACAAATCAAACACATTCTTCTATTGTAAGATCAAAGCACAGCCAAGAGAAGAAGAAAGTTCTCTGAGGAATCGTGGGGAGAGAAGGAGGAGGAAGAAGTCATAACTGTGAATGACAAGTGAGTCATTTATATGACGTGTAATTTGGAGCCAGGGCAATAGTGGGGGTCCCTCCCAACCCCACTTCATAGTCCAGAGCTTCGCCCCAAGCCAGCCATATCTGCTTGGGCGGCTTGGTGAGCAGCAGGGCCCATG
Organism: Podarcis raffonei; assembly: GCF_027172205.1. Classification (NCBI taxonomy): domain Eukaryota; kingdom Metazoa; phylum Chordata; class Lepidosauria; order Squamata; family Lacertidae; genus Podarcis; species Podarcis raffonei. The sequence continues at coordinate 1,330,571 of NC_070609.1, forward strand.
TCTAGCTCCAGCCACCATCCCTTGGGGACTTCCTGCTCTGGATCCGAGGGAACGGTGGCAAGGCCCTCTGGGTGGAACTGCCCTGGAAGACGCCTCAGAAACTGGACTTTCCATCAAATAAAGAATTAGGGAGGGGAAATGGCCGACATACAGAGATTTATGAATAGAGAGAGAAGGGAAGTGTCATCTTCATGGTATTTCCCTCTTAATATACTTCTCCCTCATAATAATGTCCCTCCTAATGTACTTCTCCCTCATAATAACGTCCCTCTTAATATACTTCTCCCTCATAATAATGTCCCTCTTAATATACTTCTCCCTCATAATAATGTCCCTCTTAATATCCTTCTCCCTCACAATTATGTCCCTCTTAATATACTTCTCCCTCATAATAATGTCCCTCTTAATATACTTCTCCCTCATAATAATGTCCCTCTTAATATACTTCTCCCTCATAATAATGTCCCTCTTAATATCCTTCTCCCTCACAATTATGTCCCTCTTAATATACTTCTCCCTCATAATAATGTCCCTCTTAATATACTTCTCCCTCATAATAATGTCCCTCTTAATATCCTTCTCCCTCACAATTATGTCCCTCTTAATATACTTCTCCCTCATAATAATGTCCCTCTTAATACACTTCTCCCTCATAATTATGTCCCTCTTAATATACTTCTCCCTCATAATAATGTCCCTCCTAATGTCCTTCTCCCTCACAATTATGTCCCTCTTAATACACTTCTCCCTCATAATTATGTCCCTCTTAATATCCTTCTCCCTCACAATTATGTCCCTCCTAATGTCCTTCTCCCTCCTCACTGTCTTCCAGTCCCACCTCCCTGGCCAGGGCCTGAGGTCCCTCTGCTCCCTCCCGGACCCCCAGCCTCTCTTCCCTCCCCTTCCCGCCTCCCGGGGCAGGGAGTTCCCCAGGCTTCCCCCGAGAGGAGACCCACCAGAGCCCGGCCGGCGAAGGCGAGGCCGCTCTGGCCCAGGAGACCCTCTGGCCGGAAGGGACGTCACAGGGAGGAGGAGCGGCCCGCCTTCCTTTCCTGTCCTCTCTAGGAAGCCAGCTCGGCGCCCCTTAACCCTTCTCTCTCCCTGCGGAGGAGCCCGGAGCGTCGCGCAGGCGCAGAGCTTCCCCTTCCGGGGGGGGGGCAGGGAGGGAGCCGGACCCAGAACCCGGGACTGGGCGCGTGTGCGTGTGAAGGGGGAACCCGTGTCCGGGAGGAGGAGCCCGTCTCTCTGCCTGGAGCTGCGAAGGGGCGTCTGGGCGGGGGAGAGGGGGGTCTTGGGGGGGCCAGATGGGGGACCCGGGGGTGTCTCTTCTCCGGGGGGGGGCGAGTCTCTCTTGGGGGCCCAGCAAGAGGGGGTCCCGGGGGGGCTGGAGGGGGGAGACATTGCCAGACATGGCTGGGGGGGCCATTCTGTGTTGTCCCATCTGCTGCTTTGTGTCTGTATTTCAGCCATCAAGATCCTATGTTCTTCTCTGTTAGCGAAGTCGCCTTGGAAGCAACACAGGAGCAGCCAAGGGGGTTTTCCTAGGAAGCCTTTTATTCCCCCTCTGGTGACATTGTTATAAGTTTGTGGGTGCCCAAGCCCCGTAAAATACCTCAATTTCATAAATGTTGGAATTGGATTTGGACTTGGGTTGCCAACACCGGGGGCCAGACCCGTGTGGATGAAACGGTGTGTTTGACGCTCCTCATCCTCTGGAATCAGCGTGTCTTCACAGCTCCTTCAACCAGGCAAGGAAGGACGCCTGGATCCAGAATTGGCCCCCACAGTCACTGAGGGCCTCATGGTTGAAACCGTGTTTAGGGAAGACAGTCTTACTCAGCTAGGAGGGACGCCAGAGAAGAAGGGTTGCCATGTGTCCTCTTTTCCCAGGACACGTCCTCTTTTTCAGGGGTAAAATTTCTGTCCAGGTGGATTTTTTTGTCAAAATGTCTCTGGCCAGACGTTCTGGAGGAGACATAAGTGGGGGTGGAAGACTTGCTTTCCTCTTCTCTTCTCCTGCCCCCCTCAGCAAAACATCTCACAGCTTCTCTAGCCTACCTATAGTAGGAGTATTGAAAGTGAGAGTCATCATCGCGTCCTCGTTTTTGCTCCTCACAATCTGCCCACCCTCCCAGAGAAGGGCAACCAAGGAGATGAAGACTCCGTCCTCTTCCTTGTGAAGGCAGGTTGCTCTTGCTCCTTGTCCGCCTTCCAAAATGAAGAGCAGAATCCTAAAGTTGTTAGGGACCCCAAGGTCCATCTAGGCCAGGGGAGGCAACCTAAGGCCCGGGGGCCGGATGTGGCCCAATCGCCTTCTCAATCCGGCCCCCGGACGGTCCGGGAATCAGCGTGTTTTTACATGAGTAGAATGTGTCCTTTTACTTAAAATGCATCTCTGGGTTATTTGTGGGGCATAGGAATTCGTTCATCCCCCCCAAAAAAATATAGTCCGGCCCCCCACAAGGTCTGAGGGACGGTGACCTGGCTCCCGGCTGGAAAAGCTTGCTGACCCCGGATCTAGGGCTGTTTTTAAATGTCCCAACGCTGCCTGGCACTGGTCCCTCCAAATGCTCTTGTCTGGCTGGTCTTTCTTCTCCCAGTCATGTCAAGGAGCAGCATGGGGGCTAAAAGGAGGAATAAATGGAGGACAATATCCCTGTCCCCCCAGAAAAGCTCTTCTTTCTCTTTTTGTGGAGGGTCCAGGCCCCTCTTGAAGGACCTTTACCTTGCTCCAATCAGGTTGTAGATTTCCACCCCTTGGGACGGGACCGAAATTTGACTTGCCTCATTTTGAAAACTGGCCTTTTGAAGCTTTGACCATTAGGCCTGCACACCATCACCTTTTACAGTGGTACCTCGGGTTAAGTACTTAATTCGCTCTGGAAGTCCGTTCGTAACCTGAAACTGTTCTGGGGCCTCCTGAAACTGTTCATGTGCCGCCGGAACATGATTTCTGTTCTCATCCTGAAGCAAAGTTCTGAACCCGAGGTACTATTTCTGGGTTAGCGGAGTCTGTAACCTGAAGCGTCTGTTACCCGAGGTACCACTGTACATACTTTACATTTGCTGAGGCAAAATCTCCACCCCCAACATTGCTTGCGGCAGTTCTGCCCTCGCCTTAATCTCCTCCATTTTTAAAGGAAACATCTCTTTTTCATGGGCCATCTTGGCCTGCCTGTCTCTTTCTTCTTGGGCTCAAATCTCTCTCTCTCTCTCTCTCTCTCTCTCTCTCTCTCCCTCCCTCCCTCCCTCTCTCTCTGCTAGATGAAGGGCAGCTGCCATTCTGGCCTCTTCTCTTTCTTTCTCTGCTTCCACCTTAGGCAATTCCAATCTTAGCCTCATCATCTCTAACTCAATATATTAGGATTCTCCTCAGGCGCAGCAGCTGGGTCATCCTGAGTCTCCTTGGCTTGGCGCTTGCTGGTCATTTTCTGACAGGATTTTTTTCTCTTTTTAATCAAAGAACTTCACTTCTTTATTAAACTGGTTGTTCTGTGTCCCTGGGTACATTTCTGTGTGGGATTTTACTTCGTGTCACGGCTCTTTTCCCCCCGGCACCCTTGGGCCTGCCCTTCAGGGCTGTCGTTTTGAGACCCGCTTCCTCCCTGGGTTTCCAATCATTACTTTTTCTTGAAGGGACTGAGCATTACTGCTCCCCCTAAGTCTGTGGAGAGACATGTTTTGTTGCAGCTGGGGCAGATGAAGGAGTCTGGTTGTGTTGCTACAGATGCACTTAACCTTAAGGTCATGGGTTTGAGCCCCACATTGGGCAAAATATTCTTCCATTGCAGGGGGTTGGGCTAGATGACCCTCTTGGTCCCTTCCAACTCTACGATTCTGGGATTGATGTAGCATCTCTTCACACAAGAGACTCAAGCTACATTTTCTATAGCCACCCTACTAGCCCTGACAAAACTCCATTGCTTTCTTTTATGGATCCAATGGCTTTTAGATGCAACTGGAACTTTTGCTGTTGTTAAAGCGCTTAAATCTTGATGGCTAAAATGACATATAGAATTTGAGGTACAAAAAAGTACAAAGTTCGAAGAAGAGTGGGGTAAATTTGTGGTATATATAAGAAAGAACTAGAAGTTTAAAAACTACGGCAGGGTTAACATAAATCCTGTGATGTGTATAGAAGGTCAATAAGAATCTACAAGAGAAGATATGTTTTAAGAAAACCAACGCAGGGAAGGAAGGAAGTCGCGGCGTGAATATACGCAATGTAAATAAGATAACACAAAATGTTGATTGTAAAAGATTGTTTTGTTTGTTGTCTGTGGAAAATTTAATAAAAAAGCATTTAAAAAAAATAAAAATCTTGATGGTCTTTCATTTCAGGAATGCCTCTGTATGCCAACAAGTTGTTTATGGTGTTGAAAGAGATGAATGATACCGTGTCGGAGGGGGAGAGGGGCTCGGGGCTCTATGAATGCCACAACACACAGGGCTATCCATAAACAGTGTTTATGGAAGTCAATCTAACTCGGCTACGAGGGATCGCCAAAGAAGAAGATTCCTGTGCCACCTCCCTGTCAAAAATTCTGATATGTGTACATTAACTTGATGAAGGCAGCTGGATGATGAAGGCAGGATTACAAAGGAATAGGCATATAGCTTCACATAGCAGGTAAACCTTCCTTGGCAGCTTCTAGACATATGCGTAAGCTTTTCCCAGGAATCTTACATCTGAAAAGGCAGCACTTGCCAAATAAATCTACTCTCTTCCAAGGAAAAGACCTGCTTTCTCAGCAAAGTGTGAATGCTGTCAGTGGGCCAAACATCCCTAATGATATTTCAGCAAGCTTTGGGACCTGTAGAGAGGACACTATTATCTCTTTTCCAGACGAGCCACGTGAAACCAGGTGTTAAGTAAGTGAAGGCTACACATGCTTCCATTTCCTTCTGACTTTAGGGGTGCTCAAGAAACTGTTGAGGTTTAATCACCGAATCAAATGCAGCTGGCTCACAGTTGGATGCTACCAGGATACTGATGGCACTGCACCTAAACTTCACACTACGTTACCAAGAATTTTGTTTTTTTCGTAGATAAGATCCTTTCTCGTAAATTTGATTGATCCTTAGTGAATTCAGCAGATCTAAGGCTCATGCGCCATACCCCCAACATCTTTCTTTGGCAATCCCTCGTAGCCGCGTAAGATTGTCTTCCATGAACTTGGCCTTAACAGTGAGTCTGTAAGTGACTGTGGAGGCCAATTCTGGATCCACATGTCCATCCACAGTGGGGACATTGGTTTCCGGGCAGGAGTTGATCCTGGTGTGGATTTGCCAAACACCCTTCCTCTTAGCACTGTTTCTTCCTGACTTCGAAAGTCTTCAAAGCCCATCACACCTTTGGTCAAGGCTGTTCTCCAACTGGAGCACTTGCAGGCCAGTGTTTCCCAGTTGTCGGTGTTTATACTACTTTTAAAAGATTTGCCTTGAGACAATCTTTAAACCTCTTTTGTTGACCACCAGTATTACGCTTTCCATTTTTAAGTTCGGAATAGAGTAGTTGCTTTGGAAGACGATCGTCAGGCATCCGCACAACATGACCAGTCCAACCAAGTTGATGTTGAAGAATCATCGCTTCGACACTGGTGATCTTTGCTTCTCCCAGTACACTGGTATTAGTTCGCCTGTCTTCCCAAGTGATGTGTAGAATTTTTCGGAGACCCCATTGACAGAATCTTTTGAGGAGTTGGAGATGGCGTTTGTAAGTGGTCCATGTTTCCCAAGCATACAGTAAGGTTGGTAGTAAAATAGCTTTGTAAACAAGCATTTTGGTTTCCCTGCCAATGTCCCGGTCCTCAAACACTCTGCCCTTCCGTTAACCCCCAACACACACACACATGCCTGCATGCTCTTAGCTGACCCGCCACTCATTCCTCCGTTGACCCTGATATAAGCTGGAGAAAAGGGACATTCTAGGAAGCATCGATGGTCATCTCTGCTGCTCCAACTGCCACTCCCTGTTTGGTTCCTGTACTTCAGAAGTTACGTGGACAGCCACCTAGGTAAGAATTCAAGAGGTTGTCCGTTGCCTCGCACTGAGTCCAGGCCTGTTGGTCCATCTGGCTCAACATCGCCTTCAAAGACCAGCTGGGGGTGGCTCTCTTGGGTTTCGGACAGACACCTTTTGCCAGCCCTATCTGGAGATGCGCAGGATTGAACCTGGCAGGCAACACGTGTGCTCTGCTGCCCCAACTTGTGGCCAAGAGGGAGGGTCTCCTAGGAGGCGATGAAGGGGGTGCGAGGCAGCAGCTGGAACATCTGGTGGGTGGTGTGGTGGGAAAAAGGTTGACCGTGTCTTTCCTGAGGCCGAAACTCAAGAGGCGAGGTGCAGAAAAGCAAAGCAAACAGGAATTGCCAGTTTATTCCATGCTCAACCCTAGAGGTCCAGCTACTAACGATCTGGAATGCTAGCAAAAAACAAAAGGGCAGGACCCCAAACAAAGGGATCCAAGGATCTTTATACCCATTTTAAAACAAGCAGATTTTTACTTGCAGGAGGAGCTATCTGTCTTCCTCATACAGTGGTGCCTCGCAAGACGAAATTAATTCGTTCCGCAAGTTTTGTCATCTTGCGATTTTTTTCGCCTTGCGAAGCACGGTGTCGGGAAAGTTTTGGAAAAGCTTCAAAAATCACCAAAGTCTTTAAAAACCTCAAAAAAAGGCTACCACACCGCGTTCTATGAGTTGCTCCTCAAAGTCAAGTCGCAACTGTATTAACGGTGTTAAGAAAAAGGAAACACACTTGCAAGACGTTTCCGTCTTGCAAAGCAAGCCCATAGGGGAAATCGTCTTGCGAAGCAGCTCAAAAAACAAAAAACCCTTTCGTCTAGCGAGTTTTTTGTCTTGCGAGGCATTCGTCTTGCGAGGTACCACTGTACTAACGACAATTCTGGCTAGATCTCATTTCTTTTCCAGCTGTCTCTAGTTCAGGCATAGGCAAACTCGGCCCTCCAGATGTTTTGGGACAATTCCCATGGTCCCTAGCTAACAGGACCAGTGATCAGGGATGATGGGAATTGTAGTCTCAAAACATCTGAAGGGTCGAGTTTGGCTATGCCTGCTCTAGTTCCTACTACTCTGCCAGCATGGCATCGTTTGTTCTGCCTAAACGTGTGTGGCCTTGAGCTCCTTATGGCGACTGCTACTTTTTCTTTCGGTTTATTGTTCTGCGCATCACACACCATGCCCACACGGACATGAGCACATTGCCACCTCCAGCTTTTACATGCCCATTCAGCTCAGCCATTTCTATTCATTTATCTTATCCATTTTAGAGGATGTGTGATATCTTTTTTTAAAACAACAACAACCACCACCTCTAAGCGTTGTACAAAGCAAAAGCCATAAAAAGGGACTTCCGGGTTAGCGCCATCGGCAATGGCAGAATTCCTCTGAGTAAGAGGAATCCGCTCTGTGGAAATCGGGTCTGGACGCCGCGGTGAAGGCGGAGACCCTTTAAAAATCACAGGCGGGTGAAGCCTGTGAACGTGGGATTCGGCAGGCACCTTTTGCGCCTCCCCTACTCGCGGGGAAACCCGTTTTCGGGGATCCGGAGCAAAGTGGGGTGAGCGGCGCGGTGCTTTGAATCGACTGCTACTTCCACGGAGTGAAGCCGCACAGCCATTGGAGAACAAAGAACCCTCTGGGAAGAGAGGGAACCTTCTTTTCTGAGGCTAAAATGACATGGACAAGAATTGACCAAATTTGGGTAACGAGGGGACTGGCTCCGAAGACTAGTAAAGTGGAAATTTGCCCCAAAACCTGCTCCGATCATAATGCCGTGAAGATGGAAATGAAACTGACGCCAATTGGCTCCTTTAGATGGAGGATGAATGATACTTTGTTTAGGAATGAAGAATTCACTAAGAAGGCCCAAAAAACCTTGAGAGATTATTTTGAGATAAATATGAACACTACTGTGGAAAAAAGAGTAATTTGGGATGCAAGTAAAGCGGTCATGAGAGGATTCTTGATACAACAGAATGCAATTAAGACGAGAACTCAAAATGAGAAAAAAGATAGAATCCTGGAAAAAATAAAGGAAGGAGAGAAGAAACTGAGGGTGAAACCAAAGTCGCAGGAGATTTTAAAAGAGATAAAGTTATATCAAGTACAATATATGAAAATGATGAATCAGGAAATAGAATGGAAGATTAAACAGATGAGACAAAAGACATTTGAATCGGCAAACAAGTGCGGAAAATTGTTGGCTTGGCAAATGAAAAAAAGACAAAAACTTAATACTATTACGAATTTAGAAGTGGAAGGAAAGAATATACAGAATCCAGTCGAAATTAGAAAGTGCTGCCAGAGGTATTTTAAAAAACTATATACACAGAAAGAAATGGACATTCATAAATTTTTGAAAATTAATGGATTACAAAAAATTTCCCAGGAAAATAAGTTAATGCTGAATTACAAAATAACAGAACAGGAAGTAGAAGGGGCCATCCAGAACATGCAATTGGGTAAATCCCCAGGACCGGATGGACTGACTTCAAGATACTACAGATCTTTGAAAGAATGGTTAATACAACCTTTAAAAGAAGTCTGTAATGAAATATTGGAAGGGAAAAAGGCACCAGAGTCGTGTAAAGAAGCATATATTACACTTATACCGAAAACAGAGACTGAAAAGACACAGCTTAAGAACTACCGCCCCATATCACTGCTTAATGTGGATTATAAAATTTTTGCAGACATTTTGGCTAGAAGATTAAAAAAGGTGTTAACAGAAGAAATTAATAAAGATCAAGCGGGTTTTCTCCCAGGCAGACACTTGTCTGACAATACGAGGAATATAATTAACATCTTAGAAAAACTACAAGTGAAGATCAATACTAAAGCAGTTTTGATATTTGTGGGCGCAGAGAAAGCCTTTGACAACATTTCCTGGAGTTTTATGAAGAAGAATTTACAGGGGATGGGGGTTGGTCAAGGTTTTGGAAATGGTATAGGTGCAATTTATTCAGAACAGAAGGCTAAATTAATTGTGAATAACGTAGTGACGGAAGAATTTAAGATTGAGAAAGGAACACGACAAGGTTGCCCAATCTCTCCATTGCTTTTTATATCAGTACTGGAGGTTTTGCTAAATATGATTAGAAAGGACCAATTGGTAAAAGGTATACAAGTGGGAGCCAAACAGTACAAACTGAAAGCATTTGCTGATGATTTGGTATTGACTTTACAGGAGCCAGAATCTAGTACTAAAAGAGTACTGGAACTGATCCAAGAATTTGGTCAGGTAGCAGGTTTTAAGTTGAACAAGACGAAAACTAAGGTTTTAGAGAAAAATCTAACTGAGATCGAGAGAGAAAAGTTTCAGAAGGAGACAGGATTAACACTGGTTAAGAAAGTGAAATACCTAGGGGTTAATATGACTGCTAGGAATGTGAATTTATTTAAGGATAATTATGAAAAATGTAGGACTGAAGTGAAAAAGGACTTAGAAATATGGTCAAATTTGAAGTTATTGTTGCTAGGTCGAATTGCTGTGATAAAAATGAATGTATTGCCAAGAATGCTGTTTCTCTTTCAAACATTGCAAATTTTGGACAAAATGGACTGTTTCAAGAAGTGGCAGAGAGATATCTCTAGATTTGTCTGGCAGGGCAAGAAGCCTCATATAAAATTTAAGATATTAACTGATGCTAAAGAAAGAGGTGGATTTGCCCTGCCAGAGCTTAAACTTTATTATGAATCAGCCGCTTTTTGTTGGCTGAGAGAATGGTTGCTTCTTGAAAATATTGACGTGTTGGATTTGGAAGGTTTTAACAATGTGTTTGGTTGGCATGCATATCTGTGGTATGACAAGGTTAAAGCACATAAAGCGTTTAAAAACCATATTGTCAGGAAAGCACTGTTTAATGTCTGGATAACATACAAAGATCTGTTAGAAAATAAAACCCCGAGATGGCTGTCACCAATGGAAGCAAAGGCTCAGAAAAAACTCAATATGGAGGCCAAATGGCCGAAGTATTGGGAAATTCTGGAGCAAGAGGGAGATAGACTAAAACTGCAGAGCTTTGAAAAATTAAAAAATAGAGTGCGAGACTGGCTTCAATATTATCAAATAATGGAGGCATATAATTTGGACAAAAAACTAGGCTTCCAGGTGGAAAAATCAAAATTGGAAACAGAATTGTTAGATCCCAAAGTTAAGAATTTGTCAAGAATGTATAACTTGCTGCTGAAATGGAATACTCAGGATGAAACGGTGAAATCTGCTATGATTAAATGGGCACAAGATGTTGGACATAACATTATGATGGCTGACTGGGAACAGTTATGGACCACAGGTATGAAGTTTACGGCATGTAATGCCTTAAGAGAGAATCTAATGAAAATGATCTATAGGTGGTACATAACACCAGTGAAGCTTGCAAAAATCTACCATTTGCCTGATAACAAATGTTGGAAATGTAAGGAGACTGAAGGTACATTCTTTCACCTTTGGTGGACATGCCCAAGGATTAAGAACTTCTGGGAGATGATTTATAATGAAATATACCTTATAATTAAATATACCTTCCTGAAGAAACCAGAGGCCTTTCTTCTGGGCATGGTTGGCCAATTGGTGCCAAAGAAGGATAGAACTTTTTTTATGTATGCTACAACAGCAGCAAGAATACTCATCTCAAAGCACTGGAAGACACAAGATTTACCCACCCGGGAAGAATGGCAGATAAAGCTGATGGACTACATAGAATTGGCGGAAATGACTGGCAGAATCCGAGACCAGGGAGAAGAGTCGGTGGAAGAAGATTGGAAAAAATTCAAAGTATGTTTACAGAAATACTGTAAAATTAATGAATGTTAGAAGGATGCTGGAATGAAGCTACATGGTTTTAGCAGAAATGTTATAAAGAACTAAGTAAAAATAGATTGTCAATGGGCCAAAGTGTAAAATTTAAGGTCAGATTGTGTTAAGATATATTATAGAACAAAAATTGAGAAAGATGAAAAGGATTTGCTGAAATAGCTAATGGAACTAGAATACAAAAAAGGGAGGTGTGAGGAGGTCGATGAAACAAGTAAATGAAAGGTAAAGATACGGAAATATTGGATGTGTTTTTAAGTGTTTTTGTTTTTATTGTTTTGCTGTATGGTTTTCTGTTTTTATTTTTATTTTTGATGTATTGTAACTTTTTATTGTCTTTCTTTTCTTCTTTTTTTTTTGTAACTATTAAACCTCTAATAAATTTTTTTTTTTTTTTTAAAAGCCATAAAAATCACAGGACTAGAAGGCAAATAAAGCAAAAATGCATACAGGCAACTAACTCCCTGCTTACACGCACTCAAGCCATGTGTGACTGCATCGCCACAAACCTGGAAGAGGCATGAATATTGGCAAAAACAGCCCTAAAAGAGCACAAAAAAGGGCACGAAAACAGCCTCTAGCCTTTGCACCAACCTTTGAGGCCTGGGGAGGGTTGGAGTTTGAGCGAGGAGGTTTGGAGAGAGCAATTGTGGTAGAGTTAGAAGGGGTTTTAAATTTTTGTAAGGTTTTTTTCCAAGGGAGTCCAGTGGCTTAGAGGGCGTTTGCAGGTTTTCTCAATGGTGTTTCTGATATACGCTATTTCACATAAACAGGGAGTTGCCTGTGGTGTCAAATAAAAAACCCAGAATCAAAACACCGAGCAGTACAATCTGAAAATTTATGGGAACTATTTGTTAATAGGCGTCTAAAACTTGCCACAGTTGCCAGCCCAGAAGCCAATATGGCTAGGAAGCAGCGATGGTAGCCATGGCACAGGGAGTTGAGCTTGTGCCTCCTTCATCTCAGTGTTGCCCTCCTAGCATTCATCAGGGAGGAAGATGGGGGCAAACCAGAATTAGCTGGCTGTTCCTGCGCCATCTTCGGTTCTGGTGCCACTTCTGTTGACCTCTCTACCCGCCACTCTACCAGTGCCAAGGGGTGGGGACAGGACTCTACTCATTATCCTACCCTTCTTTGGCAGAGTTAAGCAGCCTGTGGATTGGGGACTTTTTAAACGCCACGATGATGAGTAAGCCCATCTACATTTCACTCCAGCGGAAGGGAGAGGCACCTCCGGATAAAGAAAATCGGGGTGTGTAAGGTAGTTTCCAAATCAGCGTCTTAGATTTCAGTTCTCTTCTCCGGTTCTACTTGCTTCTGGTCCTCATAAAGGTAAAGGTACCCCTGCCCGTACGGGCCAGTCGTGACCGACTCTGGGGTTGCGCGCTCATCTCACTCTAGAGGCCGTGAGCCCGCGCTGTCCGCAGACACTTCCGGGTCACGTGGCCAGCGTGAAGAAGCTGCTCTGGCGAACCGGCACCAGAGCAGTACACGGAAACACCGTTTACCTTCCCGCTGTAAAGCGGTCCCTATTTATCTACTTGCACTTAAGGGTGCTTTCGAACTGCTAGGTGGGCAGGAGCTGGGACCGAACGGCGGGAGCTCACCCCGTCGCGGGGATTCGAACCGCCGACCATATGATCGGCAAGTCCTAGGCACTGAGGTTTTACCCACAGCGCCACCCGCGTCCCTGGTTGGTCCTCATAGTCTGGTGAAATTAAAAAAAAAATCATTTTGATTTCCTTCTATTTTTTTTACAGAGGAACCAGGAACAAATGAAACCATTTACTGCCAAGCCTTGGCTGAGACTCTGCACCATATTGCCCTGCCTGTGACGGTGGGACTCTACGCACCCTGGGGGAGAGGCAAGAAAAGGCTCTTGTGCGAAATTGAAGGTAAGGACCACCATCCCTCAGACATGAGTCATCACAGATGAAAGAGAGAGTTCAGAGCGTATTTAATTATACAACAGCGAGAGGGTCGTTCACTGTCTACCAGCTCCACCTGTCTCGCCAGAGTGGTGCATGCTCTAGTTATCTCCGGCTTGGACTACTCCATGCGCTCTGTGTGGGGCTACCTTTGAAGGTAACCCAGAAACTACAATTAATCCAGAATGTGGCAGCTAGACTGGGGACTGGGAACAGCTGCCGAGACCACATAACACCAGTCTTGAAAGACCTACACTGGCTCCCAGTACATTTCCAAGCACAATTCAGAGTGTTGGTGCTGACCTTGAAAGCCCTAAATGGCCTTGGTCCAGTATACCTGAAGGAGTGTCTCCACCTCCATCTTTCTGCCTGGACACTGAGCTCCAGCGCCGAGGGCCTTCTGGCAGTTCCCTTGCTGCGAGAAGCGAAGTTACAGGGACCCAGACAGAGGGCCTTGTTGGTAGTGACACCCACCCTGTGGAACGCCCTCCCATCAGATGCCAAAGAAATAAACAACTACCTGACGTTTAGAAGACATCTGAAGGCAGCCCTGTTTAGGGAAGTTTTTAATGACTGGTGTTTTAATGTATTTTTAACCTTCTGTTGGAAGCCATCCAGAGTGGCTGGGGAAACACAGCCAGATGGGCGGGGAATAAATAAATTATTATTAGTAGTAGTAGTAGTAGTAGTAGTAGTAGTAGTATCTATTCGGGGGGGTCAAGTTCGACCGGGGGTCCGGCACACTTCTCTGCGCAGCTCTGGTCTTCCCCCTTGGAACCTTTGACTCCAGCAGAGCGTAAAACACAGCGGAAGTAGAAGCAGGAACGTTCTGTCGTGTGGTGGCAATAACTCAGGCTGACACGCAGCTCTCCTTATCTTAAAGTCTTTATTCCTTAGCAAAATACAACAGCTATAAATCTCCTGGCGAGAGTTCGCCCATGTTGCTTGCTCTCTCCTTGAAGCAAACACACAGACTCACTGAAAGCACACAGAGAAATCCACACCCCTTCCGTGTTCTCTGCCCGCCCTCAGAATGTGAGACGTCATCACTCAGAACTCTTAACCCTGTAAGTTCTGAGCCCCCTCAACAGTATCATCATCATCATCATCATCATCATCATCATCATCATCATCATCATCATTTGGGCAGTCCCAGTGCCCAAGACAGCTTTCCCCAACCTAGTGCCCTCCATATGTTTTTGGACTAAAACTCCCATCAGCCCCAGGCAGTACAAAACACACAGAGGGCACCAGATTGGCAAAGGCTGCTGTAGATTTCCAAGCAAGACCTGCTGACTGCCAGAGGCCCTGCTGCCCTCTGAGATGCAGGGACTCTGTGATGCCAGTGGAGCATCCATTTCCCCATACAGCCTTGGCAGGACTGGGGTGCAGCACTAGAGTGGGTCCTCATTGCCCTGCAACCTGGCCAACCATTATGAGAGATTACGGTAGCAGTGTGTTGTGCATGGGGTGTTAGGGGAGGGGTAGCACCTCTGGTGGGGGATACATCCTGCTCCTTCTGGAGTAGTTTGTCCACCTTGCTCCCCACCCTGCACTCAGCTCTCACCTGGGGCTCCGAGAAGCTGTCAGCAGGTGACAATGGCCACACCCAGGCGAGTGCAGCTGATGGGTCTCAAACCCTCAATGAGTTAGGGGCTTCCCCTGAATGAGTGGGTCCAGTGGTCAAGAAGGGGGTTTCTGCATGTGCTGTAGAGGGAAGTGAGGGGCAGGTTGGCAGGTAGCCCATCTAGGAGAAGGAAAACTCTGATCCTAAACCAGAGTTCGGCAGCCTAAGGCCCATGGGCTGGTTCTGGCCCAGAAACTTCCTGGAACCGGCCCACGGTCGTTCTGTGGATCGGCATGGGGATTCCATGCTTTTCCCCCACGGCACCATTTTTCCTCTCGCCGCGGGCACCGACTTCCGGGGTCTTGTTGTCTGGGCAGCCCAGGACCTCCAGACCCCCTGCCCGGGTTTGTGCCCTGGGAGGTCGTTTCAGTGCTGCTTCACCCCCGGAGGCGCAATCCAATGTCTCTTGAGACAGGAGGGTGCCCACTGGGATAGCCAAGACATCTTTCCTGAGTTGTCTAGTCCTCTGTACTTGCAGGGATGCAAGGAAAGGCATGCAGACTGTGTCAGGAGGGCTGCAGTTCAGGGTCAGAGCAGGAGGCCCCTGGGTTCAATCCCCAGAAGCTCTAGGTAGGGCTGGGAGAGAAAAGATTCGTGGAGGAGGATCTGTTCCGGCGGACCTCGTATCCCGAGAGCGTGGTCTGCAGCAGCTGATGAATTGGGAACTGGTGTGAGCACAAGGCATAAGAACCTAGTTACAGGTAGGTAGCCATGTTGGTCTACCGTAATCAAAAGAAAATTTAAAAAATTAAATTTTATTTTTAAAAATCCTTCCAGTAGCACCTTAGAGACCAGCTAAGTTTGTTATTGGTATGAGCTTTTGTGTGCATGCACACTTCTTCAGATACCATAGCATGCACATGAAAGCTCATACCAGTAACAAACTTAGTTGGTCTCTAAGGTGCTACTGGAAGGATTTTTTTTTTTAATTAAATTATTTCCTAAGAACTTAAGCAGAGTCTGCTGGATCAGAGCAATGCCCCATCTAGTCCAGCGAGTTCCATAGTTTAACTATGTGCCGCGTGAAGGAGGACTTTCGTTTATTCTGTCTGGAATCTTCCAATGCGATGCTCTCCATTGCAGATCACATGCGCTGGCGAAGCAAACAAAACGGAAGCAAAGCTGCAAGGACCACGTACTCCCTGCCTTTGTTCCTCTGGCACATCATCTTCGCGCACCCCCTTCTGCGCTCAGCAAAGCCTGAAGGCATCCACTATATTTTCATCAACTTCAATGCCTGGGAATACGCAGGATGCGATCATACCTGGGCCGGCATCGTCACAACACTGCTGGATGAAATCGAAGGCAATTACAGGATCCCGTTCAGCACTTTTCGGTCCTTTGGTGTGAAACTCAAGGAAGAGCCAGTTATGCGGAAAAAGAAATGGGCTTTGAAAGGATGGAGCAAGCTCTTTTGGTTTGGCCTCTTGTGTCTGTTCCTTGGATTGTTTTTGAGCACGGTGCTGACAAGGCTGAAATCGGGCAGCGGTTTATGGGAAAGCGTGGCATACACAACAACAGTAGTGCTGGGCACATCCACTCTGCCTTTTATGCGCTGCACGAGAAACATTTTCTTCACCCTGAAAAAGAAACTCCAGGCGAAAATGAACGCCAAGGACCAGCTGGGCTTTATGCACTTTGTGAAGGAAGAGGTGAAAACAATCACTCATTTCCTACAATTCATGGCGTTCGAGGAGGACCGAGAGATCCGGGTGGTTCTGAAGATCGTCAATTTAGACCTCTGTACTCCAGACAAAGTGGTGGCCGTCCTAGACGCCATCAAAATCCTCCTTTCAGACGAAGACGCTCCTTATATCACCATCTTGGTCGCTGACCCAGGAATCCTGGTGGACAGCATTCAGTCGTCAAAGACCACCTGCAGCAATGGCTACTTGTACTTAAATCGAATCATCTCTCTCCCTTTCTCCCTGCCCCGGATGAGCTGCAAGGGCAAGAGGCAGATGCTCGCAGGGATTCTGAACAGAAAAAGGAAACGAGGGCAGGATTCTGCTACTAATCCGGAAACTTGGGCTCACAAGCAAAACAGCAAAGAGGTCAAAGAAGCCACGGGCTCGTTGGCCACAGAGGAAGTCCAGCACATCTTCCAAGACCTAAGCCATGAGAATTTTGAAGACTACGTCCCAGGAAATTTTGTCCAAATGAACCGGGTCGTCAACACAGTGCTGACCATTAGGTCCATGCTTGACCTAGGATATAAGCCCCAATCCGGACTGAATGTCAGTAGGGAAGATGGCAGGTTGGTGACCAAAGAGGTGGTCGATTGGGTTATCCTTGCCCATTTTTGGCCTTGCCGCCTGAGCTGGATTTTGCAGTGTGCAGAAGACGAGCAGCAGGAGGAAAAGCTCATTGAAAGCCGGGCCAGGGGCTCGCAGCTGAAGCAAGGCCGTGGCAGAGGTGGAGGAGGAGATCTGCAGGACAAAGCAGCCGAAAGAGAGAGCAAGGCCTTGTTGCCGTTTTATGAGGACAATGCTTTGGAGCTGGACAAGATTAAGAACGATGTCAGAAAACTTTTAGAGCTCGATGGGGACCCTGATCTTTTCCGAACCTTCTTGCAGAAGACCCATTTTACGGTGGGGCGGGCCAGGTATTTTTCCAACTTCCTCATCAATTTAGACTTCTCTCTGAAGAGGCAGTTTGAGTTGCAGCGGGGCCTGAATCACATAGTCCGGAGGAAAAACAGGGAGGGCGAGTCACCGTCTGCGGAGAAAAGTGCTGGGTTGAAAGGTGAAGGATAACTCCAGAGCTGCTCATTGCGGCAGAAAGATAATAATAATTTTAAAAAGGATCCTAGACACCCTTTATGAGCCTAGTGCCCCTCAGATGTTTTGGACTACAACGCTGAGATGAATTCAACCATATTTCACTGTAGATATTGGGGGTGTGTGTGTGGTTTTTTTAAAAAGCCTGCGTGGGACAGGAAGAGAGGAATGAAGTGTGCTGTATGTTACCGGAAAAATCCGAGGGCTCCCTTGGACAAAAACAAAGACACCAACCAGAGTAAATTGGAGCAAATCAGCAGCCTGTAGGCTTGGCCTTTATTGACTGTTGCAACAGGGTGCTCCCCTCACTGGCAGGTGAGAGGAAAGACCCAGAAAAATGGTGTGCAAGGTCTTATAAAAACTTTTGAAATTCCCCCGCTGTAGATCAAGCCCACCCCCAGAAACATCATGCATACATTACAGAAAGGAGGGGTTGAGGGAGGAGTTGTGGTGGTAACCTGAGTGTCCTGTCACCTGGCTGGTTCCTCCTTTCCCCCCTCCCCATGAGTCACTTCCAGGAGACAAAGGGGAGTTTGCAGTTTCCTGCCCCCAGAGGGAAGATCTGATCATTGTCCTTTGTTTCAGTCCATGCTGAATCCACTCCCATATGCAAGTTCTTTGTGATCTTGATTGTCTTCTGTCTGGGATCATCAGGGTTGGCATAGCAACTGGGCAGGGCTCCTGTGGATGTGCTGAGACGGTGAAGGGATTATGGCTGACCAGAACCAAGCCACCCCCCTTTGATAGTTCTTGTCATATGGAGTAAAATAAAGTGGAACAGTGCAAATCCAGTGTATGGTTGATTTTTCTATAAATTCATAACAGAAGCGTAGTGTATGTAGTGTGTGAGTGTGTGTGTGTGTGAAGTTTGTACAAACTGAATGATTGGGGGGGGGGTTTCCTGCTACAGTTCCCCCCTTCGGAGATAAGATTGCAAAGGTGGCTACTTTGCAATCTTTTTCTCCGCACAATTTAAAGTGGTAAATATTAACCTGCTATTCTCCCTCCCAGATGTGTGTGTCCACGTGAACCCGGAAGGGACCTGGATGTCATGACTCTCAAGGATATTTGTATAGAAATATAACAGTGTAACAGTGCACATAGTTAGACATAGGATATCACGTAAAATTAATATTTTGTTGCTCAGTTACTTGTGGTATTCTAGCAGCTTGGAAGAAATATTTTCTCAATAGTGGTCTATTCTTTACATTTAGCAGGAAGGTCCAAATGACTGAAAAATGCAGTTTGCTTTGTCCCTGCCATTTTTGTGTTCTCAGGTGTCAAGGTAGCTCTTCTGTGGTCTCACACCGGCATAGTGCTACAGCAACACATCCTGTTGAATCCCCTCAGGGCTTTCATTTAACCATGTCGCCTGGCACTCACCATAGCTGGCACAGGTTTTGGACATATCATGCGAGAGATGTCTTTGCCTTGGCCTTTCTATGGGGTTTTATAATTATAGGCTCTGGTCTTGCACTCATGGGAAGTTGCTCACTTGCACTTAAAGGACCAAAAAGCTAATTGCAGCCTGGATACACTTGCCCAATTCAAACTGAGTCCAATTTGAATTTATATGCCCATGGTTCTCAACTTTTCAAATCAATCTGTTAAAAAAAAAACATTCTTAAAGGGTACTTGTCCAAATAAGTCAATTTAACTCTATAAGGGATTATTCCTGCTAAACCAAAGCATATACACCTTCCTGAAGCTTCTCCTTGGTAAAGTGAGTTTTAGCACATTTTAAAATGGGTAGGGAAGGTTGGCAGAGTGCCAGGTGGGACAACGAAATGTGTTTATCTAAACATTGGACTACACAATAGCCTGATCTATTAGAAAGCATAAAATGTATGAGAATCCTCCATTGGGGTATAAGGAATAAGACAGTATACATTAAACATAAAACAATTACACACACACACAAAATTCCCCCCTTTGTGGAAATAACACTGTCAAACACATTTCAACATTCCTACATAACAACACATAATACACAACAAACTAATTAAATATCAGTTGAATATAAACATCAAAAAAATGTCCTTGCAATTCAACTCCTCCCCCCTTTGTCAGCCCCACTTCCCCTTTGAAAGAAATTGCTGTGGCCACTTTGAAAACTTTGGTGTCTGTTGTTGTTGCTGCAGGTAATAGTCTCGTGGTGGCGAAGCTTTTTATTGGATCTGTAGTAACACATCTGTAGAAGCGATAGCCTGTAAGGGGCGGGGTTTTGGGGACTTAAAAGACAGAGTTAGAAAAAGGGAAGGGCCAAAAGGCAAAAAGGATGTCCTTCAGTTTCCGGGGGAAGCTGCAAATAATAAAAATCTTAGCGGATTAAGCATTTCATTCATTCCAATATTATTATCACATTTCCATATAATTACTGTTATTATCTGCCAAGTTTGTTTGCTTTCCTTCACTTAGTTTGGCTGTGGAAGAAACGAAGGGACAAAACCTTTGTTAATTTGAACACAATTGGCAAATTATTAATCATTTTGCTTATGTGGGTTCACGTATCCTGCTTTAAAGGGAAATTTTTTATTTCCTGTGAAAATCTCTGTCAGGGATGCTGTTCCTATAATGCACACAAAGCCTGTTATAAAAGTTAAATCCCATTGGGGGGGGGAGAACTAGTCAAGAGTGGAACTCACAGTGGGAGCGCTTTGATATTTACCTGTGAAAAGAATTTGGCATGTTAAGATTTGAAACTTTGAAACCTCTTGACTTTTGATGGGCTAGTACTTAACCCTTTTGTCTTACGTAGCCCCTGGAGCAAAGGACACATTAAGGGTGATTTCCCTCAATGGTTCCAAGTTTTTACATAAGGAAATTTGGATAAGTTTCTCCCTGCAGCCCAAGCTCTCGAAACCTCCTCTCCCCCGCTACAGTTCCCCCTCCTTCCTCTCCCTCTCTCTCTCTTTTTTAGCTGATCTAGCCTCTGTGCATGTGCAGAGTTCATGTCTCAGCAAACCTTTTATACTATTGAAAATGTTGAATCTTTTGGCTAAATTACCATTTGAATAAAGGAAATGAAGGGTAAGGAGTAGATTTTTTTAAAAAAATAGGGTTAGATTTAAAACAAAACAAGAAACTTCGCAATTCAAGCATTTACCAAAGCTATAAGTTTTCTAAGGGATCATGTTTCCTGCAGCCCAAGCAAGGGAGTGCTTCCTTTATTTACAGGAAAGGGCTATCATTTTGGGTGATTTCCCTCTGGTCATTCGCGGAACAATGCCACGCCCTTATATATGGGAAAAATGGCCAGAGAGTCAGAATTCATAGGATTTTTTAACATTCTCAGTCATTTCAGCCTTACCATTTGCAATTTCTTTTTCTTTTTCTGACTTTGAAGTCTGATTTTTTAAATAGTAGACAAAATGATAAACACTGTAATCACTCAAATGCTTGATATTACCAGTTGTGCTTCAAAAACATCACTGCTTCACCTCTCACCTTTTAAGACTAAAGAGCAAAGCTAGGCTGAATTTCAACTCCATCGCCACACCAGAATTTAAGAATTACCCTCCAATGCTTGCAGACACATGTCCTTCCACACAGCCACAAATTGGGAGAGTTGAAAGGGACCCTGGGATCATCTAGTCCAACCCTCCAAAATATAGGGTTCACAGCAAGATTTCACAGCAAGATTTGTACTACCAAAGAGACAGACACATTTAAATACAGATGCACAACTGGGAAAGGAAACATCTATGCTCGTATCATGTAGTAAGGAAGAGGAAAATAAAAGTAGCCAACTTTACACAGAATCCTTTTAGCACCCAACTTTACACAGAATCCTTTTAGCAGATCTTGAGATAGTTTGAGGGAGTTTGCTTCCTTAGACTAAAGAATGCAAGTTGCTAGAGAAATGATATTTAAAGGAAGATTGAAGTGAACAGTTTTTTCCTAAGATAGGGAGAGGATCTTTTATTAAGCATAGTTAAGACAGCCATAGATTTGATTTTAAAGGAATACAAAAGTGAACAATTTTTCCTGAACTTGCAGAGGAATAGTAAGCCTGATTTAGATTTATTTATTTTTTTAAATAACTACACATAGGAAAATGAGATGCAGGATACCTTAGGAAAGATTGCTCCCCCCTCTTTTCAGTTTCCTTTAAAGGAAGCTTACTCGGGAGTAAATTTACCTGGCAAAGAAGTAAGAAGGGAGAAAAAAAACCTGAAAGAGACAGAATGAAACAAGGGGGGGGGCACTTTCTAAGAAAAGAGGCCAGGAAGTCTTATAGAGACTGATATCAGGACTGGACTCAGATAGACAATTTTGCTGGCCATGGAGGCCTCTACATTTAATAACAATTTTCTTAGAAAGAACACCATACTTTCATAGGCATATGCTTAATGAAATACATACACTGCATTTTAGCTTGAGAAAGCAGTTGGCTCAACTAGGCTTTTGCAGCAGAAACATTAGTTTCTTCACAGCACATTTCAAAATACTGGAACAAAAAGACTGGAACACGGATGTAGACTCACAGACTCAAAAGTTGCAGCAAAACATCATCTACCATCAACTTAAAATCATACTCTTCACTTAAGCTACTCGGAGGAAGACGCTTTGGAGTCTCTCTCAAATAACAAACATTTGCACACTTCGTTCTCAATTTTTTTTTTCCTGTTTAAGATTGATAAGGCCCAACATGGCTTCCTTAGATTTAAATTTTTTTGAAGCAAGCTTGCAATTTAAAAACGATGTGCATTTAAGAACAGTCTGTGGATGCCGAGGCCAATGTAAACACAAACCCTTTAAATATTTCCAAATCTTTGAGTACATCTCTTATTCATTTATTCATTTATTTTTTATTTTTTTTTATTTTTTAGAGAAACTAAGATCTCTAATGCGTGGGCTCTCAGGCTAGGCTGTTGTTATATCTACTGCCTTCTGAGCACCATTAAGTTTACGGTTTCATGTTCTAGCTTTAGGTTATAGTTTAACAACACAAATTTGATGTGTTCAGCTCTCCCTAAGGGTTCACACCCTGATTTTGTTGAAGGATCCCTGAGGTGGCCCAGGTGGTGGGCCTAAGCCACCCACTAAAAGTTACAACGGTCTCGTACTTTGTACTTGGAAAGACCATTTTGCCCCTTTATTTTATTTTATTTTCCCCAATTGGAGATGACAAGCTGGAGGGGCATACTGGAATCCTCTCTGGGGCAAAAAGGCTTCATGGAAGCTTTGTTGCCAGGAGGAGTCCAGCTAGGGTGTTTAGTGAGCTCCCATTTCCCTCTAATACCGAGGGGGGGGGGTTGCTCAGTAGATTACACTAGGAGATAGAAGAACAGGCACAAGAAAGCGATAAAGGGGGGGGTAGAGAAAAGAATATTCTATCAGTATTCAAGTTATCTTTAACTAACACAATTCCTACCTATCAATAAACCATAAACCACTTGTCTTTAAAAAAAAACCCCAGGCACCAGCCTGGAAAACTACGGGTCTCTCTACCCGGAAAACTAACCACGGATCCGAAATTCCTTTACCTCAGCGCTGTTTACACGGCTAACCCTAGTGTGGGGCCCCAGTTTGTGAACCTCTCGCTCTACCATCCACGACAGCCTCCTGCCTAGCCTTTGAGACTAATTTCAGGGTTCCCTACTGAACGCCTGCGCAATGCAGTGCCAGATTGGGGTCCGAGAAAACAAAGTTTGAAAAGAAGCAAATGACCTTGCGTTCTCACGTACACGGGTCATCCCCAACAAGGGTCGCCGAGCAGTTCATTTGCATAAACAGGAGAGAGAGAGAGATTTTGGAAGGACGCCTCTGGACGACTCTGAGGGAAGACGTCAGAGAAATAACAAAGTTCCGCGCTTTCCCCGGCCACACTCCGAGAGGGAAATCGGGGGAGAGAAAGGGAAAGTTTAAGGCGTTCCTGGCCGACTCCGAGAGGTAACGTCGGAAAACAGTAAAGTGCCGCGATTTCCCCGGCCACACTCCGAGAGGGAAATCGGGGGAGAGAAAGGGAAAGTTTAAGACGTTCCTGGCCGACTCCGAGAGGTAACGTTGGAAAACAGTAAAGTGCCGCGATTTCCCCGGCCACACTCTGAGAGGGAAATTGGGGGAGAGAAAGGGAAAGTTTAAGGCGTTCCTGGCCGACTCCGAGAGGTAACGTTGGAAAACAGTAAAGTGCCGCGATTTCCCCGGCCACACTCCGAGAGGGAAATCGGGGGAGAGAAAGGGAAAGTTTAAGGCGTTCCTGGCCGACTCCGAGAGGTAACGTCGGAAAACAGTAAAGTGCCGCGATTTCCCCGGCCACACTCCGAGAGGGAAATCGGGGGAGAGAAAGGGAAAGTTTAAGGCGTTCCCGGCCGACTCCGAGAGGTAACGTCGGAAAACAGTAAAGTGCCGCGATTTCCCCGGCCACACTCCGAGAGGGAAATTGGGGGAGAGAAAGGGAAAGTTTAAGGCGTTCCTGGCCGACTCCGAGAGGTAACGTCGGAAAACAGTAAAGTGCCGCGATTTCCCCGGCCACACTCCGAGAGGGAAATCGGGGGAGAGAAAGGGAAAGTTTAAGGCGTTCCCGGCCGACTCCGAGGGGTAACGTCAGAAGTAGAAGGAAGAAAAGTCCAGCTGTCGTGGGGACGTTGCTTTTCCACCCCCCTCCCAATGTATCTACTTCAAACCATACTCACGTTCGTAGATGTCCCTCGTGGATCCCGGGATCCTTCCCTTTAGCCGGCTTGACCTTGCCTTTGCTCCCCCTGGCTGGGCTTTTGGTGACGATTGATTACCGCCCGCAAAGAGGAGGCAGGGAGAGGAAGAAGGATCCCTGGGCTAAGGTTGCCCAGTGGCGCCCGATCCCCTCTATCTCCCTCCTCACCTTCACAGGAGGACCAAGTGTCCCTGAGCATGGTCTCCAACTGTTACCGGAAAAATCCGAGGGCTCCCTTGGACAAAAACAAAGACACCAACCAGAGTAAATTGGAGCAAATCAGCAGCCTGTAGGCTTGGCCTTTATTGACTGTTGCAACAGGGTGCTCCCCTCACTGGCAGGTGAGAGGAAAGACCCAGAAAAATGGTGTGCAAGGTCTTATAAAAACTTTTGAAATTCCCCCGCTGTAGATCAAGCCCACCCCCAGAAACATCATGCATACATTACAGAAAGGAGGGGTTGAGGGAGGAGTTGTGGTGGTAACCTGAGTGTCCTGTCACCTGGCTGGTTCCTCCTTTCCCCCCTCCCCATGAGTCACTTCCAGGAGACAAAGGGGAGTTTGCAGTTTCCTGCCCCCAGAGGGAAGATCTGATCATTGTCCTTTGTTTCAGTCCATGCTGAATCCACTCCCATATGCAAGTTCTTTGTGATCTTGATTGTCTTCTGTCTGGGATCATCAGGGTTGGCATAGCAACTGGGCAGGGCTCCTGTGGATGTGCTGAGACGATGAAGGGATTATGGCTGACCAGAACCAAGCCACCCCCCTTTGATAGTTCTTGTCATATGGAGTAAAATAAAGTGGAACAGTGCAAATCCAGTGTATGGTTGATTTTTCTATAAATTCATAACAGAAGCGTAGTGTATGTAGTGTGTGAGTGTGAGTGTGTGTGAAGTTTGTACAAACTGAATGATTGGGGGGGGGGGGTTTCCTGCTACATGTATATGATATGCATTTGTGACAGATACCAATCTCACCCCCAAATTAAATTATGTCTTATGAAAACATTAGATTATTTTGTCTGTCATTTACTCTGGTCATTTCATGGGTTTGGACCATTTTCCCCACCGCCACCGTCTCATTCTACAGCTCCCAGAATCTCAGCTCTTGAGCCTCTTTTTCAGGGTTACACAAAAACCACAGTCTGACTTTGGCGTCTCTCTCATACACCCAGGTTCACAGATTTGTCACCTTGTCCTTTTTAAAAAAGCCATCCAATTTTGTGGCCATCACTCCCGCTTGTGGGATCAAATGCCATAGTTTATTTATGTATTTTATGTAGTGCTTTTTTCTGGGGGGACGCAGCGGTACACATTCCCCTAAACATTTTGTGGATCTAAGTCTGGCCTCATTGAGGGAAAGTATTTCAATATGAGTAGGAAAACAAGAGTACCCCCTAAACATTTTTTTAAAGGAAAAAAAGCACTGATGTTATGTATATACTGCCTAGTTTTAACCCCCCCAAAAAACCCCACCCTCAAAGCAATTCACTTTGTGAATTACATTCTTTTGCTTATCCTGAATCTTCCAACTGATTAAATAGATTGTGTCTTATGCAGATTATGGGTAAATAAATCACACCAGTGACCTGAGGATTTCAAGCAGAGTTGCTGAACTTTTATTTCTGGAGTTAGGGACCACAGCGCTTCCTTTCTATAAGAAATAAATAAATGTTGAAGTGGCTGTATCAAGTCCATCTCTTGCTCCAGATTCCAGTAGCAATTTCCAGCACACCTCAGGTGCACAGAACCTGGTTGAGCTGGTTATTTTCCCTGGAAAAGTTCAGGGACCAGGTGCTTCCTCTCGGCGTGTTCTCTTGCACACCTAAGTAGGTCTTCTTTCCAAGCATCACCATGGGAGACGATGTCGAAGGGGCCTGAGAGGGCGCTGACCCAAGGAAATACGCAGTGAAGGTCACCCACTCCCCGAGACCCATGCCAAGGACATCTCTGATTTCGTTTCTGTCGCTGTAGGCCAGGGCGCGTCCATTCAGATGGTGCTGCCTCAACCTCTCCTTGTACCGCTGGGAATTTTCCTCTTTCAAGCCAAGTTGGTCCATCTGGAAAAGAACAAAAAGCAGAGGTGGAAACTCACAATCACGTCCCTCAGCACTGTCCCACACAAAGGGAAGGCAAGGCGAAGTTTTTCTGTTTAGGGGCCATATTTCCTGTTGGGCAACCTTTCAAAGGCCACATGACCATGGTGGGTGGGGCCAGAGGCAATAAGTGGGCAGGGCAACCAATGTAAATTTTATGTAAATAGGCTAGTGTCTCCATCCAGACAGGCAAGAGGCATAATCAGAGTTGAAGGCCAAATCCCAGCCAGGGAAAAACAGCTGAGGTACAAAACAAAGGATACTTCTCTAGAGTATATTCCTAGTCAGGTTGTGATAGATCTGCGGGACATTACTGCAGTCAAAGCAGCAACCCATGTTTTGCCAGACAAGCACATGAAAGGAATGAGGTTCACAGAGCTTTCCTGTGAAATTTGCTAGAGAGAACTCTGTGGCATCGCTTCCTTTGTTTGCCTTGGCAGGAGGCAGTAACACTATATACTTCCTTCCTGTTTGGGCAGCCTCCTCTTTCCTCAACCTGCTTCCAAGCTGACCCTGGGCAAGGCAGTGATTTCCTACCTCCTTGCAGACCTCGTCCACCGACAGCCCCAGCAGAACGCATCTGGAGAGGCCGTGGCCCTTCTTGGTGCTTCGCTTCAGGCTGCGGCTGCCCCGGAGCAGCTCCATGTGCCTCTTCAAGGAGGAGTCCAGGTTGACCGTGTAAGGCAGGAAGAAGCTGGCGTCCTTCACCTGGAACCTGTGGCACAGGAAGCTGTGGAAGAGCTCGGGGTCCCCGTCCAGTTCCAAGAGCTTCTCCAGCTGGCCCTTGAGCATGTCGAGCTCGTCCATGTACTTCTCATACACCTCCCACAGGAAGTGGTGGGGAGCCAGTTGGCAGCCTTGGCCCAGGCCCAGCCGCCCCACCTGCTCATCGTCCTCAATGCACTGCAAGATCCAGCTCAGCCGGCAAGGCCACTGGCTGGCCAGGAGCACCCAGGAGGCCACTTTGCGCGGACACAGCTTCTCCCGGGGGACCTCCGTCGCCATGAGACGCACAGTGACGGAGATGGTGTTGATGATCCGTCTCATCTGCACCATGTTGTCCGTCATGTACTCCTTCATGCTGTCGTCCAGCAGGAACTCAAAGGCCTCCTGGATCAGGTCCTTGGCTTTGAAGCCTTTCTTGCACCTTTTTTTGGGAGGCGCTTCCAGTCTGGGACTCACGACAACCAGAGGCACACGGCTGCCATCGGCGTGTCGCTCAGGGGCCTTCCGGCCAGCAGAATCGTAACACAAGGGCGACCCAGCATTCAGCCTCCTCTGGTTTTCCTGCGGAAAGTCCACTTCTCCCTCCTCATCCTCCAGGCTTTTCTCCTGCTCCTCCCGGAAGTCGACGGCAGACTTCACCAGCTGCATCTTGGTGTGGGTGTCCATCTTGGGGACCGAGAACGGGAGGGTGATGATGCGGTTCAAGAACTCGTAGCCGTTGTTGGCCATGCCTTTCAGGTACAAGGAGTTCTCCACGCAGTCCACGATCACGCTGGGGTCGGCCACCAGGATGGAGACGAAAGGCGCCTCGTAGTCCGAGAGGAGGATGTTCATGGCATCGAGGACGCCCACCACTTTGTCGGGGCTGCAGTTGTCCAAGCTGGTGATCTCCAGCACCACCCTGAGCTTCCTCCGCTGGAAGATCTCCATGAACTTCAGGAACTTGGCAATGATCTTCACCTCCCTCTTGACGTTGCTCATGAAGCCCAGCTGGGCGCTGAGGTCCGTTCGGTTCATCTGCCTCTCCAGCTGGGCCTTCTGGGTGACGATGACGTTCCGTACCACTAGGACAGCCATCCGGACGGATGCCGCAGCTGTGATTCCAACCGCCGTGGCCCCAAGGCCCTCGACAACAGCAATGGCGTCCCCGGAAGCGTTGCCAGTGGGGATGCCGAAAACAAAGATGAGGGCCCCGACCCCGACAGCCACGACCACCACCAAGAGGATGACAGCCCATAGCGGCAGGCAGAGGTACTTCTTGCTGATCCACTCCTGGCGCAGAGGGGCCTCGACAAGGCCGCACTTCCTGCCCACAGCTCTGTAGACGCTCACGGGGACAAGGCCAAAGTGGCTCTCGATGCCGTCGCACAGGGCAGTGATGAGACCTGCCCAGAGCTGGTCACTCCCGGCGTATTCCCAGGCGCTGAAATGAATGAAGATGTGCTGGACGTTTTTCCTCTGCCGGTGCTGCAGTGTCAGGACAGGGTGGTAGAAGATCATGAGGAAGACGACGGAGACCAGATCCCACCCAGAAGTCCCTCGCTGTTTCAGTCCGGTCCGCTGGAATTCCTGCTGGTCTTTTTTCCGTGACTGAAGACGCATGTATTCTAGAGGGAAAGGAAGAGAAGCAGACCAGAGACTGAGTCTACTGTATCCCAGCCGACCAGGGTCTGTCCTGGTTTCTGTTGATCATACAATACTTTGATTAACTATCCAAACTTGAAGATCCCCTCTGGAGTCCTCACTCCGTGTGCGACCTCCAAGTGAATTGAGGTACATGGCAACAAAGGAGAGGGCCTTCTTGGTGGTGGCACCTCAGATTTGGAATAGCCTTCTCTGAGAGACTCGCCTGACGCCTGCTCTATGGTAAAACCCAATTTTCATTTAAAAGGTTTTAAACTGGGATTAGACAATTTTTTGGAGGGTAAGGCAGAGAATTGCAGGTGGGGAAAGTGCTGGAGCACTTGTGCCCTTGGGCTTTCTCTTGAGGCATCTGGTTAGCCACTGTGAGAACAAGATGCTGGACTGTATGGTTTTATTATGGTTTGTTGGAAAAGAATATGTAAAGAAAACAATAAAAATTTACTCTGCAAAAAGGTGCTGGACTTGAGTCTGACGCAGCTGCAGGGCGGCTTGTATGTTCCCATTCTGCAAGGCCTCTTACACGTCATGCTTTAATAAACCGTACAATCTCACCCTTTGGTGTGATTTCAAGCTCATCTGTAAATTGTTTCGTTGCTTTATTTTCTGAGAGTTACATGCTATTTATTTAAAACATTATTCTCTAAATGGTTTCCATCTCTCTAAGCAGTGTGTTTTGCCTCTGGTAGGGGAAAGCGAGAACAGTGAGAAAGCTACTTGGTGCATCAAATAAATGAAAAGCAAGCATTGCACCAGTGAAACTCAAATTCTACATCAAGAAAAACAAATGCTGACAATCAGCATGTGCCTCTTTGCAGGGGCATCTCTGGAAATGGAGATAAACACGTTTTGCTCTCCTGACACATAGCCCTCGATAGCCCTGCCCTCCACAGTATTTAACTCATTCCCCACCTTCATAAAGCCACACCTTCTCTTCTTAGCCATCGCCTCATCCAGTATGAATGAGTTCCACAGGCTACACTTGCATTCTGTGAACAAGCACCAAAGGCGGATTTAGGGCAGTGTGAACAGAGCGGTCACACCAAGCATACAGCCGTGGGGGCTGCCTTCTCAAAGCCCAGCGAGCAGTTCCCTAGCTTTGTGGGGGGGGGGAGGCGTGAGGGCTCTGACCGGGTCCTAGAACCCTCTTCCTCCTTCCCAAAACCAGGCAAGCACTGTGGGATGTGACACATACGTAGCAGTCAAGTACAACATTCCTTGTTTTCCTAGAGTTGACATGCAGGGGAATGTTTGGTCCAGCCAGTTGAAAACTTCCTGTTTCCTCCTGGTTGGGACATACCTCCTTTGTGTGTGACTAGAGGTGCGTGTGACCTTACCTGTTCAGGTAACAAAAGGGACAAGTCATGCAGCACTCTCTCTCTCTTTGACTCCCTTCATCCTTGGAGCAGCTTTTTAGCAAGAAATGCTCTGTTGGATTTCAGCCAACAGAAGACACTGGGATTATCCCTATATGGGATAGATCCACATGTGTATACTTTGTAACTAAGTCTGCCTTCAGGGAGCCAACTGTGAACTGAAGATACTGTGAGTAAACTTCTTTTATTGACTTTAAATAAGATTGTGATGTGTTTATTCTTTAAGATGGATATAATGGAACTTAAAGGTAAAGGTAAAGGACCCCTGACAGTTAAGTCCAGTCGCGAACGACTCTGGGATTGCAGCACTCATCTCACTTTACTGGCCAAGGAAGCCGACGTTTGTCCGCAGACAGTTTTTCCAGGTCATGTGGCCAGCATGACTAAGCCACTTCTAGCGAACCAGAGCAGCGCACGGAAACACCATTTACCTTCCCATCAGAGCGGTACCTATTTATCTACTTGCACTTTGATGTGCTTTTGAACTGCTAGGGTGGCAGGAGCCATAGCTGTCAACTTTCCTTTTAAAGGAAAATTCCCTTATTCTGAATAGGATTCCGCACAAGAAAAGGGAAAAGTTGACAGCTATGGCAGGAGCTGGTAAGGGAACTTACCAGGAACCTAATAGTGAGAGGCTTACACAAGCCTGCAACCAGCTACCTGCTGTGCGTTTAAAAGGGGAATGTGAAACTGCTAAGTAAAGGAACTTGCTAGCGCAAGTTAGGAAGGGTATAACAATATATCCTCTCCTGCCTCCCTGAACATTCCCACAAGCACTTACTGGGCTTCGGGAAGGAGGTAGGAAGGCTCTAGGACCCTGCCAGAGCCTCACACCACCTTCCTAAAGCCGGCACCATAAGAGGTTGGATTATTACCAAGGTCCGCCCTTTGTGAGCCCTTCCTTTCATGGGTCTTCACCTTACGAGCGCTCACCTCGGATCCTGTCCAGGAGGAAGGCTTTGCAGTGCCCCCACGGTGCATAAAACCCAACCGTCACTGGGGAGGACACGCAGTAGAGGGCCTTGGCTAAGGAGAAGCAATAGGCGTCGTCTTTGTTCTGGAACTCTGCAAAAGGAAGAGCAGGGGAGCAGCCAAAAGGCAAATCCCACATCAGATGCCCGTGGCCACTGCTAGAATCAGCGGCGGCTGGTCCTTTAGGGTGAACGGGGACCCTGGCCCACCCACCTCAGGGTGCCTTCAGTCAGCCCCAGCTGCCTGCTTTCAATTTGCAACTAACACAGTCGGTGGCCCTGGCTGTCAGCCCCCTTCCTCCTCTGTAGACCAGGTGGAACTCTGTCGGAATCAAGCCCATATCAGGAGAAACTGGCAACTCTCCCAGGCACCCGGCTTGATCTCCTGTTGACCTCCCCGGCTGCATTCCCCAGCAAGATCCAGGCTAGGTCGCAATAGGCGATCCTTCTCAAACGTGAGAAGAACACCCCCCCTCTTTCTCCCTGCCCCCCCTGGCAGGGGTAAGAGATAGACAGAAACGTATTTACATGCCTTTATTTCTGTCTTTGCAGCATTACAAAAAACATGACTGCTCTTTCCAAACTCCCGCAGTCTACTGACAAACACTTCCTGCACTTCCTGTACAGGAACAAATGGAAGAGCTCATATTACACTCTGAGCTAAATCCGGTGCTTCGCACTGTGAATTGACTGTCCCTCTGTTTCCCACGGAACAGTCCCAACATTCCATCATGTTTTGTTTTCAAGCTAGCAGCTCGGAGCCGCATTGTTTTCATATCGTAACAAACTCAACAGAGGAGGATGAGGTCAAAACTAGTATTCCTTGGCTGCACCTGCTCTTTGGGCTCCCTGCTTTCCGAACTTCCAGTCCCAATGGGGGGGGGGTCGAAGTGTATAAACAATAGGGGACCCGCAGGTCCCCTTTTCCTTGCTGTACTCCCTTGGGGGAAACTTGTTGGCATCCATGTGTCTCAAGAGACAATAGAGTGCGCTTCCGGGGGTGAAGTCAAACGGCTGTGTTAGCATCCTCCCCAGGGTGCAAGCTTGGGCCCTGTGTAGGGAGGTCGTGGGCTGCCCAGACAACAAGGCCCACCCCCCTTGGCTGAAGGAAAGCAGAGCAAGACATTTGGCACCAGCTTGGCTGCAGGAGTTGCTGGAAGGAGGTGTAAAGGTAAAGGTAAAAGGACCCCTGACCATTAGGTCCAGTCGTGGCCGACTCTGGGGTTGTGGTGCTCATCTCACTTTACTGGCTGAGGGAGCCGGCGTACAGCTTCTGGGTCATGTGGCCAGCAGGACTAAGCCGCTTCTGGCGAACCAGAGCAGCGCACGGAAACGCCGTTTACCTTCCCGCCGGAGTGGTACCTATTTATCTACTTGCACTTTGACGTGCTTTCAAACTGCTAGGTTGGCAGGAGCAGGGACCGAGCAGCGGGAGCTCACCCCGTCACGGGGATTCGAACTGCCGACCTTCCAATCAGCAAGCCCTAGGCTCTGTGGTTTAGACCTTGTACACCGGAAGGATGTGTACAAGGCGCCATCCAACCGCCTTAGGGACTCCGGATTTGTGTAGGGTTCGCTACTGAGCCTTTTCTTCTCCTGAAGCTGTTCCGCAAGGCAGCGGAGATTTCCTTCTCTTCGATGGGCTCCCTTCCCAGGTGGCCAAACCCCCTCTGCCCCCCCCATCCCTCTGCAGCAAGTGCAGAAAACGAGGGGGAAACTCATGTACCCTTTAAGGAAGTGGGGAGATGTGGATGACACAAAAAAGGGCACACCAGCCAATATGACTAGTACTGAATTCCAGCTAGCCGAGAGGCAAGGCCTGTGAGGACCAAGTGATCCTATCTCCCTCCCTCTCCTTTCTTTGCAACTGGTGTTATGTGGGAAGTGATGTTCAATATTCCTGAAGACATCTACACAGCAGCAGACACCCTTCTTCACGGAATGGTTTACAGTTACTAACTTGGGCTATGATCCTGAGATAATAACCTCTGAATCCTTCGGGTAAGGACACCCATCCTAAAACCAAATTATTCCGCTTACCTCTGGTCAGGGAGAGCATCGCTTTTGTCAGCCACGGGGTATGAAAAGGGTTGAAGATCCACAGCTGCTGGTAGCTAAGAAGAGGGAGAAAATGTGGAGGCTTTTCAAACTATCCCTGGGACTGGGACTAAATATCTGCAAAAGTTTGCCTCTGGAAGGTTGGCAGCCCATCACGTGCAAATAGATGGAAGAAAGGTGCCGAGGACTGTTCACCATCAAAAAATGAGGATTAAGACTTCATCCTCTGTACAGAAGAGATCCTCAGTGCATAGCATTGGAGAGCTGGTTTTTCTATGGGACTGCC
This sequence comes from Podarcis raffonei, assembly GCF_027172205.1. Taxonomy (NCBI): domain Eukaryota; kingdom Metazoa; phylum Chordata; class Lepidosauria; order Squamata; family Lacertidae; genus Podarcis; species Podarcis raffonei. Next base: position 1,363,552 of record NC_070609.1, read on the forward strand.
TCTCCTGGTCTGCCCCGCAGAGGACCTTAAGGTCCATGAATAATCATAGTTTAGAGGTCCTTCTAAGGAAGTCAGACTATCCTCCACCAGGGCCAGGGCCTTCTCAGTGATGGCTCCAGCCTGGTGGAATGCTCTGTCTCATGAGACTAAGGCCCTGCAGGATTTAACTTTGTAAGACAGAGCTATTCCACCTGGCCTTTAATCTGAATTCAGCCTGATCTTTTATTTCCCTTCTCTTCCCTCCCCCTCCCCTTTTATTAAGATCACCCGCTCTGAGACCCCACAGCTAATTCTCCCCTGGCCTCCTCGCTGGCCCAAGTAGGACCAATTCAGCCAGCTAGCCCTGGGGATTATCTAATGCTTATTTCCCCTAAACTGATTTTTGATTTTTGAATTTTATTGTTCTTCATATTTTTATACTGTATTTTATGCTGCTTTTATAATTAAGTGTTTTAAATTTGTTGTTAGCCGCCCTGAGCCCGGTTTTTGAACTGGGAAGGGTGGGGTATAAATAAATTATTATTATTATTATTATTATTATTATTATTATTATTATTATTCAGTTGATCCTCCTTTGGCCCCTATTCCTGCACAACTGCTTTTCATAAGAAATGGACACTCCAACCCAGTCTTTGCCTTCCAGGTGTTTTGGAGTACGGCTCCCATCAGCAAGCGCAGTCATGTGATGCTGGTGTTGATGGGAGCACAGCCAGGGTGACTGGGGCAGATGTGCATTGCAGCTCCAGAACATCTGCAAGGTGCCAGGTTAGGAAAGGCCTGTCTACAACCTTCTCCAGCTTCCTCAGCTCTGGAATTCTCAGCTGACAATGGACAAGTCAAATCTGTAACCTGAAGCAGCCTGGAAGTGATAGCACTGCTTTCTGGATGGCACGGCTTCAAGCTACAGAAGCTGCTTGGCACCCAGTCTGGTAATAAAACTATTCCAAATATGTAGAAAGATCTACATTGGCTCCCAGTACATTTCTGAGCACACCTTGCTGACCTTTCAAGCCCTAAACGGCCTCGGTCCAGTAGACCTGAAGGAGCGTCTCCACCCCCATCGTTCAGCCCGGACACTGAGGTCCAGCGCCGAGGGCCTTCTGGCGGTTCCCTCCTTGCAAGAAGCCAAGTTACAGGGAACCAGGCAGAGGGCCTTCTCAGTGGTGGCGCCCGCCCTGTGGAACACCCTCCCATCAGATTTCAAAGATAACAACAACTACCAGACTTTTAGAAGACATCTGACGGCAGCCCTGTTTAGGGAAGCTTTTAATGTTTAACAGACCACTGTATTTTAATACTTTGTTGGAAGCTGCCCAGAGTGGCTGGGGAAACCCACCCAGATGGGCGGGGTATAAATAATAAATTATGATGATGATTATGATGTAACCAGTGTTCTGGAGAAGAAGGGGAAGGAAGCCTTTCCCTTAGCAAGCTGCTTGGGGTCATGTTTTTCTCCCCTGAACCAGCACGCAAACACACAGAGCTTCGTGAGCCCAGCTTACAGGTGGCTGTTTCTGACACAAGGGACACACCATGAGCTTGCAAGCTTTTCCACCTGGCTGCAGCAGAAAGGGGGGGGGGCGAGATGACGAGGTCTCCTCCATCGGCTGCCTCATTTGCCTTCTCCCCTCCCAGAACCTCCTCCCACCCGTGTCTGTTCCACCTGGCCATTTTAACAATTAGGTAATATTGCGTCAGAACCAAGGATTCCACTCACTTTCCTCCACCCCAGCCTTTCTTTTCCCCATCCGTAATGTATCTATTAGCTTCAGGGGTGCCAGCTTGTGTGTGCTGGGCCCCCCTATATTTTGGGGGCGGGGGCCACGCCCCCCAAAAGTTCCAAAAGTGTGGGGGGAAGCCCTTATTTTAAACTGCAGTGAGTTGGCAGAAGAGGGACACGTCAAAAGATCGCAGGTAGGTAGCTGGCAAGCAAACAACACCTCTCTCTCTCTTTCCCCCCGAAGCTGTTTGGACTGTAACAGCACAGCCTACGCCGCGCAGGTGGCCCATTAACAAAGCCTGTTCCCCAACATTAACAGCATCAATGGCTCGAAGGTGACCGTGGGCAGAAAATATTCTAAACTAAGAATCACTTCCGAGATTGCGTGAGCCATGCTGGTGAGCAGTAAACCCTAAGCGAATGCAAGGTTTATAGGCACAGCCAGCCGCCACTCAGCCCAAAGGGGTGTATTTGCAGAAGGATGATTCAGAGAGCCAAGGTTCAAGAACAGGATCCTTCTCCCTCGCCAGCAAAGCAGCAGCACCCAGAGAAGGCAAGGGCAGGTGGTCTACTTACGTGCAGGAAGCGCGCAGAAACTTCAGCACCCCGTTCCGGTTGCGGCAGGCCTCCTCTGCCAGCGCGAACTTTGCCTTCCTCCTTTTCAGAAATGCTTATCAATTCCCATTACGCCTTTATAGACTTAAGGTGGTGAATTTCTCAGGCGAGGTGAGCTGAGCTTGCGCCGTCCGTAACTTTGACTGGGTGAGGGGTGGGTTAAACCTGGAAGAGCGTCTCCACCCCAGGCACCGGGGTCCAGCTCCGAGGGTCTTCTGGGGATTCCCTCACTGTGAGAAGCGAGGTTACAGGGGACCAGGCAGAGGGCCTTTTCAGTGGTAGCACCCGCCCTGTGGAACGCCCTTCCAGCAGATGTCAAGGAAATAAACAACTGACTTTTAGAACACATCTGAAGGCAGCCTTGTTTAGGGAAGTTTTTAATATTTGATGTTTTATAACTTTATTATTAATAATATTCTGTTGGGAGCCGCCCAGAGTGGGTGGGGAAACCCAGCCAGATGGGCGGGGTACTATTATTATTACACAAAGACTTGGGGGAAGTGGTAAGCTGATGAGTGAGGCTGCAGAAATCAGGGATCATGAATATTACAGTGTCCAAACTGGGACTTGGGAGACCAAGGTTCAGGTCCCCACTTGGCCATGAAGTTCCTTGGGGGGCCTTGGGCCCATCACCGCCACTTAGCCTACCCAAGAAATAATGAGACCCATGCCTGCCAGCCTGGCCCCTTGACAGAGGGATATAAAACAAAGACATTGATTGGCAGTGCAGCAATGAAGTCATCTCCCCAGGGTGCAGGCCTGTGCAGTGTGCATGGAGGTCCTGGCCTGCCGAGAAACGAGCCTGCGACCTTCTGCAGCCAAGGAGGGCATTCTGCTGCTAAGCTACTTCCCCAATGAATTGCCTTATCTTAGGACCCAAACCCATTTTTTGTGGTTTCCCCACCCCTCCTGACCCCAGGACCCCCACGCTGTTCAGGAGAGCCCAGCAGCCTCCAGAGAGGCTCCACCAGAATGTGATGCACGGCTGCACGGCAGTTGCGAGGGGAGAGAAGGAACTGCAAATGTCATTTCCACGAACTGCCCTTTCATCTATTTATCTTAGGACCCAAGCCTAAGTCTCTGTAAGGTGCTGTGGGCCTCCTTGTGAAATCTACCACCCATGTTCCCAAAATGAAAAGAAAATATGCACACAAAGGAAAAGCAGTTTTATTTCAGCTGCTGTGAGATCAACAGTAGTGTTTAGAAACACACATTTTAACACACTACCATTTCCCTTTTTTCCCTTTGCGGGGCCGGGAGGGAGGGAAGAGCTTTTCCCAACTTGCCACTATCTGATGGTAGCACTCGAGGAACAAGTTATTAGATGAAGCGTTAAATGGTCTCCCAATAACGACAATCCATTTTCAGTATCTAAACATCGGGCTGTTCAAACATCCAGGAGTGATGTGCAGTCAGGAATAAGGAATAAGATGATTCCCTTTGTCTCATTTTGTCTATTCAGTTAACACCATAAAGTGGAGAAGCAGTCAAAGGCTTCAAGCTGCCAAACCAACTCTCCCTTAAAATACAGATTATTTGCCTAAGCAGGACCTCCGGTCTCTGTTACAGACAAGAGGCCCTCTGCGGTGACCTTCTACAAAAAACCCTAAGGCTATAGTTAAACATTTGCACAGGAATATGGCAGCATCAGTTCTTTCTCCTGCCTTCAGTGCTTGATATGGATCCTTGTAGCTATGACCCGGTGAAAGCGATCTGGCGACTGACAGAAAGGCTGTTAAAACAGGGCTCATCCTAAACAGTAATAAAAAAGCAGCTCACAAAGAGCCATTTGGCAATTTAGTTTATTTAAATTCCCGCCAAGACAGAACAACCAAGGAAAAACTGAGTCTACACAGGGCACCTAAACCGGTTCAACCGCCATGTGAGCATGTTGACGATCACCAATAACGAATGCCAAACTTCCACACAGCACGCCAACCCCCAGAGTCTCCTGCTTAGAGCATTCTTACATCTGTAGGGAGCAAGTGTTTTTAGTTCAACTATAAAAAGGAGGAGAAAAATGTGATGGGAACAGAATGATTATGTGTTTCTCAACTGCGCCCTTGACTGGCAACTGTGGGCAGATCTGTTCAGTCATTTCTTAGAGGGCATCCAGATCTGTATTCCGGGTTTGCTAAGCTCCCGTCCACCGCGTAGCAACTCCCATCACCCTTGACCACTGGCCATGCTCACGGAGCATCATCTGCAAGGCCACAGATTCCCCACCTGCAATGCCAGCTGTGCTAAAAACCAGCAGCTAGGAGAAAGGACCATTCCATTAAAAACGGGCAGGAAGCCCTTTCCAAAAAGTAGAATTCCTGGCTCATCGTTCCTCCTGTTCCGTCCTGACGAAGGCACCCATCTGCTTGGTGTGGCCGCCTCTGAGTTGCTCCAGCTGCCTCTGCCCACGCCGGATGAGGTACTCTATAATCATGACATCCGTCCGCGGGATCTGGGCATTTTTCCTGAACTCGGCCCGTATCTGAGGAAGGAAGCCCGGCTTGTCCTTGCCGGCCCGCAGGAAGCTGCAGTAGAGGCCGAGAACTTGCTTCTGAAGCTTGCTGTGGCGGGCCATGGGACGTTCGGACATCCCTTCCGGTCACCCAAGGAGCAGAGCAGGAGCTGGGGAACCAAAAGGGGCAGTGTCAGAACAGAAGCTGGGGGGGAAGTTTAAGGGGGTTGCCCAAGCAAGGCTGGAGGAAGGCCCTGGAAGGAGCGGGAGCCTTTCTGAGAGAAAATGAGCCCTGGGTCTGAGTTCCAAGACCTGCATCAGGGATGCCAAATTAAATAAAATATGGGGGGTGCCAAAAATTGCGTCTGCGCAGACACCAGAAATGTGCAGATGCAATTCGGCCCACAGAGCAATCTCAGTGGGAGTGAACTGGTGCAGGGGAGGTAAACCTTGCTAACTCCTGCTCTACAGCATGCACAGAAACTGCCTTTTGGACCCTTGGTCTCGTCTGCCCAATCGACCAGAGCTTGTCTTTACATGCAGGGCAAGTCCCCAACTCGCCGAGGGTTTGAGCCCCATCGGCTGTCCTCGCCTGGTTTAGCCAGCCAGTCGAAGCTGTTTCCTGGGACTGTGGCCGCTGTCGCCTGCCGACAGCTTCTAGGAGCGGCAGGTGAGAGCTGAGTGCCGGGTGGGGACCAAAGGTGGACAAACCACCCCAGATTAAGCGCTGCAGCCTCAGCAAAACAGTGACCTATCTCGCATCACCACAGCGAGGAGAATGAAAAGTACAAAATAAGAAGCAGCACATCTAATTATAATTATTAATGGTCAGTGATGTTTCGAGCAGGGGGGGCGGGAGTTATCTTCCGGAGGGGAGGCTGGCAGGAGCACATGGGCCAACAGAAGCTGCCCGCCCCCCAACCCAGTGCCAGAATTACGTAGAAGCTAAACAAGCTCTAGCTTACGGCCTCACTTTCTTCGAAAATATAAGATAAAAAGTAAATAAAATAAAACCTACATACAGCAACAGTGTTTTGTATTTGAAATAAATAAAAAAATTGTCCAGTAGTACCTCAGAGACCAACTAAGTAGTTCTGGGTATAAGCTTTCGTGTGCATACACACTTCTTCAGATACTTTTGTGTTGTGTAGACTCCTATGATGTAAGTCATGGGCCCCCAACCATTTTAAGTTAAAGGTAAAGGTAAAGGGACCCCTGACCATTAGGTCCAGTCGTGGCCGACTCTGGGGTTGCGGCGCTCATCTCGCTTTATTGGCCGAGGGAGCCGGCGTACAGCTTCCGGGTCATGTGGCCAGCATGACTAAGCCGCTTCTGGCGAACCAGAGCAGCGAATGGAAACGCCGTTTACCTTCCCGCCGGAGCGGTACCTATTTATCTAGTTGCACTTTGAAGTGCTTTCGAACTGCTAGGTTGGCAGGAGCAGGGACTGAGCAACGGGAGCTCACTCCGTTGTGGGATTTGAACCCATACCCTAGGCTCTGTGGTTTAACCCACAGCGCCACCCGCGTCCCCATTTTAAGTTAGAGCTTAATAATTATTTCACTTCTTCTTATCGGTAATTGCATTTCACTATTAATATACTTCTTCTTAATTGTATTTCAGTTCAACCATGACTTTGATAAAATACGTATTTTGTGATGTGCAAATAGCTTTGGATACCTCGGAGGTCCCTCAATGACCATCTAGCATACATTCAACACACAAAACAGTAACAATTCGTTGTTGGCAAAGGGCAGCTGGACACAGAAACCTCCACCCGGCCCTGCCCCCCCCCCGGCCACAGAAACAGCCCCCGATTCCGGCGGCCTTGAAGCGACCGCCCCGCCAACGCAGCTCAGAGGACCCACCGGTTCCCGGCGCCCGATCCGCGATCCCGCCACGCTCCCGCCGGAGCTCGGCTCTCTCGGCTTCCCGCGCCCGGACTCCGGCCCAAGGAGGGGATCCCCCTCGGCGCGTCACAAGCCGTAGAACGTTGAGACTCCGCCGGCGCCTTCTACTCGCTTCCCATTGGCTCTCCGCTGGCAAGGGGGCGTTCCCAGGAAGCTCCCGGCCGCGGCTGGAAGCCACGTGGGCGGGGAGGTCGCGCGTCATCGTCCTTAAGGAGACCCCCAGGAAGGGCGAGGGGAGGGGGCGCCACCCCAGAAGGTGGCCCCAAGGGGGATCCACGGCTTTCCGTCTGAGCCGAGCCGGAAGGAGCGCCTGGTCTTGCAAGAAATTCATTTTATTTTGAAGAATGAATGAACAGGCAGTGCACGTGCGCAAACTGCGCTTCCCGTGTCCGCTGCTCCCGCAACCTAGGCTTGATTCAGGCAGGGGAGTTAAAGGTCTCGTCCCTGGCAGGCCTCCTACACCCGCTAAATAATTGTCCCTGTAGTAGTAATAATAATAATAATAATTTATTATTTGTACCCCGCCCACCTGGCTGGGTTTCCCCAGCCACTCTGAGCGGCTTCCAACAAAGATTAAAAATACATTAAAACGTCACACATTAAAAACTTCCCTGCTGTCTTCTAAATGTGTCAGCTAGTTGTTTATCTCTTTGACATCTGATGGGTGTTCCACAGGGTGCCACCACTGAGAAGGCCCTCTGCCTGCTTCCCTGTAGCTTTGCTTCTTGCGCCCAAAGGCCCTTGGAGCTGGACCTCAGCGTCCGGGCTGAACGACGGGGGTGGAGGATCATACCGAGAGCAGCCAAAGGTTTTGGGCTGCCCATGTTGCTTCAGACAAGATAGGGAACCTGTGGCCTTACATATTCCCAGGGCTGGTGCGATCCCAGAATTGTACAGCTAGGACCACGAGGGTCATCTAGTCCAAGCCCCTGCAATGCAGGGCTCTTTTGCCCATGGTGGGGCTTGAACCCGTAACTCTGAGAATAAGAGTCTCACGTTCTACCTAGGGTGCAGTACTGACCTTTGAGGGGCTGAGTTTTTATACAGATTCGTTTTCGTTTATCCTACAAATTTCTGATCATATTTTACTTCTACATTTTGAAGGATTTTGTATCATTTCTACAATATGGGTTTTTGAAATTTGAAGTTAGCGATTTCCCCAAGTCACAAATAGCCTGGCACCAGCACTGCGTACACCTCCTCTAAGCCCTGACCGCCAACTACACTGGCTGGCACTGATAGGAGGTGGGAGCCCAGTGTCAGGTAGGTGGGGGGCAAAGATGTTCCCCAATTATGGTTTAAGGGTAAGTAATTCTGAGACGGAAGTTGCAGGACTTGGGAGGGGGAAGGGCTGGCATCTACAGCTCAGGCACTGTTCACTGGGGGCTCCCCACCACCTGCCCCCAGAAGCCCCGGATGTACCTTCGTTAAGAAGGCTTATGACACTGACTCGAAACTCATTTCCAAAACAAATGTTTAGCTTTGCTGTCATATGCAGCTTGATGGCTTTAAGCAGCAGATTGGGGGTTGTAAGTTTTCACTCACATTCTTTTTTGCTCAACTACATGAAAAGCTCCCCCAATTACTACTGCACATTTATCCAGCCCAGCCGTGAGCGAGATGCAACAGCACCCTCCTAAATGACCACATAACCCTATAACCCTAACCCTTGACCACAGAGCTTAAGATTCGGGAAGGGCTGCGAGAGAAACTAGGGTGAACAAATGAGGCGGGAGAAAGATGAGTCGGATGACGAGCAAATGAGTTGAGGCCTGGGCGATGAAGGATTTGAAGGGAAACCGGACCAGCTGAGCAGGACTGAGGGATACCGTTACCAGCTGAGGGAGGAACAGGCTGAGAAGATGAGAATGGAGGGCAACAGCGGAATTCCACTTATGCAGAACCGACAGAGTGAAAGCAGCGCAAGGGGCAGATAATAACTAGCAGCTTGAAGCAGGTGCAGAGAAAATTAGTGCTAATAAGGAGAGGGAGAATATGAATTTAGCAGATGCTTCCCTAGAAGAGCAGAAACAGAGCAGTCCTTGCAGTTAAGGCAAGTGAGGAGCTGAGCCCGGAGATCATACTAGAGGAAGGATGGGGAATCTGTGGTCCTCCTAATGAATGCTGGACTAAAACTCCCATCCTCCTCCACTGGCCATGCTGGACGGGGCTGATGTAGGTTCCTCATCATTGGTGCCAACGGGTCACCCCACCCCACCAGTATTTGTAATCTTCAGCAGAGGCCGGGGGAGAAGAACCCAGTGGCCGTGCTGCACACACTTTCCCTTGCACAAGGTCCCAGGTTCCTTCCCTGGAATCTCCAGCTGAAGGGATCTGGAAAGGCAAGGAGATCCAAGGATCTGGAGAGCTGCTGCAAGACAACCTCCTAGACCTCCACCCGGCCAGGACCCCCAGGAACTCGGCGCGCAAGATGGAAGGAGCTCACACAGAAGCAGCACTCGTGTCTGGAATGTATTTTCCCACCAACTTTTTTAATTTATCGTATTCACATAGCATCGGCCAGTAGCACAAAAAAAAGTTTTCACAACGGGGGAAAAAAATACACGGTCATAGAAATGTCTGCATTTACTTTTTTAAAAAAACGCAGGAAGGGTCTTGTACAAATCTGCTCAGAGCTTCTCTTTCCAACCTGCTCAACTAACTGCTTCTGCAACCAGCAGGCCTTACTACTGGGGTGGGGGGATCAGGAGCGACTTTGCTGCCCACCCCAGGCCTCACCCTGCAACAAGGCAAGGACACTCCAGTTTTCTCTGGGCTAACTGAGCTGGCACAGAAGGTTGTAAACGTGAGAAAAACCAAGGGGATGTAGCATCTTCACGGAACAGACAAGAGACAACCAGGGGAAAGGGAAGCGGGGAGGAAACCACCAACACAAGTCGAAGAACACACAGCAGCTTTTCGCGCCTTCTCCTTTTGGCTTGCTCAAGTGACCTCGCGCATGGGATCAGAGCGCAACAACCAGCCATTAACAGAGGCCGCATGGCGACCCGCTCTGCTTCCTTCAGCCACCCCAGCACCTCTTCGTCTCCCCGTCACATTTCATCGTCCAGGCCGTAGTCCACCTCTTCCGGGAAATCCCCCACAGTGACGAAGCGAGGCTTCACAAAGGCCCCATACTTGAGCTGGCACTCAAAGTACTGCTTTCCGCTGACGCTGCCAAGGAGAGGAAGAGCAGGAGAGAGAGAGTCACACTCAGGATGGGGGGTTTCCAGGGATAGCAGTCTGAGGAGAAGCCCAGCAGCTCAAAGGGCGGCCTAAGCCCTGATCCTCAGCATATGCCTCTAACTTTTTTAAAAGGAACACTTCTGCAATTGACATTCTGTGCCCTGTAGCAATTGCAGGAGTTGCCTGTTTTGCACGGTTTCTTGCTCCACATTATTTATCCTGCTCCTGCCATTTTAAACATCTTTAAACAACTACAGTGGTGCTGTGGTTTAAGAACAGCTTAGTTTCTGAACAACTTGGATTAAGAGCACTCCATACCCAGAAGTAGGTGCTTTGGTTTGTGAACTTTGCCTTGGAAGCAGAACATGTTTCACTTCCTGTTGTGTGTGTTCCATTTGTAAAATGTGTCCCCCGCTGCTATGGGAAAGCATGCCTTGGTTTAAGAACGCTTTGTTTAAGAAGGGACTTCCGGAACGGATTAAGTTCGTAAACCAAGGTACCACTGTATTTGACTTTTAGAAGACACCTGAAGGCAGTCCTGCTCAGGGAAGGCTGAGGTTTTACTGTGTTTTTGATATTTTGTTGTGAGCCGCCCAGAGTGGCAGGGGAAACCTAGTCAGATGACCGGCATATAAATAATAAAATCATTAATATTATTATTTTACGTTTCAAAAAATGTTTCTTTTTGTTTTGCTGGCTATTAAAGAGGGGTGGGAACCATGCGGGGCTCTGACATTCTTCCTCCAACCGCTGGAAATGTTATTCAGTCACTCCTCTGGCAGAATTCTGTACCCAACACAACATTCTGCACTCTTGTCCTTCTCAACGGAGAAGCCGTATATTTATTGAATTGCTGCCAGCAACACTACAGAGGAAGACTTGAAGTGAACTCGGACTTGTTTTTATCTTTCTGAGGCAGCCCAAAATGAAACGACAAACACTATAAAAAAACAAAAACACACTGAATGTTAAGTTTAGTGCCCCTGCAACACTCTGTGGACTGCCTTTAGACGTAGACCTAAAATGCGTGCCGACAATGTGCCAGAAGTTAAGGTGGGAACGTGCTGATGCTTCAACGTGAAGCTATGAAGCTGCCAGAGTCATCCAGATCCCATGATGACCCACTTTGGGGGCCCAGGCCAGGCAGGACTGCACTGCAAGAGACGTCAGGGGCAGGGGGGGCTTTACCTTGTGGTTCCAGCGCCGAGGGCCTTCTTGCGGTTCCCTCATTGCGAGAATTGAGGCTACAGGGAACCAGACAGAGGGCCTTCTCGGTGGTGGCACCCGCTCTGTGGAACGCCCTCCCATCAGATGTCAAAGAGATAAATAATTACTTGACATTCAGAAGACAGGGCTGACTTAAGATAAGTTTTTAATATGTAACGCTGTACTGTTTTTAACACTGATTGGGAGCCGCCCAGAGTGGCTGGGGAAACTCAGCCAGATGGGCGGGGTATAAATAATAAATTATTATTATTATTATTATTATTATTATTATTATTATTATTATTATTATTACCTTCCGTCGTGCTTCCCCACAGGCTCATCATACTTGATGCCGACCCAGTAGCCAGGCTTGAACTCCGTTAAGCCTATGGAGAAGAAAGGAAAGGGGGAAAGCTTGCAATCCCAAGTCAGGCACAAGTGCACAACTACCAGACTTTGAGAAGACATCTGAAGGCAGCCCTCTTTAGGGAAGCTTTTAATGTTTAATAGACCACAGTCATACCTCATGTTACGTCCGCTTCATGTTACGTTCTTTCAGGTTACATCCCGCGGCAACCCGGAAGTACCAGAAAGGGTTACTTCCGGGTTTCGCCGCTCGCGCATGCGCAGACGTGCAAAATGACGCCACGCGCATGCACAGAAGTGGAGAATCACAACCCCCGCGTGTTGCGAACGGGCCTCTGGAACGGATCCTGTTCACAACCAGAGGTACCACTGTATTGTACTTTGATATTCTGTTGGAAGCCGCCCAGAGTGGCTGGGGAAACCCAGCCAGATGGGCGGGGTATAAATTATTATTATTATTATTATTATTATTATTAAAGCGTGCTTTGGACTATAATAAGTCTTTCTGGAACTTGAAGCAGCTTATCTGTTCTTGCAAGGAGGGAGGGACACTCATAATCCTTGTTCAAGCTGAAAAGCACTATCAAATTTCATAGAATCATAAGAAAACACAACCTCAACAACTTTTCTGTCCAGATTTTCACTGTTTGAAAGATGGCAACCCTTGACAGCTTGCTCTCCCTCCCAGGCTGAGAAAAAGATGGAGAAAACTGGAAACTTATTGGGACAGTGTGACTTCTGTAGTTGTAAAACAATGGAGATCTTCTGAAAGAACAACGGGACACTAGCACAAGCCGAGGCTGGAGAAGGACAACTGACAAAAGATAGACATATTGCAAGGAAGGAATATTACGGACACACAGGAAGGAGAGAGTTTGAATGCTTCATCTGTAGGTGCAGAAATTATTCAGTGTGTCAATATGAATGGAAGTCATTAAAATTGCAGCTGCAACATAAGGAACTGGTATCTGGACAGGAGCGTAATTGAAATTTATAAGACTTTGGAACACAGAAATAAAAGAAACCATCAAACCATGAATTCTAGCATGCGGGGGGCCACCTAAATTGTGTAATTTGGCATCTCAATGATTGGTATTATTAATTGTATTACAATCTGGCATTGTTATAATGACTGGATTGTTGTAATTGAAGACTAATAAAAATTATTGTATTAAAAAAAGAAGCAGAGAGAGTGTGTATTGGACTCTTGTGGGACTCTAAGCATGCCTTGACCCTGGCAGTGGCAAATGTCTGTATATATTTGCTAGCCTGTCAGGTAAACTTCTACACTTGACCGGATCTTTATGGCGGCCATCAGTGTTTATTGCCTAATGTGTGAACGTTCAACCCCGAAGGGGTTGAGATGTAACTCTGCTGAGTGTGGATAGTGACACACATGCACAGCAAAAGTGATGCCAGACGGAATCCTACTAAAATCACCCACCAGAAGTTGATGGATTGATCCAGCCAATCTAGTCCAGCCCCTGCAATGCAGGAATAGGCATCTGTCCCTTATGGGGATCAAACCTGCAGCCTTGGCATTCTCAGCACCAGGCTCTAATCGACTCATCTCCCCTGTGTTACAGAATTCTTCACCTGGTTTATAAAGCGAAACCAAGTAAGACTTCAAACTGCTTCTCACACTGGTTTCTGCACCGTATTTTAAATGCCCCCCAAAGTGATTCTCTTCTACAGTGCAGGAAGTAGCGCCCAGGTACTCACCAACGTACATCACCGTCCCCCGCTTGTTGGGCTGCCCCGCTGCCCGCACCTCACACCTCGACCCCACGGAAATGGCTTCCGCCAGGGCCTTCTCCTCCAGCAGCTTCTGCTCCCTCTCGGCTTCCCTCTTCAACATTTCTTCCGCATTGTACTGCCCCAGCTTACTTGTTTTCATGAAGGAGCGTGCTGTATCTGCAGGACACAGAGAGGGGCGGGAATCGTTCAAAAGGAGTAAACTCGCTTCTCTTCAAGCAGCAGACAGGAAGCTGGGCTCCCTCAAGAAACACTCGGACTGAAACAAGGCCAACTACAACCGCTGAGCCCTCTATGAATTTATTCACTCAAGCAAAGGAACACAGGTCTATCTGGCCCAGCAGCCTGTTCTCAGCGTGGCCAACCTGAACGGGAAGTTCACAAGCAGGGCCTGAGCACAACAGCACTCTTCTTACTTGAGATTCTCAGCAATGCCACAAGACATGGAATCTTAGAGACCACATAACACCGGTCTTGAAAGACCTACATTGGCTCCCAGTACGTTTCCGAGCACAATTCAAAGTGCTGGTGTTGACCTTTAAAGCCCTAAACGGCCTCAGTCCAGTATCCCTGAAGGAGCGTCTCCACCCCCATCGTTCTGCCCAGACGCTGAGGTCCAGCACCGAGGGCCTTCTGGCGGTTCCCTCACTGCGAGAAGCCCAGTTAAAGGAAACCAGGCAGAGGGCCTTCTCAGTAGTGGCACCTGCCCTGTGGAACGCCCTCCCACCAGATGTCAAAGAAATAAACAACTACCTGACATTTAGAAGACATCTGAAGGCAGCCCTGTTCAGGGAAGATTTTAATGCGTGACATTTTAATGCAATTTTATTCTTTGTTGGAAGCCGCCCAGAGTGGCTGGGGAAACCCAGCCAGATGGGTGGGGTACAAATTTTTTTATTATTATTATTATTATTATTATTATTATTATTATTATTATTATTATCATCATCATCATCACAGAACTGTACATTTGGAAGGGACCTTGAGGGTCATCCAGCCCAACCCCCTGCAATGCAGGAATCTCAGCTAAAGCATCCATGACAGATGGGCACCCAACCTCTGCTTAAAAGCCTCCAACGAAGGAGAGTCCACAACCTCACGAGGGAGACTGTTCCACTGTCAAACGACTCTTACTGTCAGAAAGTTCTTCCTGATGTTTAGTTGGAATCACCTTTCTTGTAGCTTGAATCTACTGGTTCGAGTCCTGCCCTCTGTAGTAGCAGAAAACAAGCTTGATCCCTCTTCCAAGTGACAACCCTTTAGATATTTGGAAATGGCTTTACTATCAGACCTCTCTTCTCCAGGCAAGGTAAAGGTAAAGGAATCCTGGACTGTTAAGCCCCTCAAAGGCGACTATGGGGTGCAGTGCTCATCACTCTTCAGGCTGAGGGAGCTGGCGTTTGTCCACAGACAGCTTTCTGGGTCATGTGGCCAGCAGGACTAAACCGCTACTGGCACACGGAGGGCCGTGATGAGTGCCAGAGCACATGGAAACGCCGTTTACCTTCCTGCCACACCGGTACCTATTTATCTACTCACGTTGTCATGCTTTCGAACTGCTAAGTTGGCCAAAGCTGGGATAGAGGAACAGGAGCTCACCCCGTCGCACGGATTTGAACTGCCAACCTTCCAATCGGTCGTCAGTTCAAATCCCCGTGATGCAGTGAGCTCCCGTTGCTCTGTCCTAGCTTCTGCGAAACCAGCAGTTCGAAAGTATACCAGTGCAAGTAGATTAACAGGTACCACTGCAGCGGGAAGTTAAAAAGTATTTCCATGGCTCTGGCACTTGTGACAGTGTCCCGTTGCACCAGAAGCGGTTTGTCTCAACCTCTTTCGAAGCCAGCCAAGAATGTGAGCAGCTGGAACCCAACACACAAACGAGGAGCCAGTTTCAAAAACCTAAGATACAACTGATGGGATTAGACACTCTTTTCTTTCAAACACAGATTCTTTTGGGACACTGCCATCAGCTCTCACCTGTTCGCTTGTCATATTCAGCATCGGTTATCTCAAACTTCTCTACCTTTGACACATTTTCGTATTCCCCGATGGTTGCACCGCTCCTGTCAATAACCTACAGGCCCCCAAAACACAGACATTTTATTTATTTTTTAAAGGCAGAAGCAAAAGAGCAATTTCTAAGCTTTGTTTTTAAAAGGCATTTGTTGACACCAATTGCAAAGGGGCTCTAAGTTCTAGTTCACAGATGGCCATGTGCCGCATGTTTCATTCCATCTCTTTTTTAATAAGGATTAAATTTATATATAGAACACAGTGACACAGTTACTACTAGGAATAGACCCCACTATGGAAAATACTCCAAAAACCAATAGGTCACATAATTTAGTTATTTGCAGTGTGGCATCAATGTGCATAATGCTGTTCAGAGCAACATTAAGCAATAGAAGAGGGCAGGTCCCCATTCCCATGGAACGTGCAAACTATATTTGGGTAGCAAGGGAACCTCACTTTTGTCACCCACTCACAAATCCTTTGGCAGATCCCAGTAATCTCCATAACCTACTGCAAATAGGACCAAGCACATGCAACTGAAATAGAAGCTTATTCTTCCCCATCCCCCCCCCACCCGCCGTGAGGCAGGGACCTGTCCTCCCATTCTTTACAGAGAATGGTATTTTTTAAATTTTGTTTATTGACATTTACTAGACCGCCCTTCATCACATCATTCTAATCACAGGGGGTTGCCAACATATTAAAACCTACAGCAAGCACCTAAAAACACAATGAATAAACCTATCATTTCTAAAAACAGGTTAGTGTACGTAGCAGCATAGAAGACCTAAAGCAATGGTGGCATTCACAAATTTGTTGTCAGTGCATGGAAGAAGTGAAATGCTTTTACTTGGCAGTGGACTCTCACCAGGGCCTCTGCCATCCCCAGCTTTGGGGAACGGTACTATAAGGGGAGAGCAGGCCCTTGGCGGCACATGTCTGACAGCACATTGGTGCTGCTATATAAATAATAGGGGGAAACAGAGGGACAACAACAGAAATCAGAAGGTGGCGTCTTATCAGAAGCTTAAGAGGCCCTCATGCAGTCCAGGCCCCAGGGCAGCACCCCCCCATTTCTTGTAATAGCAAAAGTGTTCTGAGGAGTGCCTTTTGATCCAGGGAAGAAGCAGCCCAACACTCACATGGATCCTGCACCCGTCGTCGATGGGGTAAGACCCCAGCAAGGCCTCATCGCTGTCGAGTTTCATCACAAACTTGTCGTCCGGAGTATAGAGCTCGAGGTCCATACATGATGCCGGACTTCCCACAACCAGTTCCAGCTTACACTGCTCAGACAGAAGCACAGGGCAGAAGGGGAAGAAGGGTATTTATCACAGGCAACAGATGATGTGAAGTATCCCACCCCTCGCTCCGTGCAAGACGAACCACAACAGTAACGTAACACTAATGGGATCAGTCGTGTTTGTAATGGGGATACGTCAAGGCGTCTTAGTGGGGACTGCAAAGCTAAGGTCAGCAACAAGTTTGCTTCAGTCTAACACGGCTGTACGGAAGATGCTTTCTGGCCTGCCAGTTGTCAATCTGAAGCTCAAAAGAGACAGACAAAGAGGTGCCTGTGGCAACAGAGTGTGCAGGTCAGGCACTTTAGGGGGCGGGGTTGCCCACCCAACCCCTCAGTTCTTCACAGAATGGCTCTGCAGAGAAGCTAGTTGCTGACCAAGGCTCGACACCCTCTGAGCAAGAAAGAGGTCTCCCCTCTGTGATGCAGCCTCCACAGCTCCCAGCTCAGGGGGCTAAGCAGGGGATAGTGACATTCCTGACATAGGTGGGGACTGCAAAACAGCATCTGAGTGGAGGGAGGGGAAAGCGTGGACAAGCTCCATCCTTAAATTGTCGCGGTTGTTTCTCACTGCCAGGGCAGAAAAAAAGATGCTGGAGGGAAACAAAAGGCAGAATTTGGCACAAGGCCACGTGCTGCAGCCATGGGGGGGGGAGGGGGAGAGAAAAAGAGAGCTGGTTGGCCGGCTCACTCAGCTGGGCACGGGTTGCCAGTTGCCAAGCTGCGGTTAATCCCAGTTTGGATGTGTGGCACAAAAGGATTTTTGTTATTGTTGACACAGGCCTGTTTGCTGGGGACCAGAGCTCAAAATGGGGGCGAGGGCTGTTCTGCTAAGGACACCCCCAAAAAAGGCAGAAGCAAAGAGAAGCAAGTTTGGAACTTGAAGCAAGCAAGTATAAGGGTTCCCCCCCCCCGGGATTGGAGGGGGGGGAGATGGGTGGAAGAAAGCACCAGCTTTCCAAGCAAGAGCAGGAGGCAAGTCCAACGAGCACCTGCGCCCGCATGCAATGGGTGTAAAGGGCATGCCATGCAGCTAAAAATCTAGCTGCAAAGCCTAAACCCACATTCCCCCTGCAATGTCAAAGCAGAGGGAGACGATTCTCCCACGAGGAAAAATCCTCTAGTTTGGTGCTCAACGTGCAAGACTTCTAAGAAGCAGCCGCAGCTCTCTGCATTCCTTTGGTACCCCATCACACACACCTGCAGCAACCCTGCTGCCACCGCAAACCCATTCGGCGTGAGCAGCGCAGGAGTCGCTTACTTCCATGCCAGCTTCCTCTCTGGGGAGCCCGCAGGTGCCGCTGTGCGAACAGGCCAGACGGCAGGCCAGGGCAACGCAGCAAGCAATTCGGATGGTGCTCCTGGCGGCGGCAAGGGGAGCCCTGAGCCACGCCAAGAGGGACAAAGACAACAGGGACAGACGCATTAAAGTGGTCTCAGCACACGCACCCCCAAATCAGTGGGACTTCAGGGGCCCTCAATATTTTCAATGGCCTCGGCACTAATTCCTCCCAGAAATGCACCTTTGTTTGGAATTACAAGAGGGCAGAATGGAGGAGTCCGGGCCAAACTCAACTGTTTTGAGAATCCCCACTTTCGATGTAAAGGCCAGAACTTTCTTTTTTGGGGTGGGGGGAGATGTAATGCTCCTGCAGGAAGGGGAGAAGAGTCCAAATTCAGTCTCTGGTGGGAAGGGAGGAATTCAGATTACTCTAAGTCCATTTCTGAGAGGGGGGTGCACCCCTCTGAACTGTGCGCTGGGGTGTGTGTCTGGGGGGAGGAGGAAGGATTCTCCTTTGATACCCCCACCCCACTTTTTAGTGGAAAAGAGGCTCCCCTGGGAAGGCTGCTTGCAGTGAACAGCTTGCTTACAAAAAAACAAAACGGTGGCCCATTTTCCAGTATGGAGAAACACAGAGCAGAGGAAAGGAGGCAGGCAGCCTGGGTAGCATCTGGACTAGGACCCCCCCAAGGCAATTTCCCAAAGGGTCATAATTCGGTTCCCTTTCTGTGAGGGGAGGGCCATAATTATTATTATTTGGGGGTGGGCAGGGGAGATGAGGGATCCCATCCGTTTCTGCTTTTCATGAAAGGGCTGTTGAGGTGCTGTCAGGGCCGGATTGAGGCTTGATGCGGCCCTCAGCTCCTGAAGCTAATGGGGCCCTTTCTATGTCCAGCTGTCCTTTGTCCACAAAAAATTGTGGCTGTTTTATGTATATGCTAGATGTTATGTGCTGGACATAGAAAGGGCCCCATTAGCTTCAGGAGCTGAGGGCCGCATCAAACCTCAATCCGGCCCTGACAGCACCTCAACAGCCCTGGATGGACCTCATAGGTATCCAAAGCCATTTGCACATCACAAATAGGAGCCTACACAACACAAAACACTGTTGCATTAGGTAGTTTTTATGTTATTTGTTTTTTATCTGATATTTTGGAGATGTACATCCAGCTTTTTTCCCCCCTTAAAATTTTTGGGGGCCCTAAGCTATAGCTTGTTTAGCTTATACATAAATCCGGCATTGGCTGTGCTTTTTTTTGCTGCAATAATAGGCCTGCCTGTTTCCAGTACATCTTTTACGTACACGATGGCGCAGAGAAGAACCCTCTGGCTACTCATTTATTATTATTATTGTTGTTGTTTGTTTGTTCAACTAATTAATTCCATTTCTATCCCACCCTATACCCGAAGGTCTCAGGGCGGTTCACATAAAATATCAAATACATAAAAGCAACAACCCAATAAAACGCCCCCAAAGAGCCAGGGTTTTTAAAAAGGGTATAGGATGTTTTCATCCTGCTAAAGCTGGAGGATCGTTTCTTAACGATCGCCCCCCGCCCCCTTTTCCAATTAATAAATAATAATAATAATAATAATGATGCTGATGATGCTGCTGGCAGTTTCTTTGGCAGGGGGGGGTCTCCTTAGCAGGCCTCTTTCTAAGGGGGGAGGCGGTCTCCGCCCCCTTCGGCTGAAGAACACGCGTTCTTTCTCGACACGTGTCCGCGCGTCCCCACGTCCCTCACCTTGAACTCGGCGAGGGTGAGCCCCCGGGCGTATCTCTTGAGGGCCCGGAAGGAGTTGAGGCTGCTGCTGATGGACACGGACACCACCGCGGGCGTCCCCGTCACCACGCTCATCCCGACCCGGCAGCCCGAACCCCGCAGCCAAGAAACCGCCGCCGCCGCCGCCGCCTCAGCCGCCTCACAATCCCCTCACGGGCCGCTCCCGCCGCCCGGCCAATCAGGCGCCGACAGCTCCCTCGGCCAGCCAATCGCCCCGCGCTCGGCCCGCCCTCGTGACGTTCCTCGCCAATCAGCGTCCGAGGCTCGCCACCACGCACGAAGAAAAACGGAGCTCAGGCTTTCCCTTCCCCTCGCCGCCTCTCTCTCATCCGTGAAGCCCCAGCGGGGAATCCACCAATAGGAAGCCGGGATGTTTCCAGAGTGGCCAATGGCGAGGAGGGGTGCGGAAGAGAAGGAGGGGGCTGAAGCCGGCTGGAAGTGAGGGCAAGGCTCCTGGCGGAGGATGTGCGCAGCCGATGCAGGCAGGCATTCGCCGAGGGGGAGAGAGGCAGGGGGAAGGTTTGCAGTACTAGTAGTATTAGTAGGAGTACTTGTAGTAGTAGTAATAATAATAATAATTTATTATTTATACCCCGCCCACTCTGGGCAGCTCCCAATCGAGTGTTAAAACAATACAGCTTTAAATATTAAAAGCTTCCCTGAACAGGGCTGCCTTCAGATGTCTTTTAAAAATAAGATAGCTGCTTATTTTCTTGACATCTGGTGGGAGGGTGTTCCACAGGGTGGGCGCCACCACCGAGAAGGCCCTCTGTCTGGTTCCCTGTAACCTCACTTCTTGCAATGAGGGAACCACCAGAAGGCCCTCGGAGCTGGACCTTAGTGTCCAGGCAGAACGATGGGGGTGGAGATGCTCCTTCAGGTGTACTGGGCTGAGGCTGTTTAGGGCTTTCAAGGTCAGCACCAACATTTTGAATTGTGCTCTGAAACATACTGGCAGCCAATGTAGGTCTTTCAAGACCGGTGTTATGTGGTCTCGATGGCCGATTCCAGTCCCCAGTCTAGCTGCAGCATTCTGGATTAGTTGTAGTTTCCAGGTCACCTTCAAAGGGAACCGCACATAGAGCGCATTGCAGTAGTCCAAGTGGGAGGTAACCAGAGCATGCACCACTCTGGTGAGACAGTCTGCGGGCAGGCTAATAGTACTACTAGTAATTGCAGATCCCAATTTTGCTCAGGCTCAAAAACATAGCCTGTTGAAATGGAATAAGCTGACAAGGTGGGCTCTGTCCAAATATGCCCAAAGGTGAAGCTTTTATTTTTATTTTTTTGCTCTCCCCTTTAGGGAGCTACAGTTCCCAGGACCCTTTGCAAACTATGGCTCCCAGGAACCATTGCAGGGGGTTGGACTAGATGACCCCTTGGGTCCCTTCCAACTCTCTAAGATTCTACGATTCCTTGGGGGGAGCCGCATGCCTGACAGCCAGAGTCGCGGTCATGGGTGGGTGGGTGGGGCTTCCAGGCGAACGTCCATTGTGGGAACCGTCGCTCCTGGTGGCTGCGATTTTCTCGCGACATCCACAATGACACGGTTGGCACCAGAGCGCCAGACTGCATTACACCCATCAGATTTAACCCAGATCGATGCTTCCCAGGTGGAAGAAAAACCCCAATGCATTTTTAATTGGGAAAAAAAAACCCTGTTGTTGTCATTGCTTATTTGCAATATTGAGTCCCCATTGGGAAGTCAAAAGGTAAAGGGACCCCTGACCGTTAGGTCCAGTCGTGGCAGACCCTGGGCCAATGGCGCTCATCTCGCTTTATTGGCTGAGGGAGCCGCAGACAGCTTCCAGGTCATGTGGGCAGCATGACTAAGCCGCTTCTGGCGAACCAGAGCAGCGCACGGAAACGCCATTTACCTTCCCATCTGAGTGGTACCTATTCATCTACTTGCACTTTGACGTGTTTCGAACTGCTAGGTGGGCAGGAGCTGGGACTGAGCAATGGGAGCTCACCCCGTCACGGGGATTCGAACCGCCGACCTTCTAAGCTTTGTGGTTTAACCCACAGTGCCACCCGCGTCCCACCAGACTGCATTCCACCCATCACATTTAACCCAGATCGATGCTTCCCGGGGGGGGGGGGAACCAATGCATTTTTTTAAATTGAAAAACACCCCTGTTGTTGTTGCTTATTTGCAATATCGAGCCCCCATCGGGAAGCCATAGAGGGCGCCATAATGCAAGAAATTCCCGTTTTATTCCCTGTGGTACATGATGCTCAATAAGCTTATGGGACGGTTCTGAGCATCGTCAAAGCATTTTGATCCATTCAGCGATTCCTACCCTTGTCCCTTCCTCAGATGTTGAGCTTGGTCATCTGTTGAAGTCAATCCAATTTAGGTTAGTCCTGACCTTCATGAGGCCCATATCCCAGCGTGACGAACCGTCTGGACCCCATTTTAATACAAGTATTTTATCTTTATAAAAATCCGCTTGACATCTTAGGAAAGGCCTTCTCTGTTTACGGTGGGACCTTTGCACATCAGCTGATCTTAAATGAATTCGGCTGCTTATTCCTGTTCCAGATGTGAGGTGTTTTCCCCCGGTCATGGGCAAACTTTTGCAGATTCAATTAATAAGTTAACTAACTGAGCTCTATCCGATTTAGCAACTATAATTTCTTTAATCGGGTGACAGCTGGTGGTGTAGCCTAAAATATCTGGACTTTCAGTCACCTGCCCTCCATCTTTTGATGGCGGTAAGAATTGAGTGGGGCAGTGTATTGGCAGGATGCCTTGCCCCCTTTTGTATTCACCTGTGTTCTCTTACCCCACTCCGACCCCCACCAAACCCCGCTGGGAAGAGGTGAGGGGATGAGGCTGGTTCTGGCATCTGGCAAAGGGTTGGGTCTTCCTGCTGGTCTGGGGAGTCTGGCATGATTTGCACACAGAACCCCTTAATTCACAGCCCACCCCACCCCACCCTAGAGATTAAGCGTAACTGAGTCTCTTCCCATCGTAGAATTTAACAACAGTTGATGATGATAGCCCTGTATACGGAAGCTGTTCAATGTTTACTTTTTTTATTATGTTTTTGTATATGTTGGAGAGTGGCTGGGACAACCCAGTCCGATGGGAGTGTTACAAGTAATAAATTATTATTATTATGAGAAATCCGTAGGCCCACAATACCGCCATTTTGATTCCTAGCCCCACGACGCTGCCGTGTTGATGGGCCCTGGAGGGAAGAGGCACACGACTCCATCCCTGTTAGGAGCTTCCAAGAGAAATGGAAAATACGTTTCAGATCAATTTATTGCGTCTAGGAATCTCTCCGACTCCTCCCAACACTTGGAACTCGTGGACAGCCAACGAAGCTTCAGTTGCAAGGTTCAGAACACGTGAAAGGAAGCGGTGCTTCACGCAGTGCAGAGTTAAACTGTGGAACTCCCTGCCACAGTAGGCAGCAGCAACAACCATCTTGGGTGGCTTTAAAAGATAATTAGACAAATTCATGGGGGAGGAGGGAGGAGGAAAGGGCCGCAATGCTCTGCCTGCACAATCGGAGGCAGAAATGTTTCTGTACACCAGTTGTTGGAAACTGCAGGAATTATGGGGCAGAACAGGCAACTGTGAGAACAGGACAGTGGAATAGTGGAACAGATGAACCACTGGCCTGATCTGGCAGGCTCTTCTCAGGTCCTTTTACATATATATACATTTTTATTATTTTTTTTAATATATCAGTTCCAACAGTCATACAACATAACTTTCATACATACAATATTTTACACTTCCGTCAACGCCTCTGATGATTTTTTGTTCTTTATCACTTATTCTGCATCTCTTAATTTCTCTATTACTCTTAATTATCATTAACTAATAGTTCTTATAGTCTTCCTTGCAATGCTGTGGTACCTCGGGTTAAGTACTTAATTCGTTTCGGAGGCCCGTACTTAACCTGAAACTGTTCTTAACCTGATGCACCACTTTAGCTAATGGTGCCTCCTGTTGCCACCGGAGCGTGATTTCTGTTCTTATCCTGAAGCAAAGTTCTTAACCTGAAGCACTATTTCTGGCTTAGTGGAGTCTGTAATCTGAAGCGTATGTAACCCGAGGTACCACTGTATTTCAAATAATTCACCTTACAAAACTTCTTGCCGTCCTACTAGCGTAGTATGTTCATCCACAATTACTTTTCAGATAGTTTGTATATTTACTCCAGTCTTCTAAGAATCTCTGATCCCGCAGGTTTTGAATCCTTCCTGTTAATTTATCTAATTCTGCACAGTCTAAAAATTTCATCCTCCATTCTTCTTTCGTCGGTAATTCTTCTTGCTTCCACTTCTGTGCCAATAATATTCTTGCTGTTGGCTCTCTTGATGTTCTTTGTAAAAATGTGTTTAGGTTTGCTTTTGAGAAGAGTCTTCAGTGACTCTTCTCATCACACACCCCGTCCCCCTTCATGGGGGATGTGGGGGGAGAACTGGAGGTTTTGGAAGTGGGGGGTGGGAGGGCGGGAGACGCGCCACTAGTTCCCTCCCGCTTCTTGTCCCCCTTGTGGGCCCTCTTCACGCGGGATAGGGGCCCCAGCTCCCTTTTGAAAACAAAATCCCAAAGCACAAGGATCCAGGAGTTGTGGTAGGGAAGGGGGTCGTAATACTCCGGGGCGATTTTCCTCACCTGGAAGGAAAAACATCGAAACACTGAAAATTGCACAGAAACAGAAGAACCAGAGGTGTAAACTATGGCAAGTTTTTAAAGAAATGGGAGTGCCTGATCCCCTCATCTGTCTCCTGAGAAATCTCTATGTGGGACAAGAAGCTACAGTTAGAACTGGATATGGAACAACTGATTGGTTCAAAATTGGGAAAGGAGTACGGCAAGGCTGTATATTGTCTCCCTGCTTATTTAACTTATATGCAGAATTCATCGTGCGAAAGGCTGGGCTGGATGAATCCCTAGCCGGAATAAAGATTGCCGGAAGAAATATCAACAACCTCAGATATGCAGATGACACAACCTTGATGGCAGAAACTGAGGAGGAATTAAAGAACCTTTTATTGAGGGTGAAAGAGGAGAGCGCAAAATATGGTCTGAAGCTCAACATAAAAAAAACGAAGATCATGGCCACTGGTCCCATCACCTCCTGGCAAATAGAAGGGGAAGAAATGGTTGACTCTTTAGTTCATTAACTGTTTCGTCTAACTTCTTATCTACCTCCCCAATTCTGTGCTCTACTTGTTCTAGCTTACATTCTACATTTTTCTCACTCTCCCTTATCTCCGCAAACATTCTTAATATCTCTGCCCTAAACTCCCCTTCCTGCTTTGATCCCTTTCTGTCCACTGGTGTTCCCCCTTCTGGTCTTTTCCCTGTGTTTGACATTCTTTGTTTTATCAGATATTAACTACACCCAACAGTATAATTATAACACTTCTGACCGGGTTTCAATTTCCTATTTAACCTGGTCCCCTGTTTTAACAGTCTTTTCTAACAGTCTTTCGGTTGCACAGTAGTCTATTAATTCCTTTTTTACCGTATTGTGACTTTGGGGTATCAGGGAAGGTCCTGTAGTTTTAAAGTTCAGGAGTTTGAAAAAACTTATGTCCGCAAAGTGATGTGTGCTTTCAAGCAGCACCAAAGTTCAGGGGTTTGAGAGCTCTTATATCCTCAGAGTGATGTGTGCTTTCAAACAGCACCGTATAGTCTTGTAGAGGTTATATTGGGAAAGTTTGTTCTCCAGATAGTGGATGGAAGGTCCACACCATCAGAGTCTCCCAGAAAATTCACTCAGAGTCTCCATTCCATTTTTCCTGGAGTTGGGGAAAAGGGAAGAAAGGAAAGAAAGGAGAGAAAAGAAAGAAAGGGAGGCGGGGGGGGAAGGGGGGGTACAGAGATACTGGGGAAGAGGTAACCAAAAAGTAAAAAGTAAGGTCAGGATAGAAATAGAAGTTCCCAAGCGTTATAAACACTTTATCCGCTAGATGGCGCTCTCTGTCGCTGAAGGCAGGCTTTCGGAGTAAATTAACCAAAGAGTCCGTCAACACCCGGTAATAGTTGTTTCCCAAATGCTGAGCAAGTAGCAAAAAGTTCAGAACAGAGATGTGCCCAGCTCTTCACTATAGTACCAAGAGAAAGACAAGAGCACAGCCACCAAGTTTTAGATCAGGTTAGACCTGTTGTGGAGTTGTAGATTAGTCCCTGATACGTTTTATTCTCCTTAATGGCGCCGCCAGCGCTTCTCTTCCACTTTTCTCTTCCGCGGTGGGGATGGCGTTTCCGGCGCCCTTCGTTTTAATAGATGGTTCTAATTTAATAACTTCGTCCTCTGTTCCCTGTTGAGTCACCCCTTTTTCTAAAGGGGGTCGAATAATTTTTAGCGTAAAGTCCTTCAGGGAAACGAAGTAATCACCGGTGGTAGCTCAATACACTTGCCTTGCTCTGCAGTTTCTCTCTGCGTAGCCACCGATCCCTGGTAACGGCAAAACCTCTAGAATTCCCTTCTTTCTCACTCCAGGTTTTTTTTTTTTTTTCCGAAATAGTTTAACCTTCACGTTTTAACCACCCCCGGGTTTCTTGTTCACTGAAACGGTGCGCTAATCACCAGCGGGGTCTGGGCTGTCCGTTGCTCGGGGGGAGGAAATGGCTGCCGAGGACCTGCTGCTCTCCTCGCTGTTCTCCTCGCCTTACAAAGGTTACCTGACAGCGGGGTGAGCCGCGCTCGGTCTCTGCTGGCTCCCTGTACCTCCGGACACCCTCCGGATGTGTTTCTGGGGTGCTCTCGCCCTCTAGCACCCCCTTTTCCCCCTGTTTATCGGACTGGGTTCGCGCTCCTGGCCGAATCCCTTCCCGCACCGGAGACGCGCGCCGTCAACTCAAAGAGGTATTCAGGAGGACACAGTCAGTGGAGGAAGGGATGAAAAAGACCAGAGCAGAACTAAAGGAAGTAAGACGTGAGGAGGAGAAAATTAAAGCTGAGATACTGGATTTGAACAAGAGCCATGAGGATATGAAAGATTGGATTGCTTTGAATGAACTCAGACAGAGGGAGGCTAACCTTAGGATGAGAGGTATACCTGAAGTTCAGGGAGAAAACATAAAAGAGAAATTAATAACAGAATTAGCCCTTTGGTTGGAAACATCACCAGAAGAGGTAGAAAGGGCAGTGCAATCGGCTTTCAGACTAAAAACTAAGCCTCCAGGGAACAAAAAATTTGTAGGAGACTGCCTGATAATATTCAAAGACAGGGAAATAAGAAACAGAATTCTCTCTAAAAACAGAGAGAAAAGGTTAAACATTGAAGGAAACAACATAATAATTTTTAAAGACATTCCTGTCAGGCTTTTAAAACGTAGAGATTCCTACAAAGAATTGGTACAGATACTTAAAAGAAATAACATTGTGTTCAAATGGGAGTTTCCTGAAGGCATTTCCTTTACATATAGGAGCAAGAGACAAAAATTGACAAATCCAGGAGAAACAGATAAATTCTTAAGGAAATACAAAGAACTTAAACCACAAAAGGAAAAGGGTAAAGACGGGGGAATAGGATCGGAAGGAGTTCTGGAGGGGGAGACGGGAGGTTCGGGGGGGGAGGAGGGAGAGGGGGGAGGGACGGGGGAGGAAGCGTAAGAGGAAGGTCAAAAGGAAATTATAGCTGTTCACTTTTCTTTTTTCTCCCTACAAATTAAATCACAATGGTGTTAAAGGTATACAGTTGGAATGTTAATGGGATGAATGACAGGGGAAAGAGGAATCGAATTGAACATATCTTGAAGAAGGAAAGTCTGGATGTTATCTGTCTCCAAGAGACACATATTGCGAGAAAGCACAAAAGGATTCTGATTAATCAAAGATTGGGGAACGAGTTTGTATCCTCAGACCAGAAGAAAAAAAGGGGGGTGGTGATTTATATAAAAAAACAAATTGAAGCGAAACAGTTATTTAAAGACGAGGAAGGAAGGATAATAGCAGTAAAAATAAATTGGCAGGGAGAAAAGATAATAATAGTGGGAATATATGCTCCCAATGATAACAAGTCAGAGTTCTATGGGAGATTGGAAGAAAAGTTGTATGACTATGCCGATGAGAAAATTATACTATTGGGAGACATGAACGGAGTGACGTCGTTAGAAATGGACAGATTGAGGGACACAAAGGGTAGAGAAGGGAAGTTACCTAGAGCGTTTTTTTCCCTTATCCAAAATTGCAATTTGGTAGACATTTGGAGATTCAATCATCCCATGGAAAAACAATATACCTACCACTCGGAACCCAATGATTCATCATCAAGATTGGATCAGATGTGGATTTCGAAAGAGATAACTACTAGAGCGGTACGGGTGGAGATTCAGGTTAGAACAATTTCAGACCACAATCCATTAATTATGGAACTAAGAGGGCAGGAAAGCAGATCAAATAGATGGAAACTTAAAGATTACTTATTGGACGACCAAGAGGTAGTAGAAAAAGCCCAAACCAGATTAAAAGAATATTTTGAGGACAATTTAGACAACAACACAAAATTGAAGGTGGTGTGGGACGCGGGTAAGGCGGTGATGCGGGGTTTTTTTATCCAGCAGAGCGCAATCAAGAATAAAAAGAGAGAAAAAGGGAAAAAAGAAATTATACAACAACTAGCAGAGAATGAGCAGAAATTAACTCAAAACCCAAAAAATAAGAAAATAAAAGAGAACATAAAAATTTTACAAGCACAATACACAATGCTGGTAAATAGAGAGATAGAATGGAAAATCAAAAGACTGAGACAGAGGAGTTTCGAACATGCCAACAAAACGGGAAAGCTACTATCCTGGCAACTGAAAAAAAGGAAGGAACAGAATACGATAAACAGGATAGTGGTGGAAGGAGAAGAGATAAACAAACCTAAGGAAATAAGGAGAGCTTTTTTGGATTTCTATGGAGAGCTCTTTAGAAATACTGGAAAGAATAGGACCAGAAAAATAGAGAGATATTTAACGATTAAGAACATCAATAAGATCCCCCCAGCAGATAAAGAGAAATTAAATGCCCCAATTGAGATAGAGGAAATCAAAGCAATAATAACAGATTTAAAAAACGGGAAAGCCCCAGGCCCAGATGGGTTTAGTAGTAGATATTATAAAGAAATGGCACCGGTTCTACTGACTCCACTACAAGAAGTAATGAACAACATTCTTAACGAAAGAGAAATACCGGAGACGTGGAAGGAGGCGCTGATTACATTAATCCCAAAACAAGATTCAGATTTAGAACAAATTAAAAATTACAGACCTATTTCCCTATTAAATATAGATTATAAGATCTTCGCGGGAGTCCTTGCAAGAAGATACAAGGCCATCTTAGTAAAAAATATCCACAGAGACCAAGCCGGCTTTCTGCCGGGTAGGCAAATGAAAGATAATATAAGAAACATTATTAATATAATAGAATATTTAACAGAAAGATGCGACAAACAAGGCATATTGTTATTCGTGGACGCTGAGAAGGCGTTTGACAACGTAAACTGGGAATTTTTGCTGAGACAACTGGAACACATGGAAGTAGGTACTGAATTTTACAACGGGATAAAAGCAATCTACACGGAACAAAGGGCAAAACTGTTGATAAACAATGTGGAGACAGAAGAAATAACAGTAACTAAAGGAACAAGACAGGGATGCCCACTGTCCCCACTGTTATTTATAACGATATTAGAAGTACTACTAAACTCCATCAGAGATAATAAAGGAATAAAAGGAATCAGGGTCGGCCATCACGAACACAAAACTAAAGTCTTCGCAGACGATCTGGTTGTAACAATGGAAGACCCACTGGATTCAATAAAAGAGGTACTTAGAGAATTTGACCAATTTGGGGAAGTAGCGGGCTTCAAATTAAACAAAAGGAAAACAAAAATAATAGCTAAGAATATGCAATTAGACAAATTGGAGGAATTACAAAGAGAAGCAGAAATAGAAGTGACAAAAAAGCTGAAATATTTAGGGGTATGGATAACACCAAAAAATATAGACTTATTTAAAAACAACTATGAAACTGTATGGAAAGGGGTCAAGAAGGATATAGAAACGTGGGGTCGGCTCAAATTGCTATTCTGGGGAAGAATAGCTACAATTAAAATGTCGGTACTGCCAAGAATCCTATTTCTTTTTCAAAATATCCCGATCATTAAAGATATAAAGATATTTAAAACCTGGCACAAAGAAATTTCTAGATACATCTGGCAGGGGAGGAAGCCGAGAGTAAAATTTAAATTATTAACGGATATAAAAGAGAGGGGAGGCTTCGCTCTCCCAGACCTAAAATTATATTACGAGGCATCCTGCTTATGCTGGGTCAAAACATGGATAAAACTGGAAGATACGGAAGTGTTAGACCTAGAGGGCCACGACAATAGATCAGGGTGGCATGCCTATCTGTGGCATGGGAGGAAGAAAGGACATAAGGGATTCGGGAATCATATATTTAGAGGTCCCCTGATAGAGGTTTGGGAAAGATATAAGGATGTGTTAGAACCCAAAACACCCCAATGGCTGTCTCCATTAGAGGTTATGTCGGTTAAAAAGACCAACATGAGAGCCAATTGGGCAACTTACGAACAACTCCTAATGAAGGCGGAAGGAAAGTGGAAAATGAGGCCGTTTGAGCAGGTCAAATCCCAAGTATATGACTGGCTACATTATCATCAGATAAACGATATGTTTAAGAAAGACGTTAAAGGCAAAGGATATGCTGACAAAAAGTCCAGATTCCAATCTGAGATTTTGGAGAATAACATAAAAACTCTATCCAAAATGTATAAACAACTATTAGATTGGAATTTA
Organism: Podarcis raffonei; assembly: GCF_027172205.1. NCBI lineage: Eukaryota > Metazoa > Chordata > Lepidosauria > Squamata > Lacertidae > Podarcis > Podarcis raffonei. The sequence continues at coordinate 1,393,927 of NC_070609.1, forward strand.
GGTGACGAGGAGGTTAAGGCGGTAATGACACACTGGGCTAAAGATTTTGGCCGTAACATTTATTTTGAAGAGTGGGAAAAACTTTGGAAACATCACCTCAATTTCACGGCCTGTGTGTCACTAAAAGAGAACTTAATGAAAATGTTCTACCGCTGGTATCTGACCCCGGTAAAATTAGCCAGAATGTACGGATCTTGCAACAAATGTTGGAAGTGCAAAGAAAGGGAAGGGACTTTCTACCACATGTGGTGGGAATGCCAAAAGGTCAAAGAGTTCTGGGAAAGCATACACAATGAAATAAAGAAAATGTTAAGATATACTTTTGCTAAAAGACCAGAGGCGTTCTTACTAGGTTTGGTAGGAAAGGAGATAAAAAAGAAGGACTGCAAACTGTTCCAATATGCTATAACGGCAGCAAGGGTGTTGATAGCCAAAAACTGGAAACAAGAGAGTTTGCCGACTATAGAGGAATGGAGAGCCAAACTACTAGATTATGTGGAGATGGACAGGATGTCAGGAAAAGTTAGATATAAAAAAGATCAGAGGTTTGTCAAAGATTGGGAAAGTTTTACGGAATATCTGAAAAGCTTAACTGATGAACAGATAACACTAGTGGGTTTCAAAGGTGCTCTGTAGAAGCAAAGGGTAATGCCTATGGAAAAAGGAAGAATGAGAGTGACTTATGGCACTACATACAAAGGAATGCGGATTTATTTATTTTTTTGTTATTATGGACGATTCGTGGAATGGCAGAAGGAAGTCCTTTTTATTTTCTCTGTAAAAAACAAGAGTATTGATATAATTTGATTTGTATTTTGATTTTTACAAATTAATAAAAATTATGCACGGAAAAAAAAAAAAAGAAGGGGAAGAAATGGAGGCAGTGACAGATTTTACCTTCTTGGGCTCCATGATCACTGCAGATGGTGACAGCAGTCGCGAAATTAAAAGACGCCTGCTTCTTGGGAGAAAGGCGATGGCAAACCTAGACAGCATCTTAAAAAGCAGAGACATCGCCTTGCCAACAAAGGTCCGTTTGGTTAAAGCTATGGTTTTCCCAGTAGTGATGTATGGAAGTGAGAGCTGGACCATAAAGAAGGCTGATAGCCGAAGAATGGATGCTTTTGAATTATAGTGCTGGAGGAGACTCTTGAGAGTCCCATGGACTGCAAGAAGATCCAACCTCTCCATTCTGAAGGAAATCAGCCCTGAGTGCTCACTGGAAGGACAGATCCTGAAGCTGAGGCTCCAAGACTTTGGCCACCTCATGAGAAGAGAAGACTCCCTGGAAAAGACCCTGATGTTGGGAAAGGTGGAGGGCACAAGGAGAAGGGGACAACAGAGGACGAAATGGTGGGACAGTGTTCTCAAAGCTACCAGCATGAGTTTGACCAAGTGATGGAAGACAGGAGTGCCTGGCGTGCTCTGGTCCAGGGGGTCACAAAGAGCCGGACACGACTAAACAACAACAAAATGCCACTCAGGGCCGCCTTTACCTGGTGGTGCAAGGGGTGCAGGACCCCCGGGCGCCAAATTCTGGGGGCACCCGCCACCGAAGCCGCCTAAGCTCTTAACTATCCACGTGTTATGAAATAATAAATAATTTTCATCGAGCTAGGAAAACAAAATACATATATACCTAGGTATTGCCAAAATGTATACCTACTGTTTCACTAAAGGACTTTGTGCACTCACTTACCAAAGATCACAACGGCAGCTTTTGTCAAATTGGGCCGCTGGGCGGATCTTTGCCCCCCCCCCCACGGTGCATATGCTAAAGACTCCTCTGATGCCACTGATTATGGGATCTGAATTCAAGTCAGGTCCTGGGGAGGTGGAACCACCCTAACCGCCTGGCCTTTGACTTGGAATCTACTTGTTCTCCTTCCCCTATATCCTTTTTCCTTTCTCCTTCTGTGATGGAACTCCTATTTGGGGACTTCCCTGGCTTTTTTCTGGCCCACGCAGGACCAGTCTGGATAGTTGGCCTTGGTGAAGATTTGACGTTTTCATCCCCAAAAAGTTTTTGATTTGAGTTTCTACTGAAATGAGGCTGCATTTTAACGTTGTATTTTAACGTTGTATTTTAATCAATTGTTTTTATACCTTGTGTTAGCCGCCCTGAGCCCGGTCTTGGCTGGGGAGGGCGGGGTATAAATAAAATTTATTATTATTAACCTATGTGTTCTGGGCTGGAACTGAGATACGCTGAAATCACAACTGAATTCACTTTCATAATGTGCACATATATTAATGAGCACATGTTCCACAGTGGAACGGTTTCCCCCGGGAGGTTGTGGACTCTCCATCCTTAGAGGTTTTTAAGCAGAGGTTGGATGGTCATCTGTCATGGATGCTTTCGCTGAGATGCCTGCATTGCAAGAGGGGGTTGGACTAGATGACCTTTGAAGGTCCCTACAGTTCTGTGATTCTGTGATTCTACTTACTATCTTTCAAAAGAAAAAAGATCCAAATGATTCAAGACTCTCTCACATGGAAAAGGGACATGATTTGCTTCATTGAATTACTATTATTTTTTCATTCCCTGTTTCATAGATTCGTAGAAATGCACAGTTGAACGGGACCCTGGGAGCTCATCTCGTCGAAGCCCCTGCAAAGCAGGAACCCCAGCTAAAGAATCCCTGGCAGATGGCCACTCGTTGGTTGGAAAATCTGTAACAAAGGAGAGTCTACCACCTTAGTGGTCTGTTCCACTGCTGAACAACTCTTACGATACAATACTCTTTATTGTCATTGTCCCATACAGAACAACAAAATTGGGGGGGGGGGGGGAATCTACATCAGACATTCAAAAACCAACAAGCCTGCTATCCCAGCTATCCCAGCATGATTAGCCCCCTAAAAACTCTGATACCCAATTTTTAAAATACAATATACTCCCATAGAGACTCCTTACACTGCGTTTAAAATCAAAATCGCATTTGGGTAGAAACTGTTTCTCAGGCGGCTAGTCCTAGTCTTTATAACCCTGTACCTTCTTCCAGAAGGCAGAAGCTGAAAGAGATCACTTCCAGGGTGCGCACTATCCTGCGCTATCTCTGCAGCTTTCTTATGACACCTGGAAGCGTAGATTTGATTCAAGGTGGGAAGAGGGCACCCAATTATTCTCTCTGCAGTCTTTACAACCCTGGACAGCAATGTTTTTTCCCTGGCCATGCAGCTCCCAAACCACACACACAGACCATAAGTTAATACACTCTCCACAGTACAGGTCCTTTGAGAGATTGTTTTTCTGGAGGATTCTCAGAAAATATAACATCTCAGAAAATATTTAGTCAGAGAGCTCAGACACATTTCCTCTTGCCCCCTGCTCTTTATCGCTCAGTTAGAGCAAACTGGAAATTCAGGTTTTCTCCGGGTTGACATTTGCTCCAAATTTGCTCCTAAAGAATGGGTTTCCCCCAGAATAGGACCGGGGGTGGGGGAAGAGAACTTCCTGGACCCGTCCTTTCTAGACGCAGGAGAAGTTGAAGTGTGGGTGAGCCGATAATCTCCTTTCTTGTCTCTTGAACCCATGGGTTTGAGTCCTACCCTCCAGAACAGGAGAAAACAAACTTGCTCCATCCTCCCCGTGGCAGACCTAGAAATATTTGAAGGTGGCTATCTCCTCTCAACAACAGGCATATAAAAAAAACCAGGCATATGAAATCAAAAGAACTAAGATCGTGGCCACTGGTCCCATCACCTCCTGGCAAATAGAAGGGGAAGAAATTGAGGCAGTGAGAGATTTTACTTTCTTGGGTTCCATGATCACTGCAGATGGTGACAGCAGTCACAAAATTAAAAGATGCCTGCTCCTTGGGAGAAAAGCAATGACAAACCTAGACAGCATCTTAAAAAGCAGAGACATCACCTTACCAACAAAGGTCCGTATAGTTAAAGCCATGGTTTTCCCAGTAGTAATGTATGGAAGTGAGAGCTGGACCATAAAGAAGGCTGATCGCCGAAGAACGGATGCTTTTGAATTCTGGTGCTGGAGGAGACTCTTGAGAGTCCCATGGACTTCAAGAAGATCCAACCTCTCCATTCTGAAGGAAATCAGCCCTGAGTGCTCACTGGAAGGACAGATCCTGAAGCTGAGGCTCCAAGACTTTGGCCACCTCATGAGAAGAGAAGACTCCCTGGAAAAGACCCTGATGTTGGGAAAGATGGAGGGCACAAGGAGAAGGGGACGACAGAGGACGAGATGGTGGGACAGTGTTCTCGAAGCGACCAGCATGAGTTTGACCAAACTGCGGGAGGCAGTGGAAGACAGGAGTGCCTGGCATGCTCTGGTCCAGGGGGTCACGAAGAGGCAGACACGCTAAACAACAACAATCTCCTCTCAGTCTCTTCCTCTGCAGGCTAAACATGCCCACCTCCTTCAACCGTTCCTCATAAGGCATGGTTTCCAGACCCTTGACCATCTTGGTCGCCCTACTCTGCGCATCATCCGCCTTAAAATGTGGTGCCAGGCAATTTCATAGCAAAAACAGATAGGTAGCAATATTTCTAGCCTGTATGCCAGGACATAGTACGTAGGTCATTCTCCCAACTGCCACTCCTTCTGTAGACAAAACAACACCATCAAGTCTTAAAGGAACCCCAAGGTTTGCAAGCAGTGCCCTCCCTCAGAGGAAAAAACACAAACTCTATGGAAATGGGGTATCAAAAGCTGCCCAGTGAGGATCAAGCATGCTTTAATCCTTCATTTTAATGTTGGAGATGGAAACATCTACATGCAGCCGCTGGGAGAGAACATCAGGGGGTTTGGGCTGGGTGTTCATCAGTATGAAGATGATACCCAGCTCTACCTCTCTTTTAAATCAGAACCATTGTTGTTGTTTTTTAAAGATATTTATTGAAATTTTCCACTTTAATACATAAAAAAAATCAAAAAAGAAAAACAAAAAAGTTTAAAAACACATAGAGTTCACAATCCTTATTTTTCTATAACATATTTCCCTGACTTCCCCACACCTCCCCTTCTTATATTCCAATTCAAATTGTTAGTTCAGCAAGTTCTTATCCCTAATTTTTTTACCTTTTTCTATTTAGTTCATTTTAAAAAAGCCAATTTTACCTTATAAACATCAATATTTATATATCAGTACTCATTCTTAAAACCTTTTTCTAAAGTCGACCCAAATTCCCTTCCATGACTTCCCCAATCTTCATACAAATAACAAAACAGAATAAAAACAAAAACAGATTATAATTATGCACCCTTTGGATTCCCAAACTCCACCCCCCCTTTCCCGGTTTCAATCCCCAACAAATGTCCATCAGTCTTAGTCTACTATCAGCCTGGAGACCTCACGTCCGAGGCTCTTAATTCTCTCTCAATTCCTCTCTGCCGGTTTTTTTTTATGGTCCTTAATATTAAACACCAGATCTCGGAGAAGCTCTAGCCCAATGGGATCCATGTTTCTTCCAGCCAGACCTCCATACTTAAAAGTGGAGCCCGAATCTTGTTTCTTACTCCTTTCAAGTCCAAATGTCCCCAAAGCTCCAACTTCCACCTTAATCAGATTTGTAATCCTTGGATCTTCAGATCTCCACATAAGGAGATCTCTCCATTCTTCAATCTCCAATTCAAACCAGATTTTCGACATCAAGTTCTTATTTTCCTTTGTAGCCATCATGTGAGGCCTCTGGCTCTCCTTTGTCGTCTGCAGCATTACAGCTCCTCCTTCCTTTTCCTCAGGAACAACATATATCTCTTTCTCCACACTCTCAAAGCTCTGAAGTTTCTCTTCTTGTCCAGCTGCATGGACTTCCTGAGTCAAGTCCTTATCAAATTCAATGAGTTTATTTACTGTTAAATCCAGAGTTGCAACATTTGTAGCCAATACATCAATTTGGCCTTCTAACTTTCCCAAGAGAACAAATTAGCTTGTATTTTCCCTCCTTCAGCCATTCTTGTAATGTCCCAAAACCCCCTCTAGAGGGATTTTGGTTACTTAATATTCCTTCCAGTTCAAATCCAAAAGTCAAGTTAGTTTGCATCAGTTCTTCCTTGTTTTCAACAAATTATAACCAAATTGTAACAAATATAACCAGCAGAGACAACAGAAACAAAGTTCTCTTTTTCAGTCTTGACAGCTAATTTGACAGCTGTCAAACTCTTCAATACCTCTTCAACAGGCTCTCTCGCGGATCACTCCCGGGTCCGGGGGGGTGGCACTTCAGATCCCAAAATTAGCTCTTATCCTGCCACCCGTCTGTCTCGAGAGACAATGGAGTGAAGCGCAAGTCAAACTGCTCTTAGCACCGCTGAAGTGACCCCCCGGGCGCAAGCCTGGGCAGTGTGTCTGGAGGTCCTGGGCTGCCCAGATGAGAAGACCCCCCTCAAAGCCTCACTGAGGTGGTCCAGAGGAAAGCGGAGCTATGCGTTTGGCACCAGCTTGGCGACAGGAGTTGCCGGAAGTAAAATAACAACAACAACAAAAATAATTTATTACTTATACCCCGCCCATCTGGGCGGCTTCCAACAAAATATTAAAATACAATAGCCCATCAAACATTAAAAGCCTCCCTAAACAGGGCTGCCTTCAGATGTCTTCTCAAAGTCAGTTACAGTGGTACCTTGGGTTAATAACTTAATTCGTTCTGGAGGTCTGTTCTTAACCTGAAACTGTTCTTAACCTGAAGCACCACTTTAGCTAATGGGGCTTCCCACTGCCGCTGCGCCGCCGCAGCACGATTTCTGTTCTCATCCTGAAGCAGAGTTCTTAACCCGAGGTAATATTTCTAGGTTAGCGGAGTCTGTAACCTGAAGCGTATGTAACCCGAGGTACCACTGTAGTTGTTTATTTCCTTGGCATCTGAAGGGAGGGCGTTCCACAGGGCAGGCGCCACCACCGAGAAGGCCCTCTGCCTGGTTCCCTGTAACCTTACTTCTCACAGGGAGGGAACCGCCAGAAGGCCCTCGGAGCTGGACCTGTGTCTGGGCTGAACGATGGGGGTGGAGATGCTCCTTCAGGTATTCTGGGCCTTTGAGGCCATTTAGGGCTTTCAAGGTCAGCACCAACACTTAGAATTGTGCTCGGAAACGTACTGGGAGCCAATGTAGGTCTTTCTTTTTTAAAAAAAGGTATTTATTAAAATTTTCAATTTTTATACAAACAAAAAACAAACAAAAAAATATAAAAACACATATAGTTCACAATACTTAATTTTCAATGACATATTTCCCTGACCTCCTCATACCTCCCCTTCTTGTAGTCCAATTCAAATTATTTGTTCAGCAAATCCTTATCTCAAAGCATTACAGCTTATAAAAACACCTTATTTTCTATCCAACATCTTAGGTTATTATAACCTTAAATTTTTACTTATAAAAAAACCATTTTTTCATATTCCTTTATACCATTACAGCTAAAAACCACTTAATTTCAATCCAACATCATTCAACATTCCTTAATTTTACAATATTTCTGTAAATAGTCCTTAAATTTTTTCCAATCTTCTTCTGCCGACTCTTCTCCCTGGTCACAGATTCTGCCAGTCATTTCTGCCAATCCCATACAGTCAATCAACTTCATCTGCCATTCTTCCAGAGTGGGTAGATCTTGCGTCTTCCAATACTTTGCAATGAGTATTCTTGCTGCTGTTGTGGCATACATAAAAAACGTTCTGTCCTTCTTTAACACCAATTGGCCGACCATGCCCAAGAGAAAGGCCTCTGGTTTCTTCAAGAAGGTATATTTAAATACCTTTTTCAATTCATTATATATCATTTCCCAGAAAGCCTTAATCCTAGGGCATGTCCACCAAAGGTGAAAGAATGTACCTTCGTTTTCCTTACATTTCCAACATTTATTATCGGGCAAATGATAGATTTTTGCAAGCTTGACTGGGGTCATGTACCACCTATATATCATTTTCATAATATTCTCTCTTAAGGCATTACATGCCGTAAACTTCATACCTGTGGTCCATAAACTGTTCCCAGTCAGCAAACATAATATTATGTCCAACGTCTTGTGCCCATTTAATCATTACAGATTTAACCGTCTCATCCTGAGTATTCCATTTCAACAGCAAATTATACATTTTTGACAAAGTCTTAGTTTTGGGTTCTAACAGTTCTGTTTCCAATTTGGATTTTTCCACCTGAAAACCAACTTTCTTATCCAAATTATAAGCCTCCATTATCTGATAATAGTGAAGCCAGTCTCGCACTTCATTTGGCCTCCATATTGAGTTTTTTCTGAGCCTTAGCCTCCATTGGTGACAACCACCTTGGGGTTTTATTTTCCAATAAATCCTTATATCTAATCCAAACATTAAACAATGCTTTCCTGACAGTATGGTTTTTAAATGCTTTGTGTGCTTTAACCTTGTCGTACCACAGATATGCATGCCACCCAAAAACGTTGTTAAAACCTTCTAAATCCAAAATGTCTGTATTCTCAAGAAGCAGCCAGTCTGATTCATAATAGAGTTTAAAGTCTGGCAGGGCAAATCCACCCCTTTCCTTTACATCAGTTAATATCTTAAATTTTATTCTGGGCTTCTTGCCCTGCCAGACAAATTTAGAAATGTCTTTCTGCCACTTCTTGAAACAGTCCATTTTGTCCAAAATTTGCAATGTTTGAAACAAAAACAATATTCTAGGCAATACATTCATCTTTATAGCTGCAATTCGACCCAACAAGGAAAGCTTCAAATTTGACCAAATTTCCAAATCTTTTTTCACTTCAGCCCAACATTTTTCATAATTGTCTTTAAACAAATTCCCATTTTTAGCTGTCATATTAATCCCCAGGTATTTCACTTTCTTAACCACAGTCAGTCCTGTTTCATTCTGAAACTTCTCTCTTTCAATCGGTGTTAAGTTTTTCTCAAGAACCTTAGTTTTTAACTTGTTCAATTTGAACCCTGCAACCTGACCAAATTCTTGAATTAATTCTAAAACTCTTTTAGTACTAGATTCTGGCTCCTGTAGTGTCAAAACTAGATCATCTGCAAATGCTCTCAATTTATACTGTTTAGCTCCAACCTGTATACCTTTAACCATCCGGTCCCTTCTAATCATATTCAGCAAAACCTCCAGGACCGATATAAAAAGCAAAGGGGAAATTGGGCATCCCTGTCGTGTCCCTTTTTCTATCTTAAACTGTTCCGTAACCACATTATTTACAATTAATTTGGCCTTTTGTTCAGAATATATTGCACCTATACCATTCTCAAAGCCATGGCCTACCCCCATACCCTGTAGGTTCTTTTTCATAAAACTCCAAGAAATATTGTCAAAGGCTTTCTCTGCATCCACAAATATCAAAACTGCTTTAGTGTTTATATTCACTTCTAGCTTTTCCAAAATGTCAATTATATTCCTCAGGTTATCAGATAGATGTCTTCCCGGAAGAAAGCCCGCTTGGTCCTTATGAATGTCTTCAATCAATACTTTTTTCAGTCTCTTAGCCAAAATATCAGCAAAAATTTTGTAATCCACATTTAATAAGGATATGGGACGGTAGTTCCTAAGTTGAGTCTTTTCAGTCTCTGTTTTTGGTATTAGTGTAATGTAGGCCTCTTTCCATGATTCTGGTGCCCTTTTCCCCTCCATAATTTCATTACAAACTTCCTTCAGTGGTTGCATTAGCCACTCTTTCAACAGTCTGTAGTAGCAGGAAGACAACCCATCCGGTCCTGGAGACTTGCCCACTTTCATATTTAGAATGGCACCTTCTATCTCCTGGTCAGTTATCTCACAGTTCAGCATGAGTTTACTTTCTTGTGAAATTTTTTGTAATCCATTCGTCTTCAAAAATCGGTCTATATCCATTTCGTTCTGTGGCCCTTGTGCAAAAAGTTGTTTAAAATATCTCTGGAAGCAATTTCTGATCTCATTTGGATTATGTATGTCTTTCCCTTCCACTTCCAGATTTGTAATTGTATTTAGTTTTTGTCTTTTTTTCAATTGCCATGCCAGTAATTTCCCACATTTGTTTGCTGATTCAAATGTCTTCTGTCTCATTTGTTTAATTTTCCATTCTATTTCCTGGTTCATCAATTCCATATATTGTACTTGAAGTAGCTTTATTTCTTTCAAAATCTCCTGTGACTTTGGCTTTGCTCTCAGTTTCTTCTCTCCTTCTTTTATTTTCTCCAGAATTTTATCTTTTTTCTCATTTCTACTTCTCTTCTTTATTGCATTCTGTTGAATCAGAAACCCTCTCATCACGGCTTTACTGGCATCCCATATTACTCTTTTTTCAACATTAGTGGCCAAATTCACTTCAAAATAGTCTCTCAAAGTTTTTTGGGCCTTTTTGTATACTTCTTCATCTCTAAATAAGGTGTCATTCATCCTCCATCTAAAGGAGCCGGGTGTCATTTGTTTCATCTCCATCTTATGGTCGGAGCAAGTTTTGGGGCAGATTTCTACCTTTTTTATCTTCGGTGCCATTCCTCTAGTAATCCATATTTGGTCTGTAAGTCCTCCTCGTGATCATTCAAAAATTTGTCTTTATCGTTCACTGTCCTTATTCTTATTTTTCTTCCTTTATATTTGAAAGATAGACCTTGGGGAAATTCCCATCTAAAAAGTATTCTATTTCTTTTCAATAAGCCCACAAGATCTCTGTAGTGGGCCCTTACCTCCAAGATATACTCCACAAATGAATCTTCAATTTCCAGAGTTCTTTGATAGTGCAAATTTAAAATTTTGTCTCTTTCTTCCTTTGTTCTTAAGGTAATCAAACAATCTCTTGCTCTGTTTTTTCTATGCCTTCTACCAAGCCTAAATGCACTCACTATCTTAAACTCTTCCTTCCCCAGGTCCTGTTGCCAAAAGTCTGTAAATTCCTTTGTGAGGAAGTCTGCCAGATTGTCTTTCTCACTTTCCAGTACTGCTCTGAGTCTTAAATTCCTCTCTTTCCCTTGTAATTCAATCATAGACAGTGTCAAATCATGATCCTCAAGTTTCTTATATACTGGTGGTATCTTCTCCTGGACAGCGGTTGCAATCTCCTTAGCTTCCTCAGCTAACTTCCGAGTCGAGGCCGATTCCTCCAATGATTTTTCAATAGACTGTGTATTAGAATTCACCTTCTTTCCCAGTTCATTTATACTTGTAGTGTTCAAATCAATTTTTACTGAGGCCTCAGCTACTTGTTTATTTGTCTCTGCAACCTGTTTATTTGTCTCTGCAACCTGTTTAGCTAAGTTTTCCAGAGATGCATTAATTTTACCAAGTGCCTGAGCCAGTAGGTCTTGTGATGACATAGCCTTTAGCTTGACTTGCGAAGCAGCAGCTCCCGCTGTGCCTGCTGCTCCGGATGTTGAAGCCCTTCTCTGCTGTGTAGTGTCAGTTTTGTATTGTCTACCAGACCTGGTAACTTTTTCCTGTGTCAGCTCTATCTTCCCTTTCTCATTTGCCATAGCACTCCCATACAAAGTCCAAGGTCAGTCTCACGCCTGGTAACTTTGTTTTGAAAAGGAATTTTCCAGGCTAAGTTGCTTAGTGGCTTAATCCTTGCTACAACATAATCTCCTCTAGCGGGACACACTTCCAACTTCACTTGCAACTTTTAAAGCAAATATATTCCTTATAAGTCCCCTTTATCCCTTAAAAAGCCACAGTTTCAATTAAAAGTTACTTTTTGGTCCAAATCCGTTCAGAAAGCAATTGTATCCTTTCACAGAGTATCAGTATTCTTTACACTTAACGCGTTGACAGCTGTCAAAGGCAGTCCGTTCCCAGGTTTTGGAGGCAGCAGATATAGCTTTACTTCCCTCTATCCTTGCAGGTAAATAATGCTCAAAATTCTCCCCTCCACCCCTGCAAACAGGAGGGGGATCGCTTTTTTGGTGATGGATTTGGAATCTTTAAGAAACGTCTTTCAAAGTTACAGCTTTACAATCTCTTTGCTTTGCTCTATTTACAAGCCGGGAAAGGCAGACTTCCTGTTTATACCTTTCCCGTTTCGGTACCTAATTAGCTCAATTTTCTTCAATTTTAATTTCTTGCTCCTACTCACGGGTAGTTGCTTTGAGTCCCAATTGTCCAGAAAGGAATCAGCGCTCTCCGACCATGGCTTGCGGCTTCACTCCGCGAAGAGGGTAGACGACTCTCAGCTCCGAGTCGCTCACCCCCGTTCCGTTCGGAAGCCTTTAAAAAGGCTCCTTCGCAGTCGGGGGGGGCGCAAATGGAGCCCGCCGAGTCTCCGTGCTCACAGGCTTCACCGCCTGTGATTTCTTCGGGTCTCCGCTTCGCCGCAGCGGCCAGACCCAGACCTCGCAGAGCCGGTTCCCTCCGGAGCTCAGAGGGAACCCACCATTAGTCGCTGGCGCTGACCGGAAGTCCGCCAGTGTAGGTCTTTCAAGACCGGTGTTATATGGTCTTGACTGCTGCTCCCAGTCACCAGTCTAGCTGCTGCATTCTGGATTAATTGCAGTTTCCGGGTCACCTTCAAAGGTAGCCCCACAGAGAGCGCATTGCAGTAGTCCAAGCGGGAGATAACTAGAGCATGCACCACTCTGGCGAGACAGTCCGTGGGCAGGGAGGGTCTCATCCTGTGCACCAGATGGAGCTGGTAGACAGCTGACCTTTGGGGGTAACCCAGTTACCTTCTTGAAAGACCTACATTGGATCATAGTACATTTCCTCAGTGTCCGGGCAGAACGATGGGGGTGGAGACGCTCCTTCAGGTCTACTGGACTGAGGCCGTTTAGGGCTTTCAAGGTCAGCACCAACACTTTGAATTGTGCTCGGAAATGTACGTCCCCAGTCTAGATGCTGCATTCTGGATTAATTGCAGTTTCCGGGTCACCCTCAAAGGTAGCCCCACATAGAGCGCATTGCAGTAGTCCAAGCAGGAGATAACCAGAGCATGCACCACTCTGGTGAGACAGAAGGAGGCGTAAGTGGCGCCACCCAACTGACTTAGGAGTTTCCACTCAGGATTTGTGGAAGGGTTTCTCCTGAGCCTTTTCTTCTCCCAAAGAAATCCCAAAGAAATCCCAAAGTTTAGTTCCAGAGCTTTCCTTCTCCACACACACACACACACACAAACAGCTCAGAACTTTGCTTTGTTACCCTCAAGGCAGCAGAAAAATCAACACTTCAGAGCGGCTAAAATTGATTATGCTGGACTGTCTGTCTCTGACCTTTAGGGTGCCAGGGTTTATGCAGAATCTTATTCTAGAATCAGAGAACTGCAGAGTTGGAAGGGAACCATGAGGGTCATCTAGTCTAGCCCCCTGTGATGCAGGAGTCTTTTTGCCCAGCATGGGACTCGAACTCCCAACCCTAAGATTAAGAGTCTCCCATTCAGCTCAGTCATATTGGCAGGAAGGATTACGTTAAATGGACAGGAGGCTGAATCAATCAACTGGGAGGCCACTCTGCTCTACCCTGGTATTTCCCCAATTTTCGAAATACCAGGAAACTCAAATGCTTCTCACACATGCCTTTCGATTATTTCGAAACGTTATCTTTCCTGAACTAGGTGATCCTGCTTCTGATCTCTTCGTAAAGTAGTTGTAGTAGACTGAGGTGTTAGCATGTAAGTAAAGCCAAGGGAAAAAGTAAAAGCTATGGTTTTCCCGGTAGTGATGTATGGAAGTGAGAGCTGGACCATCAAGAAGGCTGATCGCCGAAGAATGGAAGCTTTTGAATTCTGGTGCTGGAGGAGACTCTTGAGAGTCCCATGGACTGCAAGAAGATCCAACCTCTCCATTCTGAAGGAAATCAGCCCTGAGTGCTCACTGGAAGGACAGATCCTGAAGCTGAGGCTCCAAGACTTTGGCCACCTCATGAGAAGAGAAGACTCTCTGGAAAAGACCCTGATGTTGGGAAAGATGGAGGGCACAAGGAGAAGGGGACGACGGAGGACGAGATGGTGGGACAGTGTTCTCGAAGCTACCAGCATGAGTTTGACCAAACTGCGGGAGGCAGTGGAAGACAGGAGTGCCTGGCGTGCTCTGGTCCAGGGGGTCACAAAGAGGCGGGCACCACTAAACGACTAAAGAAAAACAACAAAAGCCAAGGATCATCCCTGGCAACAGAAAAAGTAATACATACTTGTACATTTGTTTGTGCAATGAAACCACCCTTCTTTGCCTCTAAGAACTGGACCTTTCATGCAGCAGCACTAAAGACCTCCCTTTTCGTGGGGTCTCTGCTTTGATTTCCGGCCTTTTTCTATTTCAGGTAAACCTTCCCCACCCGGTAACGAATCGCAAGGTGAATTGATTTCCCCCTCAACAGTGAACAGCACCTGGACAGTGGGCAGGAACACAAACCACCTGGCTTCAGTTTTCCCCTCTGTGGTGAAATGCAGTATATTTCTAAATTTGCATCGTCTCGGAAGGCGTCCAACATGCTACTGGGGAAGAGCGGAGGGCAAGTACAAGTAGATCCAGAGCTGATGAAGCGGCTGGGCCAAAGCCGAAAGGACGCTCAGTTGCGGATATGCCTGGAAGCGAAAGGAAAGTCCAATGCTGTAAAGAAAAATATTGCATAGGAACCTGGAATGTAAGAACCATGAACCTGGGTAAGTTGGAGGTGGTCAAAAATGAGATGGCAAGAATAAATATTGACATCCTGGGCATCAGTGAACTAAAATGGACGGGAATGGGCGAATTCAGTTCAGATGACCATCACATCTACTACTGTGGGCAAGAAACCCGTAAAAGAAATGGAGTGGCCCTCATAGTCAACAAAAGAGTGGCGAAAGCTGTACTGGGATGCAATCTCAAAAACGATAGAATGATCTCGATACGAATCCAAGGCAGACCTTTTAACATCACAGTAATCCAAGTTTATGCACCAACCACTGGTGCTGAAGGAACTGAAATAGACCAATTCTATGAAGACTTACAACACCTTATAGAAGTGACACCAAAGAAGGATGTTCTTCTCATTATAGGGGATTGGAATGCTAAAGTAGGGAGGCAAGAGATAAAAGGAACAACTGGCAAGTTTGGCCTTGGAGATCAAAACGAAGCAGGGCAAAGGCTAATAGAGTTCTGTCAAGAGAACAAGCTGGTCATCACAAACACGCTTTTCCAACAACACAAGAGACGACTCTACACATGGACATCACCAGATGGGCAGCACCGAAATCAGATTGATTATATTCTCTGCAGCCAAAGATGGAGAAGCTCTATACAGTCAGCAAAAACAAGACCTGGAGCTGACTGTGGCTCAGATCATCAGCTTCTTATAGCAAAATTCAAGCTTAAACTGAAGAAAGTAGGAAAAACCACTGGGCCGGTAAGATACAATCTAAGTCAAATCCCTTATGAATACACAGTGGAAGTGACGAACAGGTTTAAGGATTTAGATTTGGTGGACAGAGTGTCTGAAGAACTATGGATGGAGGCTCGTAACATTGTACAGGAGGCAGCAACGAAAACCATCCCAATGAAAAGGAAATGCAAGAAAGCAAAGTGGCTGTCCAATAAGGCCTTACAAATAGCGGGGGAGAGAAGGCAAGCAAAATGCGAGGGAGATAGTGAAAGATACAGGAAATTGAATGCAGATTTCCAAAGAATAGCAAGGAGAGACAAGAAGGCCTTCTTAAACGAGCAATGCAAACAAATAGAGGAAAACAACAGAATGGGAAGAACCAGAGATCTGTTCAAGAAAATTGGAGATATGAAAGGAACATTTCGTACAAAGATTACCATAATAAAGGACAAAAGTGGTAAGGACCTAACAGAAGC
This sequence comes from Podarcis raffonei, assembly GCF_027172205.1. Classification (NCBI taxonomy): domain Eukaryota; kingdom Metazoa; phylum Chordata; class Lepidosauria; order Squamata; family Lacertidae; genus Podarcis; species Podarcis raffonei. The sequence goes on from NC_070609.1 coordinate 1,409,611, forward strand.
AGAAGACATCAAGAAGAGGTGGCAAGAATACACAGAGGAATTATACCAGAAAGATATGGATGTCTCATGCACCCCAGGTAGTGTGGTTGCTGACCTTGAGCCAGACATCCTGGAGAGTGAAGTCAAATGGGCCTTAGAAAGCACTGCAAATAACAAGGCCAGTGGAAGTGATGGTATTCCAGCTGAACTATTTAAAATTTTAAAAGATGATGCTGTTAAGGTGCTACACTCAATATGCCAGCAAATTTGGAAAACTCAGCAGTGGCCAGAAGATTGGAGAAGATCAGTCTACATCCCAATCCCAAAGAAGGGCAGTGACAAAGAATGTTCCAACTACTGCACAATTGCACTCATTTCACACGCTAGCAAGGTTATGCTTAAAATTCTACAAGGAAGGCTCAAGCAGTATGTGGATCGAGAACTCCCAGAAGTGCAAGCTGGATTTAGAAGAGGCAGAGGAACCAGAGACCAAATTGCAAACATGCGCTGGATTATGGAGAAAGCTAGAGAGTTCCAGAAAGACATCTACTTCTGCTTCATTGACTATGCAAAAGCCTTTGACTGTGTCGACCACAGCAAACTATGGCAAGTTCTTAAAGAAATGGGAGTGCCTGATCACCTCATCTGTCTCCTGAGAAATCTCTATGTGGGACAAGAAGCTACAGTTAGAACTGGATATGGAACAACTGATTGGTTCAAAATTGGGAAAGGAGTGCGATAAGGCTGTATTTTATCTCCCTGCTTATTTAATTTATATGCAGAATACATCATGCGAAAGGCTGGGCTGGATGAATCCCAAACTGGAATTAAGATTGCCGGAAGAAATATCAACAACCTCAGATATGCAGATGACACAACCTTGATGGCATAAAGTGAGGAGGAATTAAAGAACCTTTTAATGAGGGTGAAAGAGGAGAGCGCAAAATATGGTCTGAAGTGCAACATCAAAAAAACGAAGATCATGGCCACTGGTCCCATCACCTCCTGGCAAATAGAAGGGGAAGAAATGGAGGCAGTGAGAGATTTTACTTTCTTGGGCTCCATGATCACTGCAGATGGTGACAGCAGCCACGAAATTAAAAGACGCCTGCTTCTTGGGAGAAGGGCAATGACAGGCCTAGATAGCATCTTCAGAAGTAGAGACGTCACCTTGACAACAAAGGTCTGTATAGTTAAAGCCATGGTTTTCCCAGTAGTGATGTATGGAAGTGAGAGCTGGACCATAAAGAAGGCTGATCGCCGAAGAATGGATGCTTTTGAATTCTGGTGCTGGAGAAGACTCTTGAGAGTCCCATGGACTGCAAGAAGATCAAACGCATCCATTCTTAATGAAATCAGCCCTGAGTGCTCACTGGAAGGACAGATCGTGAAGCTGAGGCTCCAGTACTTTGGCCACCTCATGAGAAGAGAAGACTCCCTGGAGAAGACACTGATGCTGGGAAAGATGGAGGGCACAAGGAGAAGGGGACGACGGAGGACGAGATGGTGGGACAGTGTTCTTGAAGCTACCAGCATGAGTTTGACCAAACTGCGGGAGGCAGTGGAAGACAGGAGGGCCTGGCCTGCTCTGGTCCAGGGGGTCACGAAGAGTCGGACACGACTAAACGACTAAACAACAACAAGAACATAAATTAGCATATTCAAATTTGATGTAAATTGGTGCCCTCTTTTTCAATGTGATGTGTTTCCTTTCCCTGTTATGTTATTATTTTTAGCAATGCAGAAGCGGCCACTCTAGTTTTCGGCTATTTCGTGATGAATGTAACTTTTCCTTCTTCTCCTTAAAAATAATAATAATGGGTTCAGTAGCTTGAGAGCAGCCTTGGGTTTGTTCTGCAAAGCAGCATACATGAGACACAGTGTTGCCTAGTGGTTAGAGTGCTGGACTAGGACCTGGGAGATCTAGGTTTGAATCCCCACTCAGCTATGAGGCCCTTGGAGGCCACTCAACATCTCTTCGCCTAGCCTACCTCACAGGGTGGTTGTGAGGGTGAATACAGAATAATAATGTAATAAATATTATGTTGAAATATTATCACCATTCTAATTATCTGCTGCAGTAATAAGGATGCCCTTGGCATATACTTTATTGGACTGTGAGATGGCAGGCAGGGACTGTATTGTTTTCTCAACACCTACAAAGTCTGGGCTGCATGAATGCAGATAATTAAGGTGGTGTTTTTCCTGGAATATTGCAAGATTTGATCAACAGGAAATGGGATCAAACAGGCTGGGCGGTTGAACAGTACAACTGCTTAATTGCTTATATGTGTGTCATGTACCCTGCCCCTCAAAGGCATGCAATACATTTCGCAAGGACAGGGTGATCCAACACACATGCGGCCCTTTTTGGGTGGCCCTTGCCAAGCACCCAGTGAGCACTGCTGGCGGCAACAGGAGCCCCTGTGTCAGTGCAGGATTTATATATAAGCTAAACAAGCTCTAGCTTAGTGCCCCCCTCTCTTGGGGCCCCCAAAAAAATTTAAAGGGAAAAAAATCTGGATGTACATTTCCAAAATTTAAGAGTGTTTTGTGTTGTCTAGGCTCCTATGATGTAAGTCATGGGTCCCGCCTGCTAGCCTGCTCCCTCAAATATCACTGCTTTGCCAATCAGAAGGTCGGCGGTTCGAATCCCCGCGACGGGGTGAGCTCCTGTTGCTCTGTCCCAGCTCCTGCCCACCTAGCAGTTCGAAAGCATGTCAAAGTGCAAGTAGATAAATAGGTACCACTCCGGCGGGAAGGTAAACGGCGTTTCCGTGCGCTGCTCTGGTTCACCAGAAGTGGCTTAGTCATGCAGGCCACATGACCCGGAAGCTGTACGCCGGCTCCCTCGGCTAATAAAGCGAGATGAGCGCCGCAACCCCAGAGTCGGCCACGACTGGACCTAATGGTCAGGGGTCCCTTGACCTTTACCTTTACATTCTGCTATTTATCATTATTAATAGTTTGCATCATACCTATTATTGAGATACCTATTAGGTCCATAGATTACCATATAGCATATATTCAACACAAAAAAACAGCGACAATTTGTTGTGGACAAAGAACAGCTGGACATATGAAGTGCCCCATTGCCTTCAGGAGCTGAGGGCTGCATCAAACCTCAATCCAGCCCTGCCCAACATCCAGGATCCCTCCCACGACCAGTTGATCTCTCATGGCAGTAGTAGCAACAAATCCTTGCACTCTGGTGTTGTCCAAAAGTCCCACCTCCCCACTTTCCCAGGAGCATTCAGAGGTATGGAAGGCAGGGACCTTCTGTCCCTACGGCAGCTTCTCTGTAGGGGCAAGACCTGCTGGGAAGGGCGGTTGGGTCGCACGCCATTTCCTGGACTAAAGAGTTAACTTTGCCCAAAGCAGAGACATCACCTTGCCAACAAAGGTCCGTTTAGTAAAAGCTCTGGTTTTCCCAGTATTGATGTATGGAAGTGAGAGCTGGACCATAAAGAAGGCTGATCGCCGAAGAATGGATGCTTTTGAATTCTGGTGCTGGAGGAGACTCTTGAGAGTCCCATGGACTGCAAGAAGATCCAACCTCTCCATTCTGAAGGAAATCAGCCCTGAGTACTTTCTGGAAGGACAGATCCTGAAGCTGAGGCTCCAAGACTTTGGCCACCTCATGAGAAGAGAAGACTCCCTGGAAAAGACCCTGATGTTGGGAAAGATGGAGGGTGCAAGGCGAAGGGGACGACAGAGGACGAGATGGTTGGACAGTGTTCTCGAAGCATGAGTTTGACCAAACTGCGGGAGGCAGTGGAAGACAGGAGTGCCTGGCGTGCTCTGGTCCAGGGGGTCACGAAGAGGCAGACACGACTAAGCGACTAAACAACAACAGCAACATTGCCCACAACTGACTCTGCCTCTTCGTTCCGAGCTGCCTCTGACTCCAGCCTTGGCAAGGGCTGAGACAAGCCTGCAGTTGGCGAGACCCCACTCGCCCTTGGCGGACCCCCCTCATCTGCTACACCGAGCCTGGAAGGCTCTACGCGACGGCAACCCCAGAGAATCTGTTGGCCTTACCAGTGGCAGCCTGCTTCCTGGGATGCTGGGGAAGTCGTGGTGCTCCATGTGGTAGCCCACGTTGAAGGTGAACCAGTTCAGGGGCCCGTAGTAGGAGACAGTGTCGTAACCCTTGGCGTACATGTAATGCTCAGCGATGAAGTGCCCAGAGAAGGGGTGGAGGCCCATGGCCAAGAGGGTACCAGCGACCATGTAGACCATGGGCTTGAAGCCCCATAAGCTGTAGATGAGGAGGTCATAGCCCATTTGGACAGCCACGTTAATGACCTCCATCTTGGACACGGGCTTGGGGTTGATGAAGAGCGGTCGCAGGACGTAGAGGAGAGGTTGTAGGATGAGCCAGAGGAACTTTCTCAGCGGGGTGTTGAAGAAGTTTCCCTCCAACTTGCTGGGGACGTCGACATCCAACCCTTCCACGGCCAGGAAGCGGTGGTGGTCAACGTGGTACTTCTTGAAGGAGGTGGCATAGGGGAAGCCGATGGGCAGGTTGGCGAACATGCCGAAGAAGCGGTTCCACTTGGCCTTGTTGTTGCCGAAAGGCACGTTGTGGGAGATGTCGTGGATGGCCAGCGCCAGCGAGTGGTTCACGCAGCCCCCGAAGGCGTAGGCCCAGAAGAAGACCCACTTCCAAGGCAAGCCCTTCACCAGGTAGCAGGCGAGAAGCTGAGTCAGGACCATGAGGGTCACCACCCACTTCATGTTGGGATCAGGGCCCATCAACTTCTTGATCTCCGGATACTTAGCTGTTGTGGAGGAAAAGAGGGGTGAGAAGGGGAAGCAATAGAGTTAGTTGGTGTGGCAGAGAATCGCAGGCAGAGAGAGGGTAATAATAATAATAATAATAATAATAATAATAATAATAATAATACAGTGGTACCTCTGGATGCAAACGGGATTCGTTCCAGAGTCCCGTTCGCATCCTGAAGCGAACATAACATGCAACTGCGTGTATGTGCATGCAGAGGTTGCGTCTCACCGCCTCCGCGCATGCGCGTGACGTCATTTTGAGCGTCTGCGCATGCGCGAGAGCAACCTGAAAATATTCATCCCGAAGCTACTTCAACCTGAGGTATGACGGTAATAATAATAATATTAATAATATTTTTTTACTTATACCCCACCAATCCTTGAGGTTACCTATTCCCTATTAAGCTGCCTAGGGTTTCAGACATCAGCATCAATACCTTGAACAAAGCTAGGAGATTTCCTGGCAGCCAGCAAGGAGCTTTTAGTGACTGCATAATACATGTATCTGAAGAAGTGTGCATGCACATGAAAGCTCATACCAATAGCAAACTTAGTTGGTCTCTAAGGTGCTACTGGAAGGAATTTATTTATTTTGTTTCGACTTCGGCAGACCAACTACCTGCATAATACATGGGTGCAGAGTTGTTTTGGCCAAAGGCCGCGTTGCCACACTCAGCATGAACTGCAGTTTCTGAACCAACATTCTTATTATTATTAATTATTTCTACCCCACCCATCTGGCTGGGTTTCCCCAGCCACTCTGGGCGGCTTCCAACAAAGGATTAAAAAAACATTAAAACACCAGTCATTAAAAACTTATTTAAAACTTCATTAACACTGTTGTCCTGCTGGGAATTTCAGTCTGAAATTTCAGCCTGAAATCCCCAGGTGTCAAAAAAGGTTATTTATGTACTACTGCAGCCTGTTTTTCGTTAGCCCAGAAATGGAAAAGGAGTGAGGTCCCAACTCACCAAGAGTGGCAACTTACGTAAGTTGACAGAATATGCACAACTCGCAGACTTAACATATAGAATAAGAGAACAAGAAAAACATGTTTAAAAAAGATTGGGAAACATTTATTGAATATACGGGAAATAATTGTGTACAGCTGAAAATGCTGGCAGCATGAAGATAAATTCAACAGCGCAAACAAGTTTTGATGGAAGCAATAATGGAACACCGATTGGTGTAGCTTTTGAAAAACATGCAGGGATTTATGATATATAAAATGAACCAAGGAAAGAGAAGAAAGGAAGTCATTGATATCTTAAGGGTGTAAAATGAGTATTTTAAATTGTAAAACAAAATTTAATAAAAATTATATACAGCGGTACCTTGGTTTAAGAACAGCGCTGTTTACGAACAATTCGGTTTATGAACTCTGCAAAACCGGAAGTAGTGTCCCGTTTTGCGAACTTTACCTAGGCCTAAGAATGGAAGCCGAATGGTGGAAGGGCACCGGCGGCGGGAAGCCTCATTAGGGAAAGCATGCGTTGGTTTAAGAATGGTTTCGGTTTAAGAACGGGCTTCCAGAACGGATTAAGTTCGTAAACTGAGGTAAAAGGTAAAGGGACCCCTGATCATTAGGTCCAGTTGTGGCCGACTCTGGGGTTGCAGCGCTCATCTCGCTTTATTGGCCGAGGGAGCCGGCGTACAGCTTCCGGGTCATGTGGCCAGCAGGACTAAGCCGCTTCTGGCGAACCAGAGCAGCGCACGGAACCGCCGTCTACCTTCCCGCTGGAGCGGTACCTATCTATCTACTTGCAGTTTGAGGTGCTTTCGGACTGCTAGGTTGGCAGGAGCAGGGACTCGAACCACTGACCTTCTGATCAGCAAATCCTAGGCTCTGTGGTTTAACCCACAGTGCCACCCGCGTCCCTAAATGGAGGTACCACTGCGTATATATATGCTTGTGGGCTTCCCATTGGGGGATCTGGTTGTCAGGGACTGGTTGGATGCAGAGGAGTGGTGGGAGGGGCCAGCTGGGGAACCCCCAAGGGAGATCCCAAAAGAGGAAGGCTTGGAGCCCAGGGACTGGTGGTGTGACACTGAGGAGAGGTCAGAGGAGGACGCTTGGGAAGAGATGCTGGATACGGAAGGGACAACGCGCTTTAGTGAGCAGGAGGAGCCTGTGATTGAGAGCAGTTCAGACTCCGATGATGAAGCAGAGGAGAGGAGTCTAGAGGCTGTTGAAGCACCCCAGGAGTTCCCCCCACTGCTGTAGTGATCAGGTGGGATTGCTATGAGGAATTATAACAAATATAGAATAAGCCATCTGTGTCAGCAATGAAAGCATTGTGTTGACTATTTAAACTATTTTGATATGATTTTTGATCAATCCACACCTCTGCATCCCTGTTCCATTTCTCTTTCTTGACAAGTCATGTGCACAGCCCAGTTGCTTCACCAGGCAGGCATCCTGAGTCATCAAAGACAGTTTTGATGTAGGATGTTAATCTTAGGGCCAGGAAACAGATCTCACATGAAGGTGATAATGATCGCTGTCTTCCTGGCCATCCTCATTATCATGTATATTGCTTGTTTATCACCTCCTGGGGTTGCCAAATGCACTCCTTTGTAGTTCTGTTTTATTTAAAAAAGGTAAAGGTAAAGGTACCCCTGCCCGTAGGGGCCAGTCTTGACAGACTCTAGGGTTGTGCGCTCGTCTCACTCTAGAGGCCGGGAGCCAGTGCTGTCCGAAGACACTTCCGGGTCACGTGGCCAGCGTGACAAGCTGCATCTGGCGAGCCAGCGCAGCACGCGGAACGCCGTTTACCTTCCCGCTGGTAAGCGGTCCCTATTTATCTACTTGCACTTAGGGGTGCTTTCGAACTGCTAGGTTGGCAGGCGCTGGGACCGAACGACGGGAGCGCACCCCGCCGCGGGGATTCGAACCGCCGACCATGCGATCGGCAAGTCCTAGGCGCTGAGGTTTTACCCACAGCGCCACCCGCGTCCCTTCTGTTTTATTTACCCCATGCTTAATTAGTTTTGGTAGTTTAACTTTGTCCCCACGTGGGGTTTGTTGAGATGCTCAGAAGAAATCTGATTGATTCTTACGAACACTCTGTAAAACTTCTTTTGTGAATAAAACGACCTGGGCCAGGGGGTGGAGAGACAGGTTATATATGCACCCTTCCCAGAGTCTTGCTGGTTCAAGCCTCTGTGTGTATTCTTATTAATCAGAGTTCAATCCTTCCTTACATTGGCTGCGACAAGCTCCCCTCCCTGCTGGTCTCCAAGAACGCGCAGGATAATGAGGAGAGCAGAGCAAAGGCCAGATGTGCACAGATGCAGTTTGAGACTGCTTGGGAAACATCTGGAAGAGGAGGAGCCTTAGGAGGGGTGCAAGGCAAGGACCCTCAGTCCTGGCAAGAGGTGTTGGGAAGAGTTGCTGAGATGCATGCCATTTCCTGGACTAAAGGGATGCTGGACTTGAATAACTTGGCACTTGGGCCTGATGCAGCTAAAGGGCTGTCATGTTCCTTAAGCACTAAAAGGGGAAAGGGAAGAGAGAGCAAAACGATCTATGTCTAAATCTCTGGCTGTGGGGTCATTGCACTTCTCAGCAAAAGAGGTTTTCTCGGAAAAATAACGCCCACGTAAGATGCAACATCTCCTAGTGTTCACATGGCTTTAGGGTAGTGGCAGACCTACATTCTGGGGGCTCTGAAGCCTGAACTGTCATGGGACCCCTATCACTGTTATCTTCTTCCATAGGGTTAAAGGTAAGGGTAAAGGGACCCCTGACTATTAGGTCCAGTCGTGGCCGACTCTGGGGTTGCGGCGCTCATCTCGCTTTACTGGCCGAGGGAGCCGGCGTACAGCCTGCTTTTATTAACTACAATTGCATTGAACAGGTTATAAAACTTAGTTTCATATTAATAAAGCTACTTATAATTATTAGCAGTTTGCATCATATATCACCTATTATTATTTCATGTTCTAGCAAGTTTCTAAAGCCTACTAGATTATGAGTCCTTGTAAATTGTGTTTCTAAATAAACTTCTGTTATTACCAAATGCCAATGGGTTTGCATTATTCGGTTTGTTATGAATCAAAAAATCATTTTAAGTTAAGAGCTTAATAATTATTTCACTATTAATATGCTTCTTCTCAATTGCATTTCACTACTAATAAACTTCTTAAGTCTATTAGTAGTGAAATACAATTACTAATTTCACTTCTTAATTATATTTCAGTTCAACGATTACTTTGATAAACTACATATTTTGTTATGGGCAAATGGCTTTAGATACCTATGAGGTCCACAAATGACCATCTAGCATATATTCAACACAAAAAACAGCCGCGATTTGTTGTTGACAAAGGACAGCTGGACATATCAAGGGCCCCATTACCTTCAGGAGCTCAGGGCCTCATCCAACCTAAATCCAGCCCTTCTTGGTGCTGGTAGCCACATCAGTCCAGTTCCCTGCCCGCCTGGTCCCAGTTCACCCACTTCGCCCTTCACCCACCCCTCCAGTCTCTGCCCTTGGCCGAGTCCTCCATCTGCAACCTTACCCAGAATCTCCTTCCTTCTGCTTGTGTGGGGCTGGTCTGTGTAGACCCACTCGAAGTCATCTCTGCTCCCGGTGTTTCCCATGGAGAGGACCTCTCTGAGCCTGACTCAAGACTCTCCCCGCTTTATGGAGAGTCCCTTGGGGTGTGATCCCCACAGCTGCCTCCTGAGAGTGAGGTGAGACTACCCTTGTTGGAACCAAATCCTGTCCAACCTGCTGGGCTAAGGCACCTGCTCAACCAGTTTCTGTAATTTCGATAGGTTGAACTCAGACGTTTCCTTGCTTGTCTACACTCCGAATCAAACCATCTCTCTTGATCCTGTGCCCGCTTTGCAACAGAATTAAGTATCTTGGTTGTTAGGAAGGTCTTTAGTCTTGCTAATAACTCGTTGAATGAGTCCGTGGCCTTTTCCGCAGTATTAGCTGATGCAATGGCTGAGTAGACGTGTGGCTTCACATCTTCTGAATGGAGGAGATGAGTTAGCTCTGTATTGAGCATGGGGGTCCATTTAATTCTTCTGGGGGCCAGTGATCCCAGATTAACGATGGGGGTGTAGTAAAGGTTAGCTGTGGGTTTGTTAAACGATGGGCCATTGAGCGCTAAAATTAGTGGGAGGTGGTCGCTTTCGGTGCTATGTCCCACTTGAAACTTTGACACAGAGTCATAGGCGAATCTTGATATCAGAATATAGTCTATCACACTTCCTCCCATCTTTGAAAAATGGGTATACTCCCCTGGGCGATCCTCTTCCTTACTACCTGGGCTAGACATAGCCCCGAGAAGTTGCATTTATTATCTTTAGAAAGTCGTGAAACACCTGCTTCGGTTGGACTTTCAGAGTCCTGAATCTGATTATATTGGCTGTAAAGATTGTTATCATCAATTCCCATACGGGCATTGAAACCCCCCCCCCCCCCAATTATAATCGGTGTAGAAGGGTGGGAAGATTCTATGGACTCTAGGAATGCCTAGAGTAGCTTTCACTGTAGATTTTTTTTGGCAGGGGGGCAGATAGACATTGACCACTACCAGTGCATCTCTCTTAAATTTGAGTAGGACTGCCGTGGCTAGTGAATTGCAGTTTGGGAGGGCTTTTAAGGAATGTTCAAGCTCTGTGGAGATAAGGCTAGCTAAACCTCCACTAGGCCTACCTCCCCTCACAGATGGAGTGGCAAATAGGGAGTGACAAGAATACCCATTGAACAGAAGGGGGTCGCTGTGCCAGGTCTCCTGCAGGAGGATGATATCGAATCGCTTAAGAAACATTGCAAGTTGTTGATTGTTTTTCTTAGCACGCCATCCTGCAATGTTCCAGGACAGCAGCTTTAATTCTCTGTCCCTCCATGCTGTAGATTTGTTGGGTCCACGGTGTCCAGTGACCCCTTTACATCTAAAAAAACACTCCCATTAAGTTTGTCAATAGGCATCTGCTGCATAAGGGAATGGTTATCCATAGCTCTTGGGGACTTAAGGGGGTGGTTTGGACTTGGGGGAGTAGCTATTTCATTTGGGGAGAGTTTTAGATAGTTGAACCAGGTACTCGGAGATGTAACAGTCTGTTTTAATTTTGCCTTACCATACACCAGCGGGGGCTGCGATTGGTCTTCCGAATCTACACATTTAAAGGCGCCTCCCACCGTCCTCTTGTCCACTAGGCACTTGGGGGATATAGGCCGTGTGTGTGAGCCTTCTGTAGTCTCAACATGGGTCTCCTTTTTGGTCAGTCTGCTTCTCAGGGTGTCCAGTCTAACCAAGATTTCCTTTTGGGCTGGCATCTGCAGTGACCAGAACCGATTTATATGGGCATGTTCTTCTATGGAGAAAAAGTCCTCTCTGTCGTTCAAATGAAGTTGAGTCTCAAAAGGGGCTATGTTTTCCTGCTGGTGCACTAGCCTCTGGTTTTGCTGGTTTTGTTGCATATGCACTCTATCGTTTTGTTCCTCTGTTCCTGGTCTCCCTTCCCCCTTGGCCGCCAGTAAAGAGGTTAGCGGGGCTCTGTTTTCAAAGATTCTTAATAAATCTATTCCTTTCTTTAAAAATAGATTTCTTGTTCTAAAGATGAAGTTGACCAGATTATGATCTGTGAAAGTGATCAGGGCACGGACTGAATGACCATCTTGATATAGGTAGTCTACACTGTCTATGTCGGTTGCTTTAACTGCCCCAGGTAGAATGTTGTTGTCAGAGGCTCAGGAGCAGAAGAGCAGGGGAGAGAGCAGATAGAGAGCGGAGGAGAGGAATCAGAGGGGAGCGTAGGGGAATATGACAGTGGACCGAGAGATTCCATGAGCTTCTCCAGCGAATCAGAAGATTCCCAGGAGAGGGCGCCTATGGTAAGGGCGAGGCGAATCCCAGAGGGGACGATCCATAAACAAGGAACCAGAGGGGAGTCCCAAAGGAGTAGCGGAGGAGTAGGGCCAGTTTCCCCACCAGAGCACAGTGGGGGGGAAGAGTCACGTGAGTCAGGACCATCTTCTCCTCCATCGGGGAGTGGGGAGAAGGAGGGAAGGCCAGGTCCAGCTAGCCTCCCCGAAAGGGGGAGCAGTGACACAAGTGTAACGGTCAGAAGGAAAGTGGGAGGCTGCGCGCGCGCGCCAAGTTCAAATGTGGAGGAGCGCGGGACAGCAGAAAACCCGGATTGGGAGCCAGGTCCTAAAGCCCGAAAGAGGGGGGGGGAGGAGTCGGGAGAATCAGCGTCAGAAGAATCTCGGAGGGCAGAGACTCCGACTAGCAGAAGGACCCAGAGAAAGAAGGAACAGAGGAAAAGGTGGAGTAAAGCTAGAATCTTAAGCTGGTGTCAGGGGGGCGGAGATTCAGATGGGACTTCTGCAGTCTGACGGATAGATGTAGCGTTGCGCGCTGCACGTCTGGAAATGAGACTGAACTTCAATAAAGACTTTTAAACTTGAGCAAGAAGCAGCGTTGGTCTTGTGTGAGCTGGGACCTTGGGCAGCGCTGACAGTAAGTCCCATCTCATAAAAACTCTGCAAGCTCACGAAGATAGGCAAAGATGACTACAGAGGAAAAAATCAAGCAATTGCAGGAAGCGGTGTCAACGCTCTACGCAGAATTGGCTGCGTCTAAGAAAAAAGAAGGAGAAACAGCTGCGCTCTGCCAGGATCTGCAAGCCAGGTGGGACAAATGGGGAAAGGAGGGGCAGCTGGGAGCCAAGCCGGAGGGAGTTAGCCTCGGGAAAAGGGGGGCAAGCCTGGTGACCCATTTTGACGGGAACCTGCAGCAGTACCCTAACTTCAGAGCAGAAGTAGTTTTCGCACTCAAATTGCTTCGGAAAGATTTTAGAGATGAGGAGGAGAAAGTGGGTTTCATAATCACTCATCTGCATGGGGAAGCTAAGTCGTGGCTGCGAACCTTGTTACGCGAAAATGACCCCGCCCTCAAAGATTCAAGCGCCTTTATTGGAGCCATGGACGCTTGCTTTAAATCAATGGTGGATGTGGATGTCGCTAGAAGGGAAATGCATGGATTGCGGCAAGGAAAAGCGACAGTGCGCCAGTATCATTCCCGCTTTTTTGGGTTAGTAAATGTGCTGGGCTGGCAGAAGGACTCAGCTGCCGTCAGGGATCTGTTCTGGGAGGGGCTGAATGGAGCCGTGAAAGATGAGCTGGCGAGGGGAGAGAGACCCCAAAATACAACAGAAGTTGTCCAAAGGGCGCTCGCAATTGGGGTGCGCCTGGAAGAACGCCCGTGGAGCAGGGAGCAGGGGGGAAGAGCAAACACGTCAGTTAGAACGACTCCCTTCCTACCCAGAGAGACAGAGCGCGCTCAGTCCACGCCTGCTCTGATGAGGGGGGAGGAGCCAATGGAAATCGGAGGTGCAAGGGCTCAGACAGCAAGCAGAGCCCAAACACCAGGAGCAGTCAAGGCGAAGGCTCCTAGAGGGAGCAGGAAGTGTTACATCTGCGACAGTGCACTGCACATGGCCAAAGAGTGTCCCCAGAGGCTCCAGAAGCACACTGCAGCCTCAGCAACTGTTAAAGGAGCAATTCAGCAGGAGGAGCAGCCCCAGGGAAACGGAGGAGCCTGGTTGGAGACAGAGGCACTGGGGCTCAACCAGGCGAGTCAGTGAAGCAGTCCCCAGAGATTTTGCAGCCCACGGACCCCCTCCCACCCAAACCAGTGGTGCAACTCACTGCATCGCTCCAGCTGCCCGATGGGCTCACCCTGGAGGTCCCTATTACCATTGACTCTGGTAGCAACGCAGACTTTGTAGGGTTGGACTTCGTCAAGCAGCATCGCATAGCACTCCTGCCAGCCACGACGCCCCTAAATGTTGTCACAGTAGATGGCAGGAAGATACTGGGAGGAGAGGTGGTACAGCAGACACCGCCTCTGGTGATGCAAATTGGGAACCACCGTGAAGTCATCAGTTTCAACGTCACTCACCTGTCGGACACGCCCATAGTGTTGGGCATGAGTTGGCTGGATAGGCACAGCCCGGCATTAGCGTGGTACCAGCGGCAATTGACCTTCTGCTCTTCCTACTGCGCAGCGCATTGCATCCAGACCTGCCAGGAAGAGGAGGGGCAAGAGGATGCACCGCAGCTACACCTAGGCATGGTGCAAGCGGTGCCCAACAAGTACAAGGCCTTTTTGGAAGTCTTCTGCGAGAAGGAAGCAGACAAGCTGCCTCCCCACAGACCCTACGACTGCAAGATTGACCTCCTGCCAGGGGCGACGCTGCCGACTGGGAAACTGTACTCCATGTCTGAAGACGAAATGCAAGAACTCAGGGAGTTCATAGATCGCAATTTGAAGCGGGGATTCATCCGGGAATCCAAAGCAGTGGGGGGCAGTCCCGTGTTTTTCGTGAAGAAGAGAGACACGCCCGAACGGAGGCTCATAGTGGATTATAGAATCATCAATTCCAGGACAAAGCCCACAGCATTCCCCATGCCCAAAATTGACGACCTGCTCGCGACGGTGAGGAAGGGGCGGATCTTCACCAAGTTGGATCTACGAGGGGCCTACAACCTTATACGCATGCGGGAGGGCGACGAGTGGAAGACAGCCATGTTTACGCCTTTAGGAACCTATGAATACAGAGTCATGCCGTTTGGTCTCCAAAATGGCTCCCATTGTTTCCAAGCTTTCATGCACCACGTGCTAGCGGGACTCCTCTACAAGAAGTGCGTCTGCTTCTTAGATGATATCCTGATCTTTTCGGACTCGCAGGAGGCGCACGAGGAGGACGTCAAGGAGGTCCTGCAAAGACTACGGGAGCACAGACTTTACGCCAAACTGGAGAAGTGCCAGTTCGACACGACAGAGGTGGATTTCCTGGGCTACAAGCTGTCCGACAAGGGACTTGCCATGGACAGCGCCAAGGTCCGCTCAGTGTTGGACTGGAAGAGCCCGCGCAACCGGAAGGAGGTCCAGAAGTTTGTCGGTTTCGCCAACTTTTATCGCAAGTTCATCAAGGGGTTCGCGAAGGAGACAGCAGCCATCACGGACACCCTCAGCTCCAAGAAGAAGAAGTTCACCTGGACGGACCAGGCGGAGCAGTCCTTTCGGAGGCTCAAGCGTCTCTTCGCGTCCGAAGAACAGCTGCTACACGTAAACCCCAGCAAACCGATGAGGGTTGAAACGGACGCCTCGGACAGAGCGGTGGGGGCGGTCCTGTTGCAGCAAGATCCGCAAGGGGACTGGAGACCGTGCGCATTCTACTCCAGGAAGCTCAGCACGTCGGAGCAGAACTACACCATCTGGGACAGGGAGTTGCTGGCCATTCATGCTGCTTTCAAGGCGTGGCGGCACTTCCTCGTCGGAGCCAGACACACAGTGCAGGTTCGCACGGACCACAAGAACCTGGAGTACTGGCGCACGGCGAAGTTCCTGAACCAGAGACACATCCGCTGGGCGGAGTTCTTTGCAGATTTCGATTTCCGGATAGAATACATCCCGGGAGACAACAACGTCATGGCGGATGCGCTATCCAGGAAGCCGCAGTATCTCGAGGAAGCGGCACCGGCAGCGGCCAAACACATTTTCGCACCAGAGGTGTGGGCGTGCGCTTCAGCCGCAGTGGACCTGGACGCAGTCCGTCGTGCGCTACAGGCGGATTCGTTTGCGCAATCCAAGATGGAGGAGGTGCGAAACGGCACAGCGAGGGACGACGAGTTCCAGATACGCGACGGACTACTCCTCCGCAAAGGGGCTCTCTACGTACCGGGAGACGACCTTCGCGCGAGAGTCTTGCAGCAGCTGCACGACGCGCCCAGCGCTGGGCACTTCGGCAAGGACAAGACGGCGGAATTAGTCACCAGGGACTTTTGGTGGCCCAAGGTGCGGGGAGAAGTTGCGGATTACGTTTCCAGGTGTGACACCTGCCAAAGGGCCAAGCCAGTACACAGGAAGCCGGCGGGTCTGCTGGAACCGCTGCAGACGCCGCTCGAACCATGGGAGAAAGTGGCCCTGGACTTTGTTACAGATCTGCCCAGTTCGCGCGGCAAAACAGCGGTACTCGTGGTCGTAGACCTCTTCACCAAGATGGCGCATTTCATTCCGTGCGCGAAGGTGGCCACAACGGAACAGACCGCCAAGCTGTTCATAGACCACGTTTTCAAAGCTCACGGCCTGCCGCGGTCCATCCTGTCCGACCGGGGTCGCCAATTCATCTCGAACTTTTGGCAGAAGCTGCTGGGCATCCTGAACGTCAAGATCAACTTAGCGTCGGCACGACACCCGCAGACCAACGGACAAGCGGAGAGGGTCAACGCCATCATGCAGCAGTACCTGCGATGCTACGCCAATCAACAGCCCTCGACCTGGGTGGACTACCTACCGCTAGCCGAGTTTGCCTACAACAACACGAAGCACGGGTCTACAGGGGTGACACCGTTCTTCGCCAACAATGGGCGCCACCCCAGAACCTTCCCGGGGTTGGAGACCGAGGCAGAGGGGGAGCCACGGGGGGCAGAGCACTTAGCCGCAGAGTTACAGGAGGTCCATGAGCAACTCCGAAGGCACTTGGAACTCGCGAAACACGCCTACAAGATGCAGGCAGACAGGCACAGGAGGGTTGGGGAAGACATACAGGTAGGGGACTGGGTCTGGTTAGCAGCTCAGGCAGTGCCGGCCAGAACGCTAGCTAAGAGGAAGCTAGGACACAAGCAGCTGGGACCTTACCAGGTCGCGGCACAAATCAATCCAGTGGCCTACCGGTTGACACTCCCGGAGGGCTCCAGAATGCACCCAGTCTTTCACAGGTCAGTGCTCACGCCTTACAAGGCGCCCCACAGGTTTCAGGCACCAGGGAACGCACCAGCCCCACGTAGCCCATCGCCAACAGGGGAGGGACCACAGAGGGCGACGCCACTCAACGAGGTCACAGAGATTTTGGACTCCAGATGGGGGGAAGAGGGAGTTGAATATCTCCTCGCCAGGGAGGGTACTCCGGCCAGCGCCAACGAGTGGGTGCCTTGCTACGCCGTGGAGGAGCACTATCTCAAAGACGAGTTCCATTCGATCTTCCCACACAGACCCATGCCGGCGGAGTATTTCGACGACTGGCTTTTCACACCCACACTGTCAGCCAGCACGTTCCAAGGTTTCTCCTCAGATGAGGAGCCGACGCCGGGGATGAGCTCCCCGGAGGGGTCGCTCTCGGGGTTTGCCACGGACCGCTCCTATTGGTGGGACACTCAACCAGAAGTGGGGTGGAGCAGGGAACTGCTGAGGGGGCCCTTGCACACAGCCTCACCCGAGGGACCGGGTGGAGAGGAGGACATGGACGTGTGGGGGGAGGATCTTGGTTTTGAGCACGACAGCAGAGAAATGGAAGCAGGGGAAGTCGACGTCGACGAACCCATCGTGGGGGGGCCTGATCCCGCGGGCCGGTTGCACACCAGGGGGAGAGAACAGAAGCCAGCACTCACACCCCCAGCGCTGGAGCACCTGGAACCCACACCCGAAGAGGGGGAGGGGGGAAGGGGGGGCTTCGAGGGGGGGATGGATGTCAGAGGCTCAGGAGCAGAAGAGCAGGGGAGAGAGCAGATGGAGAGCGGAGGAGAGGAATCAGAGGGGAGCGTAGGGGAATATGACAGTGGACCGAGAGATTCCATGAGCTTCTCCAGCGAATCAGAAGATTCCCAGGAGAGGGCGCCTATGGTAAGGGCGAGGCGAATCCCAGAGGGGACGATCCATAAACAAGGAACCAGAGGGGAGTCCCAAAGGAGTAGCGGAGGAGTAGGGCCAGTTTCCCCACCAGAGCACAGTGGGGGGGAAGAGTCACGTGAGTCAGGACCATCTTCTCCTCCATCGGGGAGTGGGGAGAAGGAGGGAAGGCCAGGTCCAGCTAGCCTCCCCGAAAGGGGGAGCAGTGACACAAGTGTAACGGTCAGAAGGAAAGTGGGAGGCTGCGCGCGCGCGCCAAGTTCAAATGTGGAGGAGCGCGGGACAGCAGAAAACCCGGATTGGGAGCCAGGTCCTAAAGCCCGAAAGAGGGGGGGGGAGGAGTCGGGAGAATCAGCGTCAGAAGAATCTCGGAGGGCAGAGACTCCGACTAGCAGAAGGACCCAGAGAAAGAAGGAACAGAGGAAAAGGTGGAGTAAAGCTAGAATCTTAAGCTGGTGTCAGGGGGGCGGAGATTCAGATGGGACTTCTGCAGTCTGACGGATAGATGTAGCGTTGCGCGCTGCACGTCTGGAAATGAGACTGAACTTCAATAAAGACTTTTAAACTTGAGCAAGAAGCAGCGTTGGTCTTGTGTGAGCTGGGACCTTGGGCAGCGCTGACAGTTGTTTATAATAGTCAGCAGGTGCCTCACGCGGTCTGTCCCTGTGCAAGGACCCAGTGGTTTTGGATAGTTCGTGAATACCATCTTTTCCGGGCTTAGGACCAGGATCCATTCTTTCTTTCTGCTGGGGGCTTGGAGTTCCCGCGGGTTCCCGTCTATATTGGAGATCCCCGACTTACTTCTGTTTGCAGTTGCTACAGGGGTCCTAGGTGGGTTCAAGACAGGAGCATCCAGCTGTAGTTTGGTTGCTTTTGTCAGGCTGAGCGAACATAGCGGGAGAACAGCCGTGGGGGTGGGCTTATTTCTTGAAATGTACTTGGGGAATTATTTTCACATGTGGGGAGAGGTTTGGTCTTTGACGAGTCTCCCTTGTCGATCTCTTTGGTGCCTTGGGCTTTGATTTTTTTTTTGTGGATATAGGAGGTGATGATAATAAGTTGAAGAGTTTCTGCCACTGTTTTTTGCTGATATGTTGGGTTTTTCTAGACGGCTTAAAGTTTTTGATGTTTTTAGTTTTCTTCGTCTTGGGTTCTGGTTTTCTTTTGCGTGAGTTCTTTTTGGGTGGTATGTGGATTCTAGCATCTGAGTCCAGGGTCTGATCTGTGGCTCTTTTTGCTTGTTTGAAATTCTCCACGAGCGTCAGGAGTAGGCCATTTGTCACTGCTAGGAAGTTTTTTATATTGCAGAGGTCTGTGCGTATCTGATCTATTTGATCGTGTAACTGGTCACCCCTCTCTTCTATACTGTTGGCATTCGCTGAGGGTCTTGCTGGTTTTCCCTGAGATTCTGAGTTGATTTTTGGTGCTCAAGGTCATTGGGGTTGGGGGAATTGGTCATCAAGGCGTTCTCAGCTAGGTCCAGTTCCTGCGCCCTGCTCATGGAATAATTTGGTCTTTCAAGCTTAGTTTGTAAGTCTTTGCGTTGTAACTACCAATCCAGCACAGTAGGGGCAATTTCTTTTGGAGTGCTCTCATGCTGTGGATTCTTATTCCCTTCTTTATGGGGGAAGTAATTGGTGATCTTGCCTTGCTTCCCTCGGGGCTCCCGCTCCCCCTGAGGTGATACCAGTGCAATTCCCAGGTCCACACAGTTCCTTCTTGTAAGGACCATGTTGAGCGTGGAAAAAGGTAATTGGGAGCAGTTTGCTGGAATCTCTTAGTCCTGGGTTTTTTGACTTCACTTGGCTCAATCACAAGACGGATTATGTTTATCTTCCAGTTTCCCACCTTCGAAAGGTGGGGAGGGTTGTTTTACAAGCAAGGTTTCATGCTTGTCCCTTATCTCGGTGGGCCTCTAGGGTTTCTGCTCCCCTCTGTCTTTAGTTCTCAGCTTTAGGGCTTTTAATGCTTCTGTCCTGTGGTGCCTTCCCCCTTATATTTGCGAGCAGAAATACCGAGAAATAATGCAAAGTAATAGGGCTTGTGCCAGGGGATAAAATGAAGCAGAACTTGCCTTCAGTTCCAGCAGAACGTAATTGTGGAATACAGTGTGCAGTTCTGGTTTGCATCGTCTGGAAAAAGGAGATGATGTCATGCCAGGGATGTTGTAGCTGTCAGTCAAGGGTAATTGTTACAATCAAGAGGCTGCAGCGACTCTGCACTGTGAAGAAAGATTTCAGCATCCTGGGCCACGTTTAGGAAGGTGTGGTTTGTGTCTACCTGTGTACTGCTGCAGCTGTTTTTTCTAATTACTCTTTTGAGCAATGGGTGTTGTTTTTTTACCATTGCGCAGATCCTTAGCGACAGTGTGACCATGAGACCTGCATACAGCGGGAAGCGTGTTTCTCTCTCTGAAACTCTGAGCATTTTCTTCCAGTTTGAGGCTATTAAATCGAATAAGGAGGGGGAAGAAGGTGTTATGGTCATATTTTCAGGGGGTGGACCTTTGGTGTCGTTTCCAACTCTACAATTCTATGGTTTTATGGTTCTATGATATGGGTGTGTGTGGGTGTCAAACTGATGTATATTTGGCTCTAGGTAGTTTAGTTGGGTCAGAATCAAGTATACACTCCCTGAGTAAATGCTAAATGCATTACTTCTGGTCAAGGAACCACCATAGCTTCTAGAGAGAATATGAACATTTGTGTCCTGGGCTTTTTAGACTCATCTACCCATGTACTAAGGGGAAGTGGGTGGCGCTGTGGGTTAAACCACAGAGCCTAGGGCTTGCTGATCAGATGGCTGGCGGTTCGAATCCCCGCGACGGGGTGAGCTCCCATTGCTCGGTCCCTGCTCCTGCCAACCTCGCAGTTCAAAAGCACGTCAAAGTGCAAGTAGATAAATAGGTACCACTCCGGCGGGAAGGTAAATGGCGTCTTGGTGCGCTGCTGCCGACCATAAGGTCATAGGCTACCAAAAAGGGGGGGGGGACATGACTCCAGACGGTAACAACCAGCCCCTTCTAGCTCATGGACAATTATCCATTTGGAGCATGGCAAGGAGCATCGGGGCTCCGTCAATGGATGCTTTTGCAATGGTTTCAACGTTGTTCCCTGAGCTGTCGCAAGAACCAACCATACCTGTCAAACAGCTTTAGCCAGGCTAGCTGGATAGAACTTACCCCTATAAATTCATTGGGAAAACAAAATTTAAAAAATCCTTCCAGTAGCACCTTAGACACCACTAAGTTTGTTATTGGTATGAGCTTTCGTGTGCATGCACACTGCTTCAGATACACTGAAACAGAAGTCACCAGACCTATATATATATAGTGGGAGGGTGGGGTGGGGTTTTAGGAGATGGGTGATTGACTCAGTGGGTATGGTAAACCTGTGGACAACTGTTAACGGCTGCAATTGTTGTTGTTGTTGTTTAGTCGTTTAGTCGTGTCCGACTCTTCGTGACCCCCTGGACCAGAGCAAGCCAGGCCCTCCTGTCTTCCACTGCCTCCCGCAGTTTGGTCAAACTCATGCTGGTAGCTTCAAGAACACTGTCCCACCATCTCCTCCTCTGTCGTCCCCTTCTCCTTGTGCCCTCCATCTTTCCCAACATCAGGGTCTTTTCCAGGGAGTCTTCTCTTCTCATGAGGTGGCCAAAGTCTTGGAGCCTCAGCTTCACGATCTGTCCTTCCAGTGAGCACTCAGGGCTAATTTCCTTAAGAATGGAGAGGTTTGGTCTTCTTGCAGTCCATGGGACTCTCAAGTGTCTCCTCCAGCACCATAATTCAAAAGCATCAATTCTTCGGTGATCAGAAGGCAAGATAAGTATCAAAACATAAGACATGGTGTACGAGGAAGACTCTGAGAAGGAGGCGTCTGGGTAAAATCAAGGCAGCAACTGACCTACTTGTGAGGATTAAAGTTTCCTGTTCATCATGTTCTTCCCATGAAGAAGGGAGAAGAAGCTGAGATCTTATCTGGATGTCTAATTGCCTCCTCATACAAAGTACAGAGAGTTCTTTCTTTATTAGCTTCTGTTTAGTACAGAACACTGATTAGATGTTTGAGCAGCATCTTGAAGAAAGTGGCCTAGTTTCCTTGCATATTCAGTAGGATATGTGGATTGTAGAGGGTTCTTAATTCTAAGACCCTCGGGTATAATGTCCAGGCTCTTGCACTTAGTCAGAAAGAAGATGTCAGTCTGTACCTGTGCAAGATAAGGACACTGCCTGTCAGCCTGTGTTATTGCTACCACACGACAGAACGTTCAAGCTTCTACTTCCGCTGTGTTTTACGCTCTGCTGAGTCAAAGGTCCCGGGGGAAGACCAGAGCTGCGAGAGGGAAGTGTGCCGGACCCCGGTCGAACTTGACCCCGAACAGTTTCTTGGTGAGGTTGATGGACTTCCATTTCATGCGGCTCAATGTGGTGCCTTCCATAGTTCTACCTATCTGTAATTGGAAAAAACTACCTACCTGCAATTGGAAAAACAGGTTCTGTGTCAATGCCCCTCCTGACATGCAGATTTCATGTTCCAGAGAACAGGCTATAATTCCAGGAGCTTGTAACTCTGTTCCTCCCAATGAAGAGTTCTGTGAAACTCCAAACTCTGCGCACTCCACGTTGTCTATCAGCCTTAATGTTTCCATGCTGTAAAATGGGAGAGATGCATCATGGTGCTTCTTTTCAGAACTGGATTGGCAGACTGTTTCGGGGTAATTTACAAACCACCCCAATCTCTGAGCGGTGTGAGATTCCAGGGGTACCAGACATGCTTCTTAGGGTCTGTGTTACCTTTCGGAACAAAGAGGCACAGGGGAGTCTGCGGCGCCTTTATGATATATGGTTTATTTCCACAAATATACAGCTTGAACCGAGATGGAGTGCAGAGCATTCGCATCCCAAGAGGCTTGTGTTTTTCCCATTGCTGCAGCCTCGCCTTCCAGGGGACCCCAACGTCCAGTCCAAACCCTGGCAATGCAGAAGTCGCAGCTAAAGATGGCCACCCAACCTCTGTTCAGAAACCTCCAGCGAAGGAGACTCCACCACCTGAGGTGTTTCCAAAGTAAAGGAAGGATTGAACTCTGATTACCGGTAATAAGAATACACACAGAGGCTTGAACCAGCAAGACTCTGGGAAGGGTGCGTATAATAATCTCTGTCTCCACCCTCCAACCCAGGTTGTTTTATTCACAAAAGAACTTTTTACAGAGTGTTCGTAAGAACCAATCAGATTCCTTCTGAGCATTTCAACAAACCCCACGTGGGGACAAAGTTAAACTACCAAAACTAATTAAGCACGAATATTTCTGGGGTAAACAAAACAGAACTACAAAGGAGTGCATTTGGCAACCCCTGAGGTCATAAACAAGCAATATACACGCACCCCCCTTTCTTTTTTCTTTCTTTTTTCTTCTCCCCCTAATGCCTCAACAAATGAAACGGATTTGTAAAAATGTTACATGGAAGAAGAAGAAAAAATACGAGGCACTACACTTCTGTAAAACAAGAAAATCCTTAATAAAAAATATTTTTTTAAAAAAAACATTCAGAAAAAAAGGCTGCCTTCTGGGAACCAATTGTGAACAGAATGTGAGTGAGTAAACTCTTTTATACTTTTATTAAAAAAAAGAAGAAGAAGAAGGATGGCAGGGAAGACAGCGATCATTATCACCTTCAGGTGAGATCTGTTTCCTGGCCCTAAGATTAACATCCTAAGATTAACATATCAGAAAAGCTACATCAAAGAAACTGCCCACTGTCTTTGATGACCCAGAATGACCCAGGCGAAGCAACTGGGCTGTGTATTGGGCTATGTACGTGACTTGTCAATAAAGAGAAATGGAACAGGAATGCAGAGGTGTGGATTGATTAAAATCTTATCAAAATAGTTTAAACCCAGTCAACGCAATGCTTTCATTGCTGACGCAGATGGCTTACTCTATATTTGTTATAATTCCTCATAGCAATCCCACCTGATCACTACACCACCTTCTGCAGGAGTCCATTGCACAGCTCTTGCCATCAGAAAGATGCTCCTAACACTTAGCCAGAACCTCCTTCCTTGTACAGTGGTACCTCTGGATGTGAACGGGATCCATTCCGGAGCCCCGTTCGCATCCTGAGTAGAATGTAACACGAGACTGCGGGTGTCACGTTTCGCCGCTTCCGCACATGCGCGTGACGTCATTTTGAGCATCTGCGCATGCGGCGAAACCTGGAAGTAACGCGTTCCATTACTTCCGGGTCACTGCAGAGCATAACCTGAAAACGCTCAACCCGAAGCTTATTTAACCCAAGGTATGACTGTAATTTGAAACCATTGGTTTGGGTCCTGCCCTCGGGAGCAGCAGAAAACTAGCTTGTTCCATGTGACAGCCCTTCAGATATCTGAAGATGGCTATCACAGAATCTTGGAGTTGGAAAGGACCCAAGGGTCATCTAGTCCAACCCCGTGATGCAGGAATCTCAGCTAAAGCATGGCCACCCAACCTCTGCTTCGAAACCTCCAAGGAATGAGGTTTTCCAAGTCTCGGTCTCCTCTTCTCCAGGCGAAACATACCCAGCTCCCTCAACCGTTCCTCACAAGGCTTGGCTTCTAGACCCTCTATCATCCTGGTCACCTTCGCCTGCACATGTTCCAAATTGTCAATATCCTTCTAAAATTGTCGCGCCCAGAACTGGACACAGGACTCCACGTGGGTGACTGCGGCAGAATAGAGGGGCACTATTACTTCCCTTTAACTATACGGACCTTTGTTGGCCATATAGTTCAAGCTCTGGTTTTCCCAGTAGTGATGTATGGAAGCGAGAGCTGGACCATAAAGAAGGCTGGTTGCCGAATAATGGATGCTTTTGAATTCTGGTGCTGGAGGAGACTCTGGAGAGTCCCATGGACTGCAAGAAGATCCAACCTCTCCATTCTGAAGGAAATCAGCCCTGAGTGCTCACTGGAAGGACAGATCGTGAAGCTGAGGCTCCAATACTTTGGCCACCTCAGGAGAAGAGAAGACTCCCTGGAAAAGACCCTGGTGTTGGGAAAGATGGAGGGCCCAAGGAGAAGGGGACGACGGAGGACGAGATGGTGGGGCAGTGTTCTCGAAGAGACCAGCATGAGTTTGACCAAACTGCGGGAGGCAGTGGAAGACAGGAGGGCCTGGCGTGCTCTGGTCCAGGGGGTCACGAAGAGTCGGACACGACTAAACAACTAAACAACAACAAAATTACTTCCCTTGGTTTGGACACGGTAATTCTGCTAATACAGCCTGGAATTACTTTTCTTGTTTTGCTGTTGCATCACACTGTTCACTCATGTTCAGACTGTGGTCCACTAAGACACCCGGATCCTTTTCACATGTTCTACTGGCAAGAGAGCCTGTTGCCCACGTTACATTTGGGCAGCTGGTTCCTCCTGCCCAAGTGCTGGACCTTACATTTGTCCCTCTTGAAATTCAATTTGTAAGCTCATTGTGAATCCAGATTCTGTCTCCTGCAGCATTAGCTACCCTTCCCAGTTTGGTGTCATCTGAAAATTTGACGATCTTCACCTCTATTCCTTTACCCAAGTCATTTACAAAAACGTTGAACATCAACGCCCAGGACAGAACCCTGCGACACCTGAAGCATATGTAACCCAAGGTACCACTGTATAACTCAAAATAATGCAAGCTCAAAGAATATATCCACGGTCTCAAATCAACCTTGAGGAGATATATACAATATTACAAATTACTATTCAATGTCACCGGATTCAAGAGTTCAGCTGTCATGTACTGAAGGCCAGAGTGCAGATTCTCTGTGTTAAAACTTGTAGATTAATACGCTTTGACGTGCTTTCGAACTGCTAGGTTGGCAGGAGCAGGGACCCAGCAATGGGAGCTCACCCCATCGCAGGGATTCAAACCACCGACCTTCCGATCAGCAAGCCCTAGGCTCTGTGTCCCTCTGGTGTAGCGGTTAGTGTGCCAGAATAAAACCCAGGAGAGACCAGGGTTCAAATCCCAAGAAACTTGCACAGGTACAGACTGACATCTTCTTTCTGACTAAATGCAAGAGCCTGGACATTATACCCGAGGGTCTTAGAATTAAGAACCCTTTACAATCCACATGTTGTTGTTGTTGTTTAGTCGTTTAGTCGTGTCCGACTCTTCATGACCCCATGGACCAGAGCACGCCAGGCACCTCTGTCCTCCACTACCTCCCGCAGTTTGGTCAAACTCATGCTGGTAACCTCGAAAACACTATCCAACCATCTCATCCTCTGTCGCCCCCTTCTCCTTGTGCCCTCCATCTTTCCCAGCATAAGTGTCTTCTCCAGGGAGTCTTCTCTTCTCATGAGGTGGCCAAAGTACTGGAGCCTCAGCTTCACGATCTGTCCTTCCAGTGAGCACTCAGGGCTGATTTCCTTCAGAATGGAGAGGTTTGATCTTCTTGTAGTCCATGGGACTCTCAAGAGTCTTCTCCAGCACCATAATTCAAAAGCATCAATTCTTCGGCGATCAGCCTTCTTTATGGTCCAGCTCTCACTTCCATACATCACTACTGGGAAAACCATGGCTTTAACTATACGGACCTTTGTTGGCAGGGTGACGTCTCTACTTCTCAAGATGCTGTCTAGGCCTGTCATTGCCCTTCTCCCAAGAAGCAGGCGTCTTTTAATTTCGTGGCTGCTGTCACCATCTGCAGTGATCATGGAGCCCAAGAAAGTAAAATCTCTCACTGCCTCCATTTCTTCCCCTTCTATTTGCCAGGAGGTGATGGGACCAGTGGCCATGATCTTCGTTTTTTTGATGTTGAGCCTCAGACCATATTTTGCGCTCTCCTCTTTCACCCTCATTAAAAGGTCCAGCTGAACTATTTAAAATTTTAAAAGATGATGCTGTTAAGGTGCTACACTCAATATGCCAGCAAATTTGGAAAACTCAGCAGTGGCCAGAAGATTGGAGAAGATCAGTCTACATCCAAATCCCAAAGAAGGGCAGTGCCAAAGAATGCTCCAACTACCGCACAATTGCACTCATTTCACACGCTAGCAAGGTTATGCTTAAAATTCTACAAGGCAGGCTTAAGCAGCATGTGGACCGAGAACTCCCAGAAGTGCAAGCTGGATTTCGAAGGGGCAGAGGAACCAGAGACCAAATTGCAAACATGCGCTGGATCATGGAGAAAGCTAGAGAGTTCCAGAAAGACATCTACTTCTGCTTCATTGACTATGCAAAAGCCTTTGACTGTGTCGACCACAGCAAACTATGGCAAGTTCTTAAAGAAATGGGAGTGCCTGATCACCTCATCTGTCTCCTGAGAAATCTCTATGTGGGACAAGAAGCTACAGTTAGAACTGGATATGGAACAACTGATTGGTTCAAAATTGGGAAAGGAGTACGACAAGGCTGTATTTTGTCTCCCTGCTTATTTAATTTATATGCAGAATACATCATGCGAAAGGCTGGGCTGGATAAATCCCAAAATGGAATTAAGATTGCCGGAAGAAATATCAATAATCCACATATCCTACTGAATATGCAAGGAAACTTGGCCACTTTCTTCAAGATGCTGCTCAAACATCTAATCAGTGTTCTGTACTAAACAGAAGCTAATAAAGAAAGAACTTTCTGTACTTTGTATGAGGAGGCAATTAGACATCCAGATAAAATCTCAGCTTCTTCTCCCTTCTTCATGGGAAGAACATTGATGAACAGGAAACTTTAATCCTCACAAGTACGTCAGTTGCTGCCTTGATTTTACCCAGACGCCTCCTTCTCAGAGTCTTCCTCGTACACCATGTCTTATGTTTTGATACTTATCTTGCCTTCTGACACTTGATAATACCTGCTGGTTGCATTGTCCTAGCCACTCATCTTTGGAAATGGTACATACCCTGGTTTCAGAAACCCTGGTCACAGACCTCCCCTATCGCCTATTCATGCACAAAATGTGCTCTTTTAAGTGGCTCCGAAGGATTTGTTAGGTGAAAGGAACTATCGGGAGAGGTTTCCCCAAGATATTTCCTCCCGCAGAGGAAATATTTGTGGTGATTAAGAGCCAAGGCGGCTTCAGGATTTCTCCCCTGCACTATTTCAGACACGTGGTTTAGGTACTTACATACATGTGTTTATCTTGTGCATTTATGAGCCTTCGCTTTTATTTGTGATGCCTTAGAATTCATGTGACACTGTGGAGAGGGATGGGGTGGGAGCCATTTAAAGTGGCGCTGCAGTGCTTTAAACATATTTAAAAACATAATAAAACATTGCACATTAAATAGTATGCCCTTTTCTTATTGGAAGTCCTCAACCTCCCCGATAATGGCCCTCGTTATGCTATATTGAGTAGGCTTGGGCGTCTTTTCTGCCAAGTATGTTTACGTGTAAGAGAAGCCCCCAGGGATCCCACAGAACAGCACCTTCTGGAAAAGATCTAAGAATCATTATACCTTTATAGGGCAGGAATTGCCAAAAGAGCGGAAGAAGTTATTCATGCATGCTACAACAGCAGCTAGGATATTACTAGCCCCAAAATGGAAAGACGACAAGATGCCAACGAAAGAAGAATGGCAAGTTAAACTGATGGAATGCGCAGAAATGGCAAAACTCACGGGAAGACTCAGAGACGAGGACAACAGAGACTCTAAAAAAGACTGGGAACCGTTCCTGCTGTAGTTACAGAAACACTGTAAAGAAATGGACTCATTAGCAGGATTTGAGTAAACACAATTATGAAAACAAATGTAAAGATGAAGAAGCAATAAATCAGAAATTAATTAAGTGAAAGATATAATTGGAAAGAAAATAGGGTATACATAAGTGATAAGAATATAAGAGCATTTAATGAAAAGATTAAGAAAATAGGAGGAAATAAATTAAGCAGAAGTAGCAAACATTCAATGCACCAGAAGGGGAAGTTGAGGGAAGTCACGGGGGCGGGGCGGATATATATGAATTTTATTACTATTACTATTACTATTATTATTATTATATTGATGTGTGGAATATTAAACTGTAAAGCCAATAAAATAATAATAATAATAATAATAATAATAATAATAATAATAATAATAATTCCCTTATTTTTATGATTCCTTATTTCCAGGGTGCAACCTTTCTCCCAAGCGGGGAGTCCCTCCCTCCTCCGTATCATTTGGGGTCCCTTTTCCTCCTGAATCCTTTTCCATCTCCTTTTTCAGGCGAGGCGACCAGAACATCCACTTCTGCGCGCGCAGACTTCGGAGCGGCCGCGCTCGGGTCTATTCTGGCCCCTGACGGCTGCCGTAGCCGAAGCGCCAAAGAGCGAGCGAGAGCGGGCGGCGGACGCCGGGAGCCGCGCCTGCGCAGTCCGAGCCCGGGACGCCGAGCCTGAGGCGGGCCACGGGCGGGAGGAGCGTTTTGCGCCTGCGCAGTCGGGGCGGTTGCCATGGAGTCGGAAGGGGCCTACGAGCCGGGCTTCGTGGGGATCCGCTTCTGCCAGGAATGGTGAGGCCGGAGGGGGAGGGGGAGAGAGGTGGGGAGACGGCGGGGGCCGCATTGAACGGCCCCCCATCAGTCCCCTCAGGGGGCTGGGCTAGATGACCTCGGGGTTCCCCTTCCAACGCTGCAGGTCTGTGATATCCCGAGAAGGGGGGGGTCCTGCATAAGCAAGAGCCGAAAAGAAACAGGGGCTGGCATGGTTTCCCAAAACACAGTCAGGGGTTAGGGAAAGAAAATTTAATTTAATTTAAAAATTCCTTCCAGTAGCATCTTAGAGACCAACTAAGTTAGTTATTAGGGGGCGCAGGGGGCGCTGTGGTCTAAACCCCTGTGGATAAGAAGGTCGGCAGTTCGAATCCCCGTGACGGGTGAGCTCCCGTTGCTCGGTCCCTGCTCCTGCCAACCTAGCAGTTCGAAAGCACGTCAAAGTGCAAGTAGATAAATAGGTACCGCTCCGGCGGGAAGGTAAACGGCGTTTCCATGCACTGCTCTGGTTCACCAGAAGCGGCTTAGTCGTGCTGGCCACATGACCCGGAAGCTGTACGCCGGCTTCCTCGGCCAGTAAAGCGAGATGAGCGCTGCAACCCCAGAGACGGCCATGACTGGACCTAATGGTCAGGGGTCCCTTTACCTTTTAAGTTAGTTATTGGTATGAGCTTTCATGTGCATGCAGACTTCTTCAGGTACACGGGGTTAGGGAGAGATGCTCGTGGTGGAGCAACAGCAGCAGCGATCATAGTAAGGGGAATAATAGGAAATAACAACATCAACAACAACAACATGCTCCCTTCTTGACTTTCAACCTTCCTGGGCACATGAAACTAACCACAACTACCTCGAATTTTGGCTCGACCCTCAAGAAGGAAGGGCCTTTTCGCTGGCCAGCTTCAACTCAAAGCCATGGGGAAGGTTCCTGGGCATGGAACCCATCGGGTTCTTAAATGTAAACTATATGCTGATCTCCGCCAGCAACTCCTAGAGCAACTCTGCATCCCCAAATGGAAACCAGAGTTGGGGGGTCATACACTTTCTACTATTGGGGAATGACCAGGAGCTCACTAAGTTAGTGGCCAAATATCTTTATCTGGTACAGTCATACCTCGGGATAAATATGCTTCAGGATAAGTATTTTGGGTTGCGCACCATGGCGACCTGGAATTAAAGGAGCGTGTTACTTCCAGGTTTTGCTGCTCGAGCATGCGCAGACGGTAAAAATCACATCATGCGCATGCGCGGAAGGGGCAAAACGCGGCACGTGCAGACGCACAGTCGCATCTTACGTTCTATTCAGGATGCGAACAGGGCTCTGGAACGGATCCCGTTCACATCCTGAAGTACCACTGTATTCTGTTGTCGAAACACATTGCAGACAACTGATCTCCCTGGAGACCTAGAGATGTGACAACAGTCTGCTCTGCCTCTCCTTTTTTGGGGGGGTAAATGTTTTGTGCCATGGGGGAAGCGGTAACTCTGTACTGTTATGTTATGGATGTTTGTATATGAAGCCGATAAAAGCTTTGATGATGATGATCATGAACAACAACAACTTATACCCCATCCATCTGGCTGGGTTTCCCCAGCCACTCTGGGCAGCTTTCAACAAAATATTAATAATTCAGAAAAACATGAGACATTAAAAGCTTCCCTGAACAGGGCTGCCTTCAGATGTCTTCTAAACATCAGATGGTTGTTTATTTCCTTGACATTTGAAGGGAGGGTGTTCCATAGGGCGGGCACCACCACGGAGAAGGCCCTCTGCCTGGTTCCCTGTAACCTTACTTCTCACAGGGAGGGAACCACCAGAAGGCCCTCGGAGCTGGACCCCGGTGTCTGGGCTGAACAATGGGGTGGAGATGCTCCTTCAGGGATACTGGGCCTTTGAGGCTGTTCAGGGCTTTCAAGGTCAGCACCAACACTTTGAATTGTGCTCGGAAACGTCCTGGGAGCCAATGTAGGTCTTTCAGGACCGGTGTTATATGGTCTTGGCGGCCACTCCCAGTCACCAGTCTAGAGTTATCTGGATCCATTTTAATCTGGCTTTGGGATTTAGATTCAGTGTCAGAAGAGCCTCAGTGCGCTGACTGGTGAGCTTGTTAGGATATTTCCGTTCCACCTTAAAAGGGAGCAGGCTGTGAGTCACAGAGTCTGCGTATTTCCTGTTCACAGGATGTTTCTGTTGTGTCAGTTGCTTTCATTTCCTTTTCGTTGCCTGAGCATACCGATGCAGGCGGTCATGTTTTTCTTTGTTCTGACCAATGCTAAATAAACTGTAAATATGCTCTCCTGCTGTGCATCTCTCGCTGTGTGAATTCTGCTGACAGAGTGTGCACCAGCCTAAGAATGTGGAATACTGTTTCTGAGGCTTCGTGTCGCTAATTGCTGATACTGCCTGTCTACAGGAGGTCGATGGATCGTCCGGCAGCCGGCTTGGGGGCTATGATGGACTTTGCCTCCCTGGCAGCATCCCAACAGAGCTGTGGGACTGTTCCCAGAGAGAGGCGATGGAGGTCAGGTGACAGACTCCTTGGCCGTGGTACTTTGGAATGTTGTAGGATTTCATCTTGTCCCCTGTACTTTTTAATATCAATATCAAACTGCTGGGAAATATGGATCATGAGATCACCAACATGTCATGTCAGGCGTTTGGAGCGCAATGTCACCAGTATGTGAATCATCTGTTTCAGGCAATAAGACTCAAGCTGTAATTGCCTTTAAGAGCAATTAAAGGCAATTAATTTTAATTGCCTCTTTATCAACGACTTGGATGATGGACTCAAGGGCATCCTGATCAAATTTGCAGATGACACCAAACTGGGAGGGGTGGCTAACACCCCAGAGGACAGGATCACACTTCAAAACGACCTTGACAGATTGGAGAACTGGGCCAAAACAAACAAGATGAATTTTAACAGGGAGAAATGTAAAGTATTGCACTTGGGCAAAAAAAATGAGAGGCACAAATACAAGATGGGTGACACCTGGCTTGAGAGCACTACATGTGAAAAGGATCTAGGAGTCTTGGTTGACCACAAACTTGACATGAGCCAACAGTGTGACGCGGCAGCTAAAAAAGCCAATGCAATTCTGGGCTGCATCAATAGGAGTATAGCATCTAGATCAAGGGAAGTAATAGTGCCACTGTATTCTGCTCTGGTCAGACCTCACCTGGAGTACTGGGTCCAGTTCTGGGCACCACAGTTCAAGAAGGACACTGACAAACTGGAACGTGTCCAGAGGAGGGCAACCAAAATGGTCAAAGGCCTGGAAACGATGCCTTATGAGGAACGGCTAAGGGAGCTGGGCATGTTTAGCCTGGAGAAGAGGAGGTTAAGGGGTGATATGATAGCCATGTTCAAATATATAAAAGGATGTCACATAGAGGAGGGAGAAAGGTTGTTTTCTGCTGCTCCAGAGAAGCGGACACGGAGCAATGGATCCAAACTACAAGAAAGAAGATTCCACCTAAACCTTAGGAAGAACTTCCTGACAGTAAGAGCTGTTCGACAGTGGCATTTGCTGCCAAGGAGTGTGGTGGAGTCTCCTTCTTTGGAGGTCTTTAAGCAGAGGCTTGACAACCATATGTCAGGAGTGCTCTGATGGTGTTTCCTGCTTGGCAGGGGGTTGGACTCGATGGCCCTTGTGGTCTCTTCCAACTCTATGATTCTATGATTCTAAGAGTAATCCGTGTGGTTAGGGTCCCGTGGCAGGAAACCAGGCAAGGACAGGCACAGGGTCTCAGGCAGGATCTGGCAAACAGCAATGTTGCTCCCGCAACCTGGGTTGGGGTCCAACAGCCTTTTATCTTTGTCGGGGTAGCGGCTGGTCCTGATCCCCCGGTGACTCACCTCCCTGTTTTGCCCGAAGGCGAGCACTCCTCCTGCGAGTACGCAGGTCTCTCCTTCTCTCAGACCTCAGTCTCTGCAGCTCGGGAGACGTCGGTGGTTTACTAGACCCAGGGGACGCCTCAGCCTCCCCTGACCCAACCGGTAGCGGAGCAGCTGTAAGTGATGGCCCAGCTGGAGGCAAGGAGGTCATCCCTGCATCTGGAGCCAGGGCAGGATCAGGCCCCTGACTCAGCCCAGCTGGTGCTTGTTGCAGGGGAACCTGTGCAGACTGGGACTCTTCAGGATCAGGCCCCTGACTTGGTTCAGATGATGCCTGAGGCAAAGGATCCAGTGCGGACTGAGACTCCTCTGGTTCTGAGTCTGAGTCCAAGTCCCAGGCCATCACATCTTCTCCCAAAGATATCCTGAAAGGTAGCAGAGATTTAGGACCAGAGTTTTCCTTCCTCTTGATGGGGTCCCTTCCCAGGTGACTGAGCCCCGTCTCTCTTCCCTCTGTAGCAGGGGCAGGAACCACCTTCTTGGCCCCTGGACCTCCTGTTGGTCTCATTTGCTCAATTTGCTGGAAACTGTCTTCACACGTAGGGGAAGTTCCTAACTCACCGAGGATTTGAGACCCATTGCCTCCCCTCCAGGGACATATGGGATGTTAGGGCATGTCATTCTCCTTCCTCCTTTGGTCCCAGCCTTGCACTCGGCCCTCACCTGTGGCTCCTTGAAGCTGATAGCGTGCAACTGTGGCCACAACCTGGACATTAGTAATGATGATAAGAGTATAATGATTGTTTGGAGGTCTTTTCCAGAAAGTGCTGTTCTGTGGGCTGGCATTGTGTGACCTGTGTGGGCTTCTCTTACACGTAAACGTGCTTGGCAGAAAAGACACCCAAGCCTACTTAATGTAAAAGGTAAAAAAGATAAAGGATACCTGGATAGTTAAGTCCAGTGAAAGGCGACTATGGGGTTGCGGCGCTCATCTCGCTTTCAGGCCGAGAGAGCCGGTGTTTGTCCGCAGACAGCTTTCCAGGTCATGTGGCCGGCAGGACTAAACCGCTTCTGGCGCAACGGAACACCGTGACGGAAACCAGAGAGCATGGAAATACCATTTACCTTCCTGCCACAGTGGTACCTATTTATCTACTTGCACTTTGATGTGCTTTCGAACTGCTAGGTTGGCAGGAGCAGGGACCGAGCAATGGGAGCTCACTCTGTTGTGCGGATTCGAACTGCTGACCTTCTGATGACAAGCCCAAGAAGTTTAGTGGTTTAGAGCACAGAGCCACCAGTATCCTTTTAATGTAGCATAGTGAGAGCCATCATCAGGGAGGCTGAGGACTTCAATAAGGGCATACTTTTATAATGTGCAATGTTTTATTATGTTTTTATATATGTTGCAAACTGGGGCAACCCTGCCAAATGGGCAGGGTACACATAATAAAACAGCAACAACAAAACTAGTATTCCTGCGTCCCTCAATTTATGAGCACAGGAAAAGTGAGGAGAACTGAATGTGCTTCAGTCTGCCCATCCAGCATCTCTTGGAGTTCTGTTCACAGCAGATTCATGTTCCAATAACGTAATGGGAAAACAAAGACAGGCAGCGATCCTGCTGAGCTGCAGAGCAAAAAAATGGGTTCGCTTTTAAAACTGGGGTGAAGGAATAATAGAATTGTGGAGGGACTCCCAGGGGCCAGCTAGGCCAACCCTGTTACACAGGAGGAATCACAGCTGAAGCATCCCTGACAGGGCGCTTAAAAACCTCCATGGAAGGAAGAGAAGAAGAGTTTGGGTTTGATATCCCGCTTTATCACTACCTGAAGGAGTCTCAGAGCGGCTCACATTCTCCTTTCCCTTCCTCCCCCACAACAAAGGTGAGTGGGGCTGAGAGACTTCAGAGAAGTGTGACTGGCCCAGGGTCACCCAGCAGCTGCAGGTGGAGGAGCAGGGAAGCGAACCCAGTTCACCAGATTACGAGTCTACCGCTCTTAACCACTACACCACACTGGCTCTCACGGGAGAGTCTGCCATCTTCTGAGGAGTCTCTTCCACTCCCTAAGAGCTCTTAGCATCAGAAAAAGTTATCCTGCCATGTTGACAGGGGACTTGGACGCAGGAATCGCTAAGCCATGTGCTGAGTCAGACTTATGGGTCCATCTAGCCCAATATTGTCTACACGGACTGGCAGCCGTGGTCTCCAGGATTTCAGGCAGAGAACTGAACCTGGGACTTTCCCCGTGCAAAGCAGCTGCTCTCTGCCCCTGGGCTTTGGGCTCCAGCTCCTGTCAGCTCAAGCCAGAACAGCTGCTGCTGCCCACAACATCTGGAGGGCGCCAGGGCCGGCAAGGCTGCTCCCACTCCCCGCTCAGCTTCAGTGGATGTCCATCCAACTAGTTCTAGTTTTACATTTGCATCTCACCTGTTCTCCAAGAAACTCACTTAAATCTTTTTCTCTCTTCTCTCTTTTTGAACAGCAACAACATGTTGTACCCTAAAGAAGACAAAGAGAACAGGATCCTTCTCTATGCTGTGAGTGTCAGGTGGCAATACTCTCTTCAGGTAGACTCTTGAGTGCAGAGTTTCACCGCGAGCTGTTGTGGCTTTGTGGCAGTCCTTTCCCAGCTCAGCTGCCTGGCTGGGACCTTTTGGCCGGGAAAGGGGCAAGCTTGGTCATTTTGCCCTGTGTTTGCTAGCTTCGAACCTTGGGAGGCAGCCATAACTCAGCCTTTGAGATTGCTGGGCACGGATCACGGGTGTGCAGTGTCAGGAGCGAGACAGCAGTGAATCACACAGAGCAGGTGGTTAATGCTTTATTAGAAAAACAGGATCCGCACAGGAATGCCAGGCCTAATGAGCCCATTGACTCTTCTTTGGTAGGTCTTGTCCTTTATGCAGTTGTGGAGACTGAAGGCCCCTGCCTTCCCACAGCTACCTAAGTCTCCTCTTCCAGGTCTTTCCAGGTCTTTCCTAAGCAATCTGAGACTATGCCTGCAGGTCTTCCTTTGCTCCTCACACTTCATACCGCTCCTGGTCCTGGCAGCCCAGGGAAAAGGGTCGCTTGTCACAGCAGGGGGGGAGACATCTGTGCTGCTTCACCACCCAGACTCATCTCTGCCTCTGGGCCTTCCTCATCCTGCTCTGCCCATAGCTGTCAACTTTTCCCTTGTGAGGAATCCTATTCAGACAAAGGGAATTTCCCTTAAAAAAAGGGAAACCTTGACAGCTATGGCTCTGCCGCTTCCGCCTCTGTCTTGACTTTTCTCTGCCACAGACTCCTCCTCCCCATCTCCTCCCTCTGTCCCACCCACCATTCCCCGCACTCGGATCCTTCTTCCCCAGCTGGTGCCTCCCACTGTTCCTCTATGTCCAACCAGTCCGTGACATCCAGGCAGTTTCTCCCTCCTGGCATCAGTCTTGTCGGTAATGTTTTGCCCCTCCCCCCCGGGCTTGCTGGGAACGCGAATGTGTGACCGTGCTCCTCTTCTCCCTGCAGTGCCGCAACTGCGACTACCAGCAGGAGGCTGACAATAGCTGCATCTACGTCAATAAGATCACGCATGAAGTTGAGTAAGTAGCAGCAGCTGCCTTGAAGGAATTGCTGGCCTGTGTTGATCTGCCTGAAGCCCTGGAGAGGCCATTGCCAGCCACGCTACATAAGGGAACACGCTGACTTTACATAAGGCAACCTCCTGTATTCCTGCGTTGAAAATCCAGCCTAGTTTTGCATCCACTTTGTTCAGACAAGTGAAACATGGGGAAATGCCCTAGTGGTTGATCACAAGCTGAACGTGAACTGGCAAAGTGATGTAGCTGCAGAGAAAAGTTATTTCTTGGCTGCCTTCACAGAACCATAGTTCCCAGTCCAGGTGCCAGGCCAAGGTGGTCAGAGGGACTGGGCGTGGGGAGCACCCACACAGAAACAATAATAAGCAGATGTCAAGGCAATAAACAACTATTTTACTTTTAAAAGACAACTGAAGGCAGCCCTCTTTAGGGAAGTTTTTAATGTCTAATGCTGTATTGTTTTTAATATTCAGTTGGGAGCCGCCCAGAGTGGCTGGGGAAACCCAGCCAGATGGGCGGGGTATAAATAATAATAATAATATAATAATAATAGTTTCCCCAGCCACTCTGGGCGGCTTCCAACAAAGGATTAAAATTACATTAAAACATCAGTCATTAAAAACTTCCCTGAACAGGGCTGCCTTCAGATGTCTTCTAAATGTCAGGAAGTTGTTTATCTCTTTGACATCTGGTGGGAGGGCGTTCCACAGGGCAGGTGCCACCACCGAGAAGGCCCTCTGCCTGTTTCCCTGTAACTTGGCTTCTCGCAGAGAGGGAACCGCCAGAAGGCCCTCGGAGCTGGACCTCAGTGTTCAGGAGAACGATGGGGGTGGAGAAATGAGAAGAGGGGCTTTTTGGAAAATTCAGAAAAGTGTTAAGGAAGCAGCCAGGTGTCCTGGGGGCAGGGCAATGAGAAGAATGATGACTGCAAAAGAAATGTCCCCCCCCCCACCCCGGGGATTGGGCTGACTTTTGACAGCAAGAGATTGCCGTACATCACATAATGGTTTCCAATGTATTTTCAAGATGGGCTGACTGGGAGTGGGCAGTCAAAAAGAATCACTTTATAACCATCTGCATTTCAGTGAACTAACCCAGATCATTGCTGACGTTTCCCAGGACCCAACTCTGCCCCGCACAGAGGACCACCCTTGCCAGAAGTGAGTGCTGAGCTGTAGCCATTCTTCTTATTTTTAAAAAGTCCGGCAAATGCCACAAAGCATAGAACAGCCTGGGACAAACAAAAACCTCTGATGGAGGCCAGCCCTGCCAGACATTTTGGACTCCCATCAGCTGGTCCCAGACATGGGGCGTGGGATACCAGGTTGGGAAGGCGGGGTGTGGGCCATTTCCTCCGCGCTTCCAGGATCTGCCCTGCCTCATAACCAGATCTTTCTACCCCTATCTTCCAGGTGCGGCCACAAGGAAGCCGTGTTTTTCCAGTCTCACAGCGCAAGGGCTGAGGTGAGGAGACTTCTTTTGAGATCTAGGGCAGCTGATGTTTTTGTAATCCCTGGCAGCGACACCCCTCTTAAAAGTTACGAGCAATGACATTTGCTCGCTTTGCATGTGGGTTTCCCTACATCGGGTCCTCTACTTCAGTAGCAGAATTTCAGCCGTGACCCCCCACTTGATTTGCATGTCTGTTTTCCACCTGCTGCCCCACTCACTTATTCAAATATCTCCTCTTAAAACCAGTTGGGCGACTGCCATAGAGTTTGGAGTCTCTGTCACTTAAAAAAACCCCACCAGAGGTGGCTGTTTCAGCTGAGCTCCTTACAGACTCGCAGAAGGGCGTTCCCAGTGCCAAAGCAATTTGCGGTTCTGCATTTGCAGTTCAAAACAAAACAGCATTATGGTTATGTTGCAAACACAACAGGAGTTTTTTTCCCAGAGCTCCAAACCTGGGGATTAGGGACTGTGGAGGTTTGAAAGGTGGCTTCTGGTTCTGTTGGGTTTTAAGCCTTCCCATTTCCCTGGAGGTCTTTATGATCACGGGGGCAAGGCATGGAAACACACCTGGAATACCCGTCTCACCCCTTCCCTCTCTGCTTTAGGATGCCATGAGGCTGTATTACGTCTGCACGGCCCCACACTGCGGTCACCGCTGGACGGAGTGAAGCCCGTGGAGATGTCAGCCCCCTCCTTGTCCCTTTCCTGACGTTACCTTAATTTCTCTCCTTTCTGAGAAACTTCCAGATGATTCAACTGCTGCCTGCCTGTGCCTAGACACCCTCTTTGACTTGGGTTGTTTGTGTTTTCGGCTCTGTTAATAAAACATGGTTTATATTTTTACAAAAGTCCCAAAGTTGTGCTTCCTCAAGCCTTCCTGGGTGGGGCAGCTGAGGCTGGCACATCTGTACACAATTAAAGCAGCTTGGCGAGAATAAAAGAATAATAGAACCTTAAGAGTTGGAGGGGACCCAGGGGTCATCTAGTCCACCCCCATGCTCTAGGGTTCAGGTCATGTGGGATAAAGCATGTGTGGTTTGCCTACCTTTCCCTCATTCCTGCCCACTCCATCCCAACCAGGATGATGGGGCTGAGTATCCAGTTTAGAGGTTTGGCTTTAAAGATAGCTTGTGCCCGCCCGCTTTTTAAAAAATGAGCTATAATGCAAGACAGCCATGTTCAGAGAGGAGGCCGGTTATGTTTAAGCAGGAAGCAGAACAAAATATTCCCCTGGCCATGAGGAAACACAGTTTTTAATATAATTATATGCTGTCGCGCCACCAGTATTAGCCCCGCGAGGCGGCATGCAACAAAACGCCACTCATTACAAGATTAACAGATTGGAAACAGCCACATATTCAGTGGAACCAAAAACTTGGGCAAGTGCAAAAAACGTTTTGGTTGGTGCCTGGAAGAGCATCACAAAGGCTGAAATGCCTGCAGAGAGCGTTCCACAGCTTGGGGGGCCACCACAGAAAAAGCCCTGCCCCTGGCGTTCACCCATCTCGCCTCAGCAACGAGGGCACCCAGAACCGAGCTTGGAGAAAAGACTTGAAAACACAGCCTTCTGGGAACCTTTATTTTGAAAACAAAAGTTTTTAGTCCTCTGAGACTGTCGCATATTTTGGTTACAGCTAATTTTGAGAAACATAGATCTCAAGGCAGGGCTGGGCGAGACGCCCAACACTTAGAAGAGGTGCAGAATTGGCACAGTCCCCTCTTGGCACGGGCAGCGAACAACTTGCTCCAAATGCATGATTTGGCTAGTTTTTCTACTCCCCCGTTTTCCTTGCGTGGGATTTGAGTGCTGCTGCTTCCCGGTTTCCTCAGCCCTGGCCTCTGGGCCTCAGTATCCGGAAGGGTAGAGGACGTGGAACCTGGGGTGGAGGTCGGCCAGCGCCACCTTCTGGAACCCTCTGGCCAGGATCCCGTGGGCGGGGTGCAGGCGGCGGACGTGGCCGTAGTACTCCTCGCTGCCGCTGCAGGTGAAGCCACACTCCTCGCACACAAAGAGCTTGGAGCGGCGCTCGCGGTAAGCATATCGCTGCTGGATGCTGTGGATTTTCTTGAGGTGCGACTCGAGGGAGCAGCGCTGGGTGAAGGCTTTGTCGCAGACGCAGCAGCGGTACGGGCGGATGCCTGCGGGGGAACAAATGTCAGGTGGACAGGCCTATATTATTATTCATTGAATTTCTATACCGTGCTATATCCGAGGGTCTCAAGGCGGTTCACGGAATAAAATCAAGATATAAAACCGCAAAATAATAAAACCTCTACAATTCAGTGTTTTGTCAATCTTCAACTCCAGATACTCATTTTTGCTTTCATGCAAAAAGTCCCTAGAAATTTCCAATCCTTAATACAGGTGAAACTCGAAAAGTTAGAATATCGTGGAAAAGTTCATGTGTTTCAGTAATTCAACTTAAAAGGTGAAACTGATATATGAGATAGACTCATGACATGCAAAGCGACATATGTCAAGCCTTTATTTGTTATAATGGTGATGATTATGGCGTACAGCTGATGAAAACCCCCAATTAACCATCTCAGAAAATTAGAATATTAAATGAAATCAGCAAAACAAGAATTGCAATTAGAGCAATATTGGACCTCTGACACGTAGAAGCATGCACATGTACTCAGTACTTGGTTTGGGCCCCTTTGGCATCAATTCCTGCCTCAATGCGGCGTGGCATGGATGCCATCAGCCTGTGGCACTGCTGAGGTGTTATGGAAGACCAGGATGCTTCAATAGCATTGAATTGCTGAAATAAATGAACTTTTCCACGATATTCTAATTTTTTGAGTTTCACCTGTAAGTGTCAGTAATGAGTTTTCTCTCATTAATCACGCTAACTTTGCCATCTCCGGGGAAATTATTTTTATATATTGAATTTATATACCGTCCTATACCCGGGGGTCTCAGGGTGGTTCACAGAATAAAATCAAGATATAAAACCACAAAATACATCATAAAAATAAAAACAACCTGATAGCGGAGGTCCCCCATTTTTTTAAAAAAGGGCATAGGATGTCCATCAGGTCAACCAAAGGCCTGGTTAAAAAGGAATGTTTTTGCCTGGCACCTAAGGGTGTATAATGAAACTTCCCTGGGGGGAGCATTCCACAGACCGGGAGCCACTGCAGAGAAGGCCCCATTCTCTGTTGCCACTCTCCGGACCTCTCAAGGAGGAGGCACACGAAGGAGGGCCTCAGGAGATGATCAGAAGATAGGGTTTTGGTGATTCAAAATGACCTTAACAGATGGGAGGGCTGGGCCCAAATTACCACAACGACTTTCAAGAGGGACAAATGTAAGGGTCTGCACTTTGGCAGGAAGAACCAGATGCACAAATATAAAATGGGGGATTCACATGAAAAGGATCTAGGGGCTCCAGCTTAACGTGAGTCCACAGTGTGATGCAGCAGCAAAAAAAGCTAATGCTATTCTATTCCCTAGCTAAAGCTATGCTATTCCCACCCTTCCCGGTTCAAAAACCAAGCTCAGGGCGGCTAACAACAAATTTAAAACACTTAATTATAAAAGCAGCATAAAATACAGTATAAAAACATGAATAACAATAAAATTCAAAAATCAATTAGATAATCCTCAGGGCTAGCAGGCTGAATTGGTCCTGCTTGGGCCAGCAAGGAGGCCAGGGAAGAATTAGCTGTGGGGTCTCAGAGCGGGTGATCTTCATAAAAGAGAAGGGAAATAAAAGATCAGGCTGAATTCAAATTAAAGGCCAGGCGGAATAGCTCTGTCTTACAGGCCCGATGGAAGGAGGTTAAATCCTGCAGGACCCTAGTCTCAAGGGACAGGACCATCACTGAGAAGGACCTGGCCCTGGTGGAGGATAGTCTGACTTCCTTAGGGCTTGGGACCTCCAAACTATGATTATTAGTGTCCAGATCAACTAATAAGGCCACTCTATTCTGCCCTGGTCAGACCACGCCTGGAACACTGTGTCCACTTCTGGGCGCCACAATTTAAGAAGGATGTTGACAAGCTGGAAGGTGCGCAGTGGAGGGCAACCAGAGGTCTGGAAACCAAGCCTTATGAGGAGCACTTGAAGGAGCTGGGTATGTTTAGCCTGGAAAAGAGGCTGAGAGGAGATATGATGGCCATCTTCAAATATCTCAAGGGCTGTCACATGGATGAGGGAACAAGCTTGTTTTCTCCTGCTCTAGAGAGTAGGACTTGAACTCCTGGCTTCAAGTTACAGGAATGAAGATTTTGGGCTCTCACTAGGAGCAAACCACGTGGATCGCAGGTGGATCTCGGCCTTTTCCTGGAGGAGACTGCGGCCAAGATGGCGGAAGTGGAGCAGAAGAAGAAGCGTACTTTCCGGAAGTTCACCTGTTGGGGTGTTGACCTGGACCAGCTCCTCGACATATCCTCTGAGCAGCTGATGCAGCTGTACAGCGCCCGCCGGCAGTAGCGGCGGCTCAACTGTAGCCTGCGCCGCAAGCAGCGCTCCCTCCTGAAGCAGCTGCGCAAGGCCAAGAAAGAGGCCCTGCCCATGGAGAAGCCAGAAGTGGTCAAGATCCACCTGCGAGACACGATTATCCTTCCAGAAATGGTAGGCAGTGTTAGATTTCTGTTATGCCACTGTGCAGTTTTTGGAATCACAAGACTCTGTTGACATTCCAGACTGTTGGAGGTCTCATGGGAGACGGATGTTGATGTTACTGGTTTCCTGTTTCTTTGTTCCAGGTTGTTCCCTGACTCTCACAGAGAGCAGACGCATATTCTTTTCTGTCCTGCGTAGTTAGTAATAAGCGTAGCGATGTAGCACATATTTCGGCTCCTTCTGGATCCTCTGCGTAATGGGGGAACGTGCCTGAAGCCTCATCAAAGGCTTAGCTCGTTAATCACTGTCGGAGGAGACCCTGATGGATCCCAAAGACACGTCCGAGGAGGAGAGCCGTTTCAGCTCAGTCGTACAGACACTCCGACAGGCAGCATGGTTGGCGTGTACAATGGGAAGACCTTCAACCAGGTGGAAATCAAGCCTGAAATGATTGGTCACTATTTGGGAGAGTTCTCCATCACTTTCAAGCCTGTTCAGCACGGCTGACCTGGAATCGGGGCCACCCACTCCTCTCGGTTCATTCCTCTGAAGTAAGGGGATTTGGGAAGAGTTGTGTGTCTCGTGTAAATAAAAGGGTTTCCCAACAAGAACAAAAAAGGAATGAAGATTTTGACTAAACACCAGGAAGAACTTTTGGACAGCAAGAGCTGTTTGACAGCGGGACTGCCTCGCTCAGGAAGCTGTGAACTCTCCTTCCTTGGACGTTTTGAAGCAGAGGTTGGGTGACCATCTCTCTGGGATGCTTTCGCTGAGATTCCTGTATTGCAAGAGGGGGTTGGACTAGATGACCTTTGGAGGTCCCTACAGTTCTGTGATTCTGCAATTCTGTGATACAATACATTGCGGGGAGCAAAGCTTGGATTGTAGAGGAACCAAGCAATTGCTAACTGTGAAATATACCTTATGGTACTGCCTTCTACGGAAGACCCCTATTCGGATTGGGAAAACATCAGTTCGTTAAAAGACTTGAAGGGTTGCTGTGTCTTAATTTTAATTAAACAAAGAAAAGCTGGAAGGCAGGCCAGAATCTTGGAAGATAAGATGGTGGAATGAAAAAAGGGGCCTCTGAGGGGGACTGCGCTGAAAATAATTGACGGACAACA
Organism: Podarcis raffonei; assembly: GCF_027172205.1. NCBI lineage: Eukaryota > Metazoa > Chordata > Lepidosauria > Squamata > Lacertidae > Podarcis > Podarcis raffonei. Next base: position 1,453,045 of record NC_070609.1, read on the forward strand.
ACAGGAAGAATAAAATTTCTCTTGCAGGTCAGTATCCATATAGATTTGCTAAATATGATTGAAAGTCTCACACCAGTGGCTGTTGAGATAAGACAAAGGATTAAGATCGGAACTGTGATATTGGGAATAAACAAGAGAGAAAAAGCAGGAACAAGAAATATATATTTTTTCTCCTGACCACCCAGAACATGGAAAGTTTTTTTAAAATATATAATTTGCAATGTATAATTGGCTTTATTATTGGTATTGTGGCAAGCTTTGATATTCTATCCACTGGAGTGTTATTAATGAAAAAATTAAGAAAAATTATTTACAAAAAAACACAATACATTGGTCAATATGGATGTTACGTTTGTAAATTCCCCACCAAGGTGAGCGACAAGAGCCAAGGGCCTTGCGGGGTGAGGTCCCCACCTGTGTGCGTCCTCAGGTGCCTCTTGAGGTCGAAGGTGTCGTTGAAGCCCTTGCCGCAATACCTGCAGACGTGCTTCTTGACCGAGCTGTGGCACTTGAGGTGGCGGTTCAGCATGCGCTGCAGAGGGAAGTGCTTGCTGCACACGCAGCACTGGAACTGCGGCGCTGCAGGACTCCTGCCCTGGACGGAGCAGAAAGGAAGGAAGCGGGACAGGTTGGGAGTTTGCAAACCAGATGAACGTGGAGGACCTGCAACGTTATGCAGCCAGAGGCTTGGAACTACTCAGCCAGCATGGTCATTCCATTTACTTTTCTTTTCATACAATTGCAGAGGTGCGCAGCCTGGGAGTCATTTTGGACTCACAGCTGTCCATGGAGGCGCAGGTCAATTCTGTATCCAGGGCAGCTGTCTCCCAGCTCCACCTGGTACGCAGGTTGAGACCCTCCCTGCCCGCAGAATGTCTCTCCAGAGTGGTGCATGCTCTGGTTATCTCCCACTTGGACTACTGCAATACACTCTACGTGGGGCTACCTTTGAAGGTGACCCAGAAACTGCAATTAATCCAGAATGCGGCAGCTAGACTGGGGACTGGGAGCGACTGCTGAGACCACATAACACCGGTCTTGAAAGACCTACATTGGCTCCCAGTACGTTTCCGAGCACAATTCAAAGTGTTGGTGCTGACCTTGAAAGCCCTAAATGGCCTCAAAGGCCCAGAATACCTGAAGGAGCGTCTCCACCCCCATCGTTCAGCCCAGACACAGGTCCAGCTCCGAGGGCCTTCTGGCGGTTCCCTCCCTGTGAGAAGTGAGGTTACAGGGAACCAGGCAGAGGGCCTTCTCGGAGGTGGCGCCTGCCCTGTGGAACACCCTCCCACCAGATGCCAAGGAAATAAACAACTATCTGACTTTTAGAAGACATCTGAAGGCAGCCCTGTTTAGGGAAGTTTTTAATGATTGATGTTTTAATGTAATTTTGATCCTTTGTTGGAAGCCGCCCAGAGTGGCTGGGGTAACCCAGCCTGATGGGCGGGGTAGAAATAATAAATTAGAAATAATAAATTATAATAATAAATTATTATATATTATTATAGTTGAAAGGGACCCAAGGGTCATCTAGTCCAACCCCCTGCCATGCAGGAACCTTTTGCCCAACGTGGGGCTCAAACCCACAGCCCTGAGATTAAGAGTCTCGTGCTCTACCGACTGAGCTCTAATATTTATTGCATATAATTTATATACCGCTTGATTGCAGGAAACAAACCTCAAAGCCGTTTACGAAAATGGCAATAGAATTATCGTTACATGATTGAAAATGTTCGTAAAACTACAAGAGAATAGATTAAAACACATCAAAACTCACAAAAGCTTTCGAAACTATCTAGGTAGACTTGTCTAAATAAGAATGTCTTCAGCAGGTGCTGATAAGAATACAGTTAAGGCTGATATCCATTGGCAGGGAGTTCCAAAGTGTCAGTTCTGCCACACTAAGCGACTGAGTTCTTACGGACACAAAGTGGGTGTTACCTGGCACCTTTTTTCGCGACAGCATTTATCTTGGATAAAAAAGCACATCAACTGCTTTTGGAAAACCAAATGATTTTTATGTTACCTTCTGAGGATTTCAGGTAGTGCTAAATAACAATAATATATCATTACACTGAAACAGAAGAAGTGTGCATGCACACGAAAGCTTATACCAGAACAAACTTAGTTGGTCTATAAGGTGCTATAAGGGACGCGGGTGACGCTGTGGGTTAAACCACAGAGCCTAGGGCTTGCCGATCAGAAGGTCAGCGGTTCGAATCCCAGCGACGGGGTGAGCTCCCGTTGCTCGGTCCCTGCTCCTGCCAACCTAGCAGTTCGAAAGCACGTCAAAGTGCAAGTAGATAAATAGGTACCGCTCCGGCGGGAAGGTAAACGGCGTTTTCATGCGCTGCTCTGGTTCGCCAGAAGCGGCTTAGTCACGCTGGCCACATGACCTGGAAGCTGTACGCCGGCTCCCTCGGCCAATAAAGCGAGATGAGCGCCGCAACCCCAGAGTCGGCCACGACTGGACCTAATGGTCAGGGATACCTTTACCTTTTTAAGGTGCTACTGAACAATTTTTTATTTATTTTCATTTTGACTGCATCAGACCAACACAGCTACCTACCTGAATAATGCATAACTGCAAGCACCTCTCAATCACTTTTTATGGGTTCTGTGCACTTTTGCACATATTTTACGTACCCAGCCAAACGAAATCATATTATTTCAAGCCAAACATGTTTCGAATCCCTGGGTCACGCTTCAACTTTTTAGCGCTCCACATTTTCGGAATTGGAAAGCTGGAACAATTCAAGACGCCCTGATCTGGCCGGCCACTGTGAAAAGAGCTGGCCTGATCCACTGATCTCCCAGGGTTCTTACCTTGCTGTTCCCGGGACCCAGTTGAGGAGGACATGGGCTTTGAGTGACGCCTTGGAGGAAGTTTCCTGCATGGGTTCTTTCCCACACGCTCACGGAGCCGCCAGCAAGGAGCCTGGGGTCTGCCAGGGTTTGAGCCACGCTGCCTTCTGGAAGAACCAGTGCCGAATTTACGTATAAGCTAAACAAGCTCTAGCTTAGGGCCCCACTCTCTTGGGGGCCCCCAAAAAATTTAAAGGGGGAAAAACCTGGATGTACCTTTCCAAAATATAAGGTAAAAAACAAATAACATAAAACCTACCTACAACAACAACAACAACAGTGTTTTGTGTTGTGTAGGCTCCTATGATGTATTTTTCGCTCTATAAGACGCACCAGACCATAAGATGCAACCTAGTTTTAGAGGAGGAGAACAAGAAAAAAAATTTCTCTCCCTCTCTGCGCAGCGTCTCTCCAGCAAAGCGGGAGGAGAAATGGAAGGGGCTCCGTTTTTCCTCCCGTTGCCCTGAAGAGGCTTCAGGGATAGCTGCACAACCTGCATTCGCTTCATAAGACGCACACACATTTCCCCTTACTGTTTAGGAGGGGAAAAGTGTATCTTATAGAGCGAAAAATACGGTAAGTCATGGGCCCCGCCTGCTAGCCTGCTCCTTAAAATATCACTGCTTTGCTCCTTTCTATATATAGGGTGCCTACATTCTGCTATTTATTATTAGTAGTAGTTTGCATCATATTTTGCACCTCTTATTATTTCATGTTCTAGTATGTTTCTAGAGACTAGATGATGAGTCTTCGTAAACTGTGTTTCTCAATGAACTTTTGTTATTGCCAAATGCCAATGTGTTTGCATTATAGTGGTTCCTTGGGTTAAGAACTTAATTCGTTCTGGAGGTCTGTTCTTAACCTGAAACTGTTCTTAACCTGAAGCACCACTTTAGCTAATGGGGCCTCCTGCTATTGCCGTGCTGCCAGAGCACGATTTCTGTTCTCATCCTGAAGCAAAGTTCTTAACCCGAGGTACTATTTCTGGGTTAGCGGAGTCTCTAACCTGAAGCGTATGTAACCTGAGGTACCACTATATTCAGTTTGTTATGAATAAAAAATCATTTTAAGTTACAGTTTAATAATTATTTCAATATTAATATACTACTTCTTAATTGTATTTCACTATTAATATACTTCTTCTTAATTGTATTTCAGTTCAACAATTACTTTGATAAAAAACATATTTTGTGATGTGCAAATGGCTTTAGATACCTATTAGGGCCAGAAATTGTCATATAGCATATATTCAACACAAAAAACAGCGACCGTTTGTTGTTGAGAAAGGACAGCTGGACATATAAAAGGCCCCATTACCTTCAGGAGCTGAGGGCCGCATCAAACCTAACATGGCCCTGGGAAGAACCAAAACAAACCACACTTCTCCAAGCATGCTGTTGCAGCCCATGCTTCCAGAGAGCCAGGCGTGTTAACGGAAGAGGGCAAGAGACTTGTGGACCCCCAGGGCAAGGGCAGCCAGATGTTTGGGCTGCAACCGGCCCTTGCATTCCCACCCACCCCAGTTGCAAGAAATCTGCAGCTCTGGGATTCAGGACAGGGGCAGGAGTGTTTTCAGGAGGGGAAAAGCTTTGGTAAACAGGATGGGGCATTGAGAGGTCCGGAGTGTGGCAACACAAGAGCGGGGCCTTCTCTGCAGTGGCTCCCTTGTCTATGGAATGTTCTCCCCAGGGAAGTTCGCGTGGCAACTTCATTAGAAACCTTTAGGCACCAGGGAAAAACATTCCTTTTTAACCAGGCCTTTGGCTGATCTGATTTACATCCTATGCCCTGTTAAAATGTGTGTTTTTTGGGGGGGGGCTATCGGGTTGTTGTTTTTATTTTGATTATGTATTTTGTGGTTCTATATCTAGATTTTATTCTGTGAACCGCCCTGAGACCCCCGGGTATAGGGCAGTATATATGTTCAATAAATAATAATAATAAAATTAAATAATAATAATTTCCCCAGAGATGGCAAAGTCAATGTGTTTAATGAGAGAAAACTCATTACTGACACTTATTAAGGATTGGAAATTTCTAAGGGACTTTTTGCATGAAAGAGAAAAGGAACTTGCAATATCTGCAGTTGAAAATTGACAAAATACCGGATTATAGAGGGCTGAATGGTTGGATCTTAATGAGTGAATACCTTATTTGACTGCAGAACAAGAGTCCTTTTATCTTTTGTTATCTTTCTTTAATCTTTTCTTCCCTCTTTCTCTTCGTCAGCTTTCTCCCTCCTTAGGTCTTTTTCTTTTCTTTTCTACTTTCATGTTGAAGGCAATGCAAAAATTTTTTATCACACCTACCTGGGATGTACAAGTCTCCGCGAAGTTGGTCAGAGAGCTCTCCCCAATCCCGGGAGGCCAGTCGCGTCGAGACTCGCCGCTTGACCAGGAAAGATTTAGGCATGGCTGGCACAACCGTGGGCTTGCGATTCCCCGGCGGTACTTTGGCACTTTGACAGCAGTCACGAAATTAAGAGACGCCTGCTTCTTGGGAGAAAAGCAATGACAAACCTAGACAGCATCTTAAAAAGCAGAGACATCACCTTGCCAACAAAGGTCCGTATAGTCAAGCTATGGTTTTCCCAGTAGTGATGTATGGACGTAAGAGCTGATGGTCGGAGAATGGATGCTTTTGAATTCTGGTGCTGGAGGAGACTCTTGAGAGTCCCATGGACTGCAAGAAGATCAAACCTCTCCATTCTGAAGGAAATCAGCCCTGAGTGCTCACTGGAAGGACAGATCCTGAAGCTGAGGCTCCAAGACTTTGGCCACCTCAGGAGAAGAGAAGACTCCCTGGAAAAGACCCTGATGTTGGGAAAGATGGAGGGCCCAAGGAGAAGGGGACGACAGAGGACGAGATGGTGGGACAGTGTTCTCGAAGCGACCAGCATGAGTTTGACCAAACTGCGGGAGGTAGTGGAGGACAGGAGGGCCTGGCGTGCTCTGGTCCAGGGGGTCACCAAGAGGCGGACACGACTAAACGACTAAACAACCACAAGACGATTCTCTCCTGCTTTGCTTCCTTTCCAGATCAGAGGCTACAACCCCAGTTTCTCATCCAAACACCCAGCTACCTTCCAGCAAAAGCAGGATCAGGCACCCAGAATTCAAACCACTCACCTTCTCATCTGCTGCCAAGCCGAATCCAAAATCTCCGCCGAAGTCCAGCAAAGGTTGTGATTCTGGAGACGAGTGTGAAAGAGCCTGGGCTGTTTACAAGAGCGACACTGGATATCTCGCGATTTGAATTAGTGTTGCGGGGCAGGTGTGTGTGTGTGTGCGTGTTCTGAATGCGAACCGAATTCCAGCTCCTTTGCATACTTTGTGCTCCTAACTGCAAAGGCAACAAGAGATCTCCATCCTCTCTATGCAAATTCTGCACTTCGCTATAGAGGGAAGAGTCGAGGACAGTTAGCCGGCTTGTCTCTTTGAACAGGACAGCTGCAGGAAACGGGCGATTCACCCGATACTCGACGGCAGCAATGCTCACTCACGTGCGTCAAACTGGACGTTGAAAAAAGGCCAACCTGTTCACCACCAAAACACCATCAGTTGGCCTGGAATTTAATGACCAGGGAAAATTGGGCAGGTTTTTAAAAAAGTAACCTTTGCACACTAACGCAACACATCACTCTTAGATCTTTGCCCGTCACCGGTGTGTTCTGAGGAGTGCACCATTATTATCATTATTATTAATTGATTTTTTATACCACCCTATACCTGGGGGTCTCAGGGCGGTTCACAGAATAAATCTATACCCATAATGCTGGAGGTCTACTGCTGTCAAGGCACACAGCATTTGACTAGATGGATCCATGACCTGACCCAGTGTAAGACTGTTCTTTAACCAACGCTTGCAACTGGATGAGCACCACTAGCAGAAGATACTAATACTACTCCGAGCAAGCTAAAAGCACTTCTAGCATCTTGTAACACTGCAGTCAGGACAGATATACAGTGGTACCTCGGATAAGAACTTAATTCGTTCTGGAGGCCCGTTCTTAACCTGAAACTGTTCTTAACCTGAGGTACCACTTTAGCTAATGTCGCTGCGCCGCCACCATGCGATTTCTGTTCTCATCCTGGAGCAAAGTTCTTAACCCAAAGTACTATTTCTGGGTTAGCGGAGTCTGTAACCTGAAGTACCACTGTAATGGGATCAGAGTGCCAGAGCCGTGGGTAATCATGTATCTGTAATGCTACACCATGAAAGCAATTTATTTTTGCAAAAATAGACAACTTATTAGGGAAACAAGGTGCTGTAAGAATAAATAACTGTGTGATAAACTAGAGTTTAGGACATACACACAACAGTTGGAACAGTTCAACACTGAAGCCCAAGAGAGAATGGTGGGTTCTGCCATACAGGATGTTCAAGCTCTGATTTCCTGCAATGAACCAGGTTGGCAAAGGCTGGGGACGAGAAATGCCTCCCGTTAGGGATTGCAGGAAAAGACCTGCCAAGGCAATTCAGAAATATATTGATGTATGCGACAACGGCGGCAAGAGTCCTAATAGCACAAGGATGGAAGAACGAGGAAAGCCCGACAAAAGAACAGTGGCAAGAGAAACTGATGGACTATGCAGAATTGGCTAAACTGACATACAAACTGCGAGACGAGGACAATGGTGGCTTTAAAGAAGAATGGGAACTTTTTACAAATTACTTTAAAAAACAACACAAAATGAATTGGACTCCTTGGCAGGCTTTGAATAAACATACACAAAGTTATTATTGTGAACGTAATAGATAGATAATTTAAGGATCTTTACATTTTTATAATATGCAAAGAATAATATGTGTTGAAAAACCGGAGAAGAGATGAGGGAAGTCTAGTAGGGTTTTTTTTCTTGGGGAGGGGAGAAGGAAAAAAAGGGGGAAAATGAAGATGATATGCTTTTGATAATTTGTTATGTTGAAATTATTAATAAAAATTATTTTTTTTTAAAAAAGAGAAATGCCTTCCTGCCACCGCAGAAAAGGCCCACTCTGTGAGCAAACCTGGGCGTGGGGTTGTTTGGGCAGCCTCTTCCCGGTGGGTTTTTCCAGCACTCAGCCAGATGCTCGCAAGCAAACAAATCTCTCCTTTCAAACAGAGCCACATTTCCATGTCTCGCTCAGATTTGAATAAACCTGTTTCCATGGACAGCTTTCTGAGCAGTTTGATTTTATGCAGCCGAATCTCTCTCTCTCTCTCGGGTTTTGTTTAACAAACCATGCCGGAGAGTTCAACCGAGGTCTTACCTCGACTGTATCGCTAACCGGGAGCTGCTGCAGAAAGTGGCCGTAGGAAGTGCTCCTGATCAGGGTTCCAGACAAGACAGCCCGGCCATCTTCCAGGAGATTCCATTCCGTTCCTCGCACCTCCCATTTCCGTGTTTATTCCATATTTCCATCTACTACAGAGTTAGGTTCAAGAGCCTTGTATTAATTTACAAAACCCTGAACAACTTTGGTCAAGCCTAACTGGGGGAATTGCCTGAACCCTAATATCCCAGCTCAATCACAGAGATCGTCTGCAGGATCATAACTGGTCATTCCCCAAGTTGGCAAGGCTCATTTGACAACAAGAAGGAACTGAGACTTCAGTGTCATTGGCCCAGTCCTGTGGAACTCTTTGCCACTAGAGATTCAGCAGGAGACTTCTGTTTTGACTTTTAAATGCTTGCTGAAATTTTTTTTCCCCAGCAGGTTTACGCAGGCAGTTGAGAATACACTGTACAAGCAGGAAACATCATCAGAGCACTCCTGACATATGGTTGTCAAGCCTCTGCTTAAAGCCCTCCAAAGAAGGAGACTCCACCACACTCCTTGGCAGCAAATTCCACTGTCCAACAGCTCTTACTGTCAGGAAGTTCTTCCTAATGTTTAGGTGGAATCTTCTTTCTCGTAGTTTGGATCCATTGCTCCGTGTCCGCTTCTCTGGAGCAGCAGAAAACAACCTTTCTCCCTCCTCTATGTGACATCCTTTTATATATTTGAACATGGCTATCATATCACCCCTTAACCTCCTCTTCTCCAGGCTAAACATGCCCAGCTCCCTTAGCCGTTCCTCATAAGGCATCGTTTCCAGGCCTTTGACCATTTTGGTTGCCCTCCTCTGGACACGTTCCAGTTTGTCAGTGTCCTTCTTGAACTGTGGTGCCCAGAACTGGACACAGTACTCCAGGTGAGGTCTGACCAGAGCAGAATACAGTGGCACTATTACTTCCCTTGATCTAGATGCTATACTCCTATTGATGCAGCCCAGAATTGCATTGGCTTTTTTAGCTGCCACGTCACACTGTTGGCTCATGTCAAGCTTGTGGTCAACCAAGACTCCTAGATCCTTTTCACATGTAGTGCTCTCAAGCCAGGTGTCACCCATCTTGTATTTGTGCCTCTCATTTTTTTTACTTTCATATGTTTTTAAGAGATAACGGAAATAAATAAAAGAAATAAATGTTTTGCTCTCAACAGTAGGTCTTAAGAACACGGAAGGGCCCTCCTGCAGCGCACCAAAGATCCGTCTAGTCTCAGTCTCTCTTTTCATGGTAGGAAGCGTAGGATCATGCTGCCCCCCCCCCCGAGCCCAGTCCTAGTCAGCTGCTAGGAATGTCAAAAGCTACCAAGTCAGACCATTGCACAAAACAAATGAAGTACCGTGAAAATATCTTATGGAAATACACTAAATAATAAAATCAAAACCTCGTTTCACTGAACTATTCAGTTTCCTCAGAAAGAAATAGAAAAATCATAAACCTTAAATGACCATAATTCAAAAAAAGGGGGTAGAACTCCCCAAAATTCTGAAGTATTATAATAGTTCAGTGAAACGAGGCTTGTAGCCGGCATCCCATTAAGGCTTTGTTCAATTTTAGGTTTTTCTAATTTTTTCCTTAAACTTTTTGATTTTTAATATTTGGTTTATTTCCATAAGGTAATATTTCTAGTCGATTACTTCTCGTTTGAGGGATTTTCACGGTATTTCATTTGCTTTGTGCAATTTCTCGGTTCTGTGTCTGTCTTTTTTCTACCAAGTCAGACCAAGGCTCCATCATGCTCAGCACTGTGGACGCTAACTGGCAACAGCTCTCCAGGGTTTCAAAGATACCGTATGTTTCGCTCTATAGGACACACTTTTTCCCCCTCCAAAAATTGAGGGGAAATGTGTGTGCGTCCTATGGAGCGAATGCAGGCTCCTCGGCTTCAGCGATAGCAACGCGAAGCCTCCGAAGCGCAGAGGGAGCGCTCCCTCCATGCTCCACCAGGCTTCGCATTGCTTTTGCTGAAGCCTGGAGAACGAGAGGCTTCGGTGCGCACGGACCCCTCTCGCTCTCCAGACTTCAGGGATAGCCACGCACAGCCCCTCCGGCAGGGAGAGGTTGCGTGGGGCTAAAGAGGAAGCCAAAACAGCAAGCAGGATCCATCCCGCTGGCTGCCTTGGCTTGTGCCATAGCCCCACGCAACCCCTCCGGAAGGGAGAGGTTGTGCAGCCTGTACGCTGCTCTTTGGGGCTGGCGGGGGGGGGGGGGGGAAATAAGATTTTTTTTCTTCATCCCCCCCCAAAAAAACTAGCTGCGCCCTATGGTCCGATGCGCCCTATGGAGCGACAAATATGGTAGTTCCGAGACCTGCCTGAAGTTGGCTCTGCAATGCTCCACTGTTGAGTTACAGCCCCACACACTCACATAAAGCCCATAAGCAGGGCATGACTCCTGCTTGTGCAACGGGACTTCACCTTCTCTCGCCCCCCCCCACCCCCACCGCAGCTCTCTGTGTGCCCCCATAAATCTCTTCTAGAGGGTTGGGAGCAGATCCGGGAAGCATGAAGGGGGATGAGAGGAAGTCTGCGCACTCAGCAATGGGTCCCACCCAATCAACACACACACACTTCAAAATCTAATAATACAATTTTATTAATTCTCAAAACCAAGAAAAAAACAGCAAACGTTGAAGAACCGCTGTTGCAAAGCAGCGTTCACACTCACACAGATGGACGAGAAAGCACCGTGGAGGAATATCAGAGAACCCGTAAGAACTTACAACACCTTCTTCTCCTCCTACTTCCCTCATTCTTATAAAGAATGCTTTGCGTAAGAGGTCTCTGGGAAAAGCTAAAAAAACACACAACTTGTCAGTATTTGCTTCCAGGCGGAAAATGGTGTGTGTGTGTGTGTATGTGTGTGTGTAGATGCACAGGAAATAGAGACTAGAGTTATAAACTAGAGTTATAAATGCTAATCTGTTCCCTTCTTGACTGCTGTTAACTCCTCAGGAGTCACACGGAAGTTAATGGGCACGTTCTCTTGAGCTCAGCGCCGCAATAAAGTTTGTTTAGGGGCGGGGCAGACGTATCCCTTGCCTGGGGCGATTCAGGCGACGTCCGCCTTGTGGGTTTCCTCCAGCTTCTTCTGGACCATGTTCAGCAGCGAGTCGGAGTAATGCTTCAGGAGAGAGCGAGTCTCGCTGTCCTGAAGGTGCTTCTGCCAGGGCGACGGGCTGTCCGTGGCTGTTGCCACGTCTGCGTTGTTCTTGATCGCTCGGGAGTCCAGCTCCTGTTTCATCCAGGAGAAAGTGCTAACCAGCCGGTTCTTAACGTGGAGAAGCTCCTCCTCCGTGGAGTCGCTGCAGGAGGTCACCTGCACAGCAAAAAGGACAAACGCTTTCACACCCAGGATTCGCACCCGTGACCGAAACTGGGCTGGGACAAGGATGCCAGGGACCCACACTGCCACAATAGTACCCCACAGCCCTATATAAACCATCTCCTAAACATCTGACAGGATAAACTGATGACCCCCAAAAAAATATGTAGATGGAGAAGAATTTTTAGAAAAAGTTCTTACGTTGCTGCCTTTTCCTATAGCTTACCTTATCATAAAGCTGCAAAGTCTCTTGAAACTTGGTGCACAAAGGCTGCAGGTTTATTTCAAAGTTTTTGACCAGGACCTGTGATTCTAAGAACATAGGGGGGGGGCGGGAAGAGAGAGATTTCTACATTTGGAGCCTTCCCAGAAGGGGAAGAGGGGAGCACACCCAACAGCATTCTTCAGTTTCCAAAGGTACCAGAAGAACGAGAACTGTTTGCATCAACTGGCATTTCTGGAAATCCACCCTACGCAGCGGCAGAGTCAAATCCACGCCCTGCAGCAGCGAATGTTTCTCCACAACAGGGAACGGTAACAGTTTCTGCCTCTGCTACATGACAAACCTGCTGCAAACACAACATTCCAGAAAGTTTCCTACCTGAGGCGATGAAGGTTCTGGCGTCAAGCTTTTCCTTCAGCTCACAGCTGGTTTCTTCAGAAAATTTCTAAAGCAGTTACATCATAGACTGTTAGAAACCAAATCCCCAGGCTGCAAGTTTAAAAGCATTGCAGATGTCCCAACCCAAGGTCTCGGTCCCTTCCTTGACTGCAAAATACTTAGCCACCATTTCCCATGCATCGACTTGCAGGCCATAGAGGTGCCAGTGCAGCATTTGCCAATCTGGTGCCCTCTGGAGACTAAAACTCCCATCAGCCACAACCAGCGCAGCTGCATTAGTGTAACAAGGAATCCACTGGGAATTTCACACACACTAAACGGTTACGAGCAACTCCCAGTTTATGTGGGGGCTACGTTCCAGTTAAACTGCTTTCAAGTCATTTACGTTTGCAAATGTGGAGGGATCAAAGAAAAGCCTTATTTACATTTCTGAACTGTGCACATGAAGCAGCCTTTGAGGACATCAATTTGTCTAGACCAGGGGTGGCCAACTCCCGAGAGACTGCGATCTACTTTCAAAATTAAAATCTGGCAGTGATCTACCCTCGTTTTTTAGGGGTTCAGGTCAAAGTTGTGGAGGGGGGATTAGGGACTTTTCTGCAGCTCTGCTGAGGGAGGGAGGAACAGAAGCAGCCACTGACCTTAGGATCGCTGGCCAGATAATGGCCTCCATTTCTAAACTCCGGCTTTTCTTCTGTAACAATAGAGGCCGGCGCAGGGAGAGGGGCCGGAAGGGGGCCAGCGATCGACTGCGATCTACCAAAACCTTGCAGGGATCGACCAGTAGATCGCGATTGACGTGTTGGACATCCCTGGTCTTTTCTGAGACCACCTAACACCGGTCCTGAAAGACCTACATTGGCTCCCAGGACGTTTCTGAGCACAGTTCAAAGTGTTGGTGCTGACCTTGAAACCCTAAATGGCCTTGGTCCAGTATACCTAAAGGCAGTGGTGGAAGAAGCCTCTAAGCCGGGGGCGGGGCAAACCGTACAGGCTGCCACTCAAGCACTGTCCGTATGGGCTGCCGCACACTTGGTGCCTGTACCCTCGGCCACTCTACAGCTGGGGGGAGGCAGCGGGCCATCTTATCACCCCCCCCAGGGTAGCACCCGGGGCGGACCGCCCCCTTGCCCCCCTTCTTACGTCCCTGCTTGCAGGAGCATCTCCACCCCCATTGTTCAGCCCAGACACAGAGATCCACCTTTGAGGGCCTTCTGGCGGTTCCCTCCCTGCGAGAAGTGAAGCTACAGGGAACCAGGCAGAGGGCCTTCTTGGTGGTGGTGCCTGCCCTGTGGAACGCCCTCCCACCAGATGTCAAAGAAATAAACAACTACCTGACGTTTAGAAGACATCTGAAGGCAGCCCTGTTTAGGGAAGTTTTTAATGACTGATGTTTTAATGTATTTTTAATCTTCTGTTGGAAGCCGCCCAGAGTGGCTGGGGAAACCCAGCCAGATGGGTGGGGTATAAATAATAAATTATTATTATTATTATTATTATTATTATTATTATTATTATTATTATTATATTATTATTATTATTATTATTATTATTATTATTATTATTATTATTTTCCATTGTGGCTACCAGAGATCTTTTAACTGGAAATTCCCTTCTGCCTGCAGAGCCCCTGTTCCGCTGCCACTGAGTCGTGGCTGCGCCCAATCTTCACAGAAGGGCTGGGAGACAAGACGTCTGCCAAGATGCAAAAGGGAACAGCTGAGCCCAGCGGCTCATCCTCCACTCAGGCGGCCATCTTGCCTCTGGTTTCTTGTGCTCGCCCGACAGGAGACTCTCCTCCGCCAGTTGGTCTGCAGCAGCGGCCTGAGAGTGCTGACGGAGCCTCGGAAGAAAGGGAGCTGCAAACCTGTGTGAAAGGAACACAGCCGTTCAGATGGTTCTTTCATGAATGGAGGGTTGAAAATATAGATATATATCTGCCAACCTGCTATTCTTTTGGCAGCTGGAGAGAAAACGGGTAGATATGCTCAGGCGAGGGTTCTGGAACAAGGCCGCCTCCTCCTCCTCTTGCTCCTCGGGCGCCTTCAGATCCTTTAGGCAGCCATCAAACTTTTCTGCATCCAAAAGGGGAGAGCAAGCAGGAGCTTTTCCCAAGTTCTTGACACAGCCAGTGTGGACTAGGACCTGGGAGACCAGGGTTCAAATCCCCACCCGGCCATGAAGCTCAATGGGTGGCCTTGGACCAGTCACTGCTTCTCAGCCTAGCCCACCTCACAGGGTTGCTGTGGGGGTTAAATGAGGAGAGGGTGAACCATGCACCCCACCCTCAGCTCCTTGGAGGTAAAGGTAAACACAGCTAATAATATCACCAACAAACAGTAGCTGAAAAGTGAATACTGACAAACACACCCCAGGCAAATGACCTCTAATCCGCCGTCAAAGTGCCAATGGCCTGCCAAGGGGTTTGTTACTTAGTCAGTGAATCAAAAGAAGAGCACCCTGAGAAACTGCCCCATGCGCCTCCGGCTGTGCCTATTAGGCGAGGGGTTCTTGCTTATGGGAAGAGCACAGCCGCTGTGCCGTTCGGTGTCAGTACGCCTTGCAACCGGTGTCAGCGACTGGGCTCAATAACTGGTTCTGCCCCGACTGGGCTAGGTGACTGGAGCACTTTCAGAGACCTTCCAATCCTGGAAAGTAGGTCTCAGTGCACTGGACTCACAACTCTGCATTGTGAGTCCCAGACTCAGCAGAGTATAAATAACGCGGAAGCTAGCTGTGAAGCATAACTCCTTTTATTTCTAATAGCTACTACAAACTAAAGAACTACTGGCTTGCATGAGAGTTATAGCTCTCACTCAGCCATCTAGTCACTACATAGATAACACATAGAGACAGGCAGTCAGGCAGGAGCGGAAGAAGCAAAGAGCATTTTCCGCCGCCTCCTTTCTCAAAACACCAACCATATCAGGAGATTCTCGCAATGGGAGGGGGTGAAAATATCAACATTCGGCTCATTGCCGCAGCTCTGGCCTTACCTTCTGCCTGGGCATCAGCCAGCGTCTCAAAGTGATTCCGCAGGTATTTCTCTTGCTCAGGGGTTTGGGGCAGAGAGCTGGTCTGCTGGAAGTTCTCCTCCACGTCGGTCATTTCCGTTTCTGCCTCCGAAACTAGAGCGTCCGATTGGCACATTGTACAAAGCCAGGGCCGGGGGGAAGGAAAGGAAGAAAAAGCTCAGAGGAGAGCTCAGTCTGCAGACTACAAAGCCATCCTAGATTCTGAGCCAAGCACTGGCTTCTTCTCCCACCCAAATCTCCTGGATCACCTGGCACAGGAACGAACTTGGGATGGCTCAGTCTGCAGAGCACGAGGCGCTTAAACACAGGGCTGTGGGTTCGAGCCCCACACGGGGCAAAAGATTCCTGCACAGCAGGGGTTGGACTAGATGACCGCAATGGTCCCTTCCCACTCTACAATTCCATGCTGCTTCTCCTTTCCCTGACTCTCCCTTTCCTGCAAACACACACCTCATTCCCTACAGCTGACTTACAGAGGATGGGGGAAGGTCTCATCCTGCAGCTGCAAGTCCCTTTTCCTCACCTCTTGCCTTTTATGCAGGATCTTTTTGGGGGAGGGCTGTGACAACCATGAGAGCAGATTCCCTTCCTGCTGCCCCCTCTACCAGCCCAATCTGTAGGGTGCGGACAGAGGCCGAGGCATCTCTTCTTGGACACAGCAGACGGCTCCCCCCTCACATGCACTTGGGGGTTCAAGGGCCAGGTCTTCCTGCTTCACTGGGCCCTGGAAATTGACACTAACTGGGCAGGGGTGGGGGCACAATGGCCAACTGAGAGGGGAGAGCCCTTCTGCAGCTCAAGCACCAAAAAAATACCCCAGATGTGAGCAGGAATCGTCTTTCAGGGTACCTTCTTGCTGGTGGCTGAAAGCAGAGACCTCTGAATCTAAGGAAGTCACAGAGTAGATTTTGTCTGGCAGCTTCTCCTTGGTATTTGCCGCTTCCTTCTGGAACGCCGGCTGAAGGAGCAGCTCCTTCATGTAGCTCCTTTAAAGAAAGGTTAAAAAGTGCCGGTGATTCTTGGGGGGTGGAGAGAAAAGCGTCCTTTCATCAGTTCAAGCTTCTTTCAAAACTTCAAGGGCAGAGAGAGATGTCTCCAGCCAAATCCAAACCACATCAGGCTCTCCCCCTCTGTAAGTCCTGCAGCTCTACCCTAAGCGCATTTACTCGATGGTAAGCCTGCAGACTTCAAGGGCAGTTCCTCCCAGGCTGCAGCCCTGAGCGTCCAAGCGAGGACTGACCTTTCGCTCTCCGGGGTCTTGCTGCCGGTCTGTTCGGGGCACAGGCTGTCCCCACTGATTTCAAGCTCTTCTTTCGCCTCATCATCAGAGGACAGATCTGACTGCTGGAAATCTTCAATGATGTTGCTGGGGTGGTCTTTGGCCTGGAGGGAAAACCAAAAATAGCCTGTGACCTTTTCCCCCGCCCTCGAAAAGGGAATTAGTCCCCGTGACTCTCCCTTCCAGCGTTTTAAAAGGATTCAAAGACAGCAGAAAAGATGGAAGTAAGAAACGTTCTGGAGCCGGAATATCAAAGGGCTGCAGAGTGGCTCCAAAATAATTTTAAAGGAGCGCGAAAGCTCTCATTGATGGATCAACTCCAGGTACAATCAAACTAAAAAAAATCACAAAAGCTAACTGGAAAATCTGCTTGCCACCTTGAGGAAACCCAAGGCAGCCGCACGCTCCCCAATAATCAGGTTTTGTAAGGGAGCCTTGATTGGTTGGTTTGTGCGCTGTTAAAAGCTGGGGGGCAGATGCAGGTTCTGCTGCAAAAAGCCACAAGCCCCCTGGCGCAAGCAAGAGCCACGGAAGCGCATCCAAAGAACAGCCCCAAAGGGAAATATTTCTCCCTGCTTCCCAGGTGGACGGGGGCTCATTGGTGAAAGGAGAGGAACTCTACCCACACGGAAAGGCACACACTTAACATGCTCCAGGAATAAGTACCACCCCCTGAAAATTAGTTCCAAGGCTTGTCCCTGGACTTCTGTCCCTGGACTCAAAGGACATGGGGTCTGTTTTTCAGACAGAGGGTGTGGGGGTGCAGGTGGACAGCAAAGTTGACCTCAGTTAAGCCCCTTGTACCAAGTAAACTTTTCTCACCTCTGAGAGCAGCCGATTCAGATTCTGCGGTTCCAGCTCACTGTCATGCAGGCTGCTGTTTTTAATTGGGGTGAAGTAATTCAGGTCTGCATCCAGCATGGTCTTAATGGGCTCTTTGGCGGCACGTTCTGCCCATCGCCCTTGCGGCTGATAACTCACCCTGGAGTTGAAGGCGGCGGTGTCCGCATTATCTGCCTCTCCAAGCTAGAGAGACGAAAGTTGAGAGGAAGTGTGTGTGTTTTTCTTCATGCCACTCATGTGGTTGGGATAAAAATTGCCAAGTCAGAGAACTAATCATGGATGGGTTAACGGCTAGCAGTTGGTGTTTTGTAACCCACCCCTAACCTACAATAATAATAATTAATAATAATAATTTATCATTTCTACCCCGCCCATCTGGCCGGGCCTCCCTAGCTACTCTGGGCGGCTCCCAACAGAATATTAAAAACATGATGAAACACTGAACTTTAAAAACTTCCAGATACAGGGCTGCCTTCAGATGTCTTCTAAAAGTAGGATAGTTGTTTATTTCCTTGACCTCTGATGGGAGGGTGTTCCACAGGGCGGGCGCCACTACCGAGAAGGCCCTCTGCCTGGTTCAGATACTTCACTTGCCTCCTTTGCCTCGATTTGCAGACATTTGGAGACCCACAGATCACAGTAGAAGCCCCACGCCCCATTTGATTATCAACACATTGAAGAGGACCATTTGCTTCTCTGCAGGACCCAGCAAGAGTGGTTCTTGTTTTCATCCTATCCAAGCAAAACTTGCACCAACAACGCACCCAACTGCTTAGCTGTCAAAGCTGGAGGACTGGAGCTCCTTTCATTTTTGGACCAGCAGTTTCTGCTGCCTGTGATTAAGCATGCAAAAATAACTGCAGTTCATGCTAACCCGGAGGGATAGAGAGAACCATAGCTGTCAACTTACAGATATGAAAATAAGGGACCAGCAACCTCAAAAATAAGGGATCAGCAGCCAAAATAAGGGATTTTCAGAGCACAAGGAGGTTCAACTTCTGAGCCCCTCTGAGCCAAAGGCAGAAAGCCCAGCCAGCAGCCAAACAAAGCCTCAAGTGGTGGTTCCCACAGCGCAGAAACTCGGCAAAGGGGATGCAGCAAGGAAAACCACCGTCACCTCTCCGCTGGGAAGCGCTGAGCAAAGGCGAGTCCCCAGGCAACGCGGCCAATTTGATTGGCACAAGGCATGCAAGCTCCACCCCCCAGTCGTTCTTAGACTCCTCATTGGGTGAGCAACGCAGCCAAGCAACGCAGCTGGAGCCTCCCTCCTCCCTGGCCGGCAGGGAGGGAGGGAGGGAGAGGAGCTGCTTCCTTTGAAACCCGGGAAATTTAAGGGACATCATCAGTAAGGGACAGCAGCGGGACACGGCGCTGGGATAAGGGAGTTTCCCGCCAAATAAGGGACGCTTGACAGCTATGGAGAGAACCCTTTGTCTCTTAACCATGGGTTAAGTCGTTGGCAGTGGCCCCATTTGGACGTCACGCTAAGCCACACCATGGCTCCGGAGGACGGAAGCTTTTTCAGGCTGGTACGGCACAAAAGTGAAGCCAAGGTTTGGCTTTGTGGGTCATCCAAACCTGACATCCTCCTTCACCCTGATCTGCAGCCAAGGCCCAAGGCGTGGAACAAACCCACCCCTGCTAGCAACACCTATTTCATCATTATTTCCCATGCCCTGGCTCAGGGCCAAAGGAGCACTTTCTGCAGCATCAGCCAACACTTGTTTGGAGATCTGCAGGAGAGGCCAGGGTTTTGGCACCCTCAGGGAACATGACTTGATTTCGGTGCTGGTGCATGTCACACGAGACAAGGCCTTCTCAGTGGTGGCACTCCAGCTATGGAAGTCCCTCTCTCCTGAGGTCAGGTGGTCCTCCCCGTTATCAGATGGCAACTGACAGACCTTTGGAGCATAATACGAGCGACACCATTTGTATTGTCTAACGCCGACTTGCCTGCTGTACTTTGTGATTTTACGTTTCTTTTTAATGCTGCACCTTAGTTGTCAGATGCCCTGGGGGCAAGATATAGGAAATTAATTACAACAGGAAGAACGTTGGTTACTGGGATTCTACGCCTCACCATCCAGTCATGGTTAACCTGGTGCCTTCCAGCTGCTTTGAATTACAACTCCCATCAGCCCCAGTCAGCTGTGTCAGCCAGGGCTGATAGGAGTTGTAGTCCAAAATACGTGGAAGGTTGGCAATGGCTGAATTAATCCATCTATGAAAAATACCTTTTTTGTAAGAGCACATTACATACCAGCCTTTTTGCCCACATGGGTAGTTTACCGTTGGTGAGGACGCACGCAGGAGCTGGAGAGAGCAAGAGGGGAGGGAGATCGGGGTGAGCAACGTGAAAGCAGAGGTAAAACTCTTCATACAAGGCACATATAGGAAGAAGAAATCCCCCCCCCTTTGCATCTAACACAGAGCAATCGGAAAAACACTGAAAAGCAGAACTGGGTCCCGTGGAAACTTTTATCTACCAACTCTCAGAAACCAAAGCAAGTAGAAATAAGAGGGGTTTTGCTTTTCAAAGTAAAGCAGAGTACAGTCATACCTCGGGTTAAATGTGCTTCAGGTTGAGCGTTTTCAGGTTACGCTCCGCGGTGACCCGGAAGTAACGGAGCACATTACTTCCGGGTTTCGCTATTTGCGCATGTGCAGACACTCAAAATTACATCACGCGCATGTGCGGAAGCAGCAAATCGCGACCCGCAGAGGTGGGTTGCATTTGCTTCAGGATGCAAACGGGGCTCTGGAACGGATCCCGTTCGCATCCAGAGGTACCACTGCTCAGATTCTCAGCAATGCTTCTGAATACCAGTCACTGGACACTGAAAGAGAGCGCTCTTGTGTTTAAGTGTCCTGCTTGTGCATTTCGCATTGGGGCATCTGGCTGGCCCCTGTGAGAACAGGATGCTGGACCAGATGGGCCGGATCCAGCAAGTCTCTTCTTATGTTCTTTGCACCCCAACAAAACATTACCAGAAATTTTGTAGGGGGCGGGGGAGGCAGAGAGAACAAAAAGGCCTTTTCAAAACCACCGTCACCAGGGTCTCCAGCTGGGCCTCTCCTGAAGTTTGATGGGTTTTCTGTGGCTTCTCGCTAAATCCCACGCATCCCCTGGGCACCTTCCCTTCCAGCTGCCTTGGGAAGTGCCTCGTGCCTCCACACCTGTATCAAGGACAGCTTGGGGGGGCGTCAGAAGAGCAGCGTCTTCCTCTTCCCTCTCCTCCTCCGTGTCATAGTCAGTCAGGCGCTCAGCCCCACAGGGAGACCTTTCGCTTGGCAGAGCAATGTAGGGCTCCCTCCTGGAGGAAAGGAAGAGTCAGAGGGATCCCCTTCAGGGCTCAAGAGCGACAGTCACCCCGGTCTCCCCATCGGGAGCAGAGAGCGTCACCCCAAGACCGCAGCTGTTCCAGTACCTGACCTGATGAGGCCACACGGGCTCCCTGGCTTTCCTCTGCTGCTGGACTTGATCCAGGTCCATCAAATGCTGCTTCATGCAGGTGGTAATTTCAGGACTCAGGTGCCATATAAAGATGCAGCTGGAGAATGGGAAGAGGGCCGAATCAGTGGCCTGAACCATTCCACACCTCTGGTGTGCTTCCTGCTCTCTCCTGCCTAGATCTGAAAAGGCCACACACATCTGGGAACCCCATCCAGAGGTCATAGAATCATAGAATCATAGAGTTGGAAGAGACCACAAGGGCCATCGAGTCCAACACCCTGCCAAGCAGGAAACTCTTCCCTTAAAGCTAATTGAGCAACAATCACACACTAAATGACCCCACTTTCAGGCCCACAAATTTCTAATTCACGCAAGCATCTGTCGCAGTTCAGGTTGCCCACCTGTCTCCCGAGACGGTGATCAAATGTTTGCAGTCAAAGGTGAATTTCATCCCCGTAACGACTTCTGCAAGATAAAGGTGCGTTGGTTGTTTGGTTGAATCAGTTATCACGACAATTTATAAGAAACAGACTGTAGTGTCTGGGGCTAATGGGATCCAAAACAGGCAGAGGGAACCAGGCTGGGATAGGTTGTACTATGTACTAGAGAAAAGGTAAAGGGACCCCTGACCATTAGGTCCAGTCGTGGCCGACTCTGGGGTTACAGCGCGCATCTCACTTTATTGGCCGAGGGAGCCGGCGTACAGCTTCCAGGTCCTGTGGCCAGCAGGACTAAGCCACTTCTGGCGAACCAGAGCAGCACACGGAAACGCTGTTTACCTTCCCGCCGGAGCGGTTCCTATTTATCTACTTGCACTTTGACTGTTTTCGAACTGCTAGGTTGGCAGGAGCAGGGACCGAGCAACGGGAGCTCACCCTGTCGCGGGAATTCGAACCGCTGACCTTCTGATCGGCAAGTCCTAGGCTCTGTGGTTTAACCCACAGTGCCACCCGCGTCCCTTATGTACTAGATATGCACTTGCAAAATAACCAAACCAAAAAAAGCAGCGAGAGCACCACAGCAAAACAAACCTGAGTGTCCAAACATTTTGGCAACACACTCCCCAGAGTGGAAGTCGATAATGGAAATGCTCTTGTCTGAGCAACTGGTGGCCAAGAATGTTCCAGAAGGATCCAGCTGGACCTGCAGGGATTGGAAACAAAGAGGCTTCACTCTTTCAGATTTACTTTAATTGTTGTCGGTTGAATAACGAACCACTTAT